>NC_060138.1:190974608-191285808 GCF_021461385.2 Schistocerca piceifrons
CCAACAAAGAGCTAAGGGTCTACTGTGAATGGAAGCTACTGAGACATAACAGAAACCCCAAATACCTAGCAGCCACGCTTAATAGAACACTCAGTTACAACGTCTTTTAGGAATAGCTCCCAAAATCAAAACTCGAAATAATGTTCCTCAGAAACTTAGTGGCACATCATGAGGACTCTTTGCATCAACACTGCGTATTTCAGCTCTGAGACTTCTCTACCCATTTGCAGAATATTGCTTCCTGGGTTGGATGAATAGCGTTCACACGAGACTTGTTGATACACAGTTCAGCCATACCACAAGTCTTGTAACTGGTCCTATCAAGCCTACATCTACTTTCTGGCTACTCATACTTAGCTACAGACAGGAGCTCTGCAACCGGAATGTGCACTGGTATGGGAGCACAGTAAACTACTGAAATATACTTACCTCTCTGTTCACTCAGACATTGCAAATATCAGTAAAGGGAGGCTTTGCTTTCTTCAGGCCCTTGGAAATTGCAAGGATGTTAATTGGCCACGGTTTTAATGCTGATGCCTGCTCCAGACACTCACGGCAGATTAAAGCTACGACAGAACAACTTAAAATGTCGTTCACATAGACCAAGCCACCTGCTTTTGAATTACCACGCAAGATCTGGTCGGTTCTTAACCGAATAAGAACTTACACTGGCAGACGTGCCGATTCTCTGAACAAATGGAGGAAAATAACTTCTCCTAGTTGTGACTGTGACACTGAAAATGAGACTATTCACCATGTTGCTGAGAGCTTTCCCAGGCGATTCAACAGAGTTCCTGATGATGACAGAGGGATCAATAGAGTACATTCGTGGCCTAGATATTTATTTGTAGTCTGAGGTAATTGTCAGTCTTACTTTTTAGAGATGTAGCCATACGCTAAATAAATAAATTGACACGGGTAGAAGCACGCGATGACAGAAGCATGAGCGGGTCTGCAAACGTGTCGTTTACAAAATAATTGCAGATGTGCAGTGAAGAGCCTCCACTGACTTTAGTAAGTAATATTATCCTACTTAGTACAAATGTAACAAACACAGGCATGCCGTTGTAGGTAATGTATGGTTTTCATCAGACGCGAGTATCGTCAGATAATCATTGGCCTGGTGTCTTGCTCCCAACGAACACTGGTATCGAACCGTGCTTTTACCCCCTAATGTGTTGCTACCAGAACAAAGGTTCTCTGACAATGGTCGCGTCTGATGGGCGACACAGGTGATAAAATAATGCGAATTGTGGTTGTTCTATCTGTATCTTAGTAAACGGGTGTTTTAAATGTAAACTCTTCAAACAATTGACTCTCATCGATGTGCTAGGCAGTCTTTTTTCTATGAAACATGAATAGTTGATAATCACGAGTGTCACATGGATTGTTCGTTCAAGGTCTCATACTGCGTGAACTATTCAATTCCAATAACTGATTACTTATCTCAAAATACTGAATTTAGAAAACTCTGCCTGTAATTCTGACCCTACTGTTTCGGGAACACCATACATATCATTTTAGGTGAAAATAGAAATTACACTACTAAAATTAGCATAGTAACAGCTAGACTGTAATAATAGTTATAAAAAGAATGTACTTATACACATAGAGACTGATATACAAAAATGTGAAGATCACCGAAGAAAAATTCTAATTTTTTAGCTTATTAGAAGTAGAACGTTAGAAAAAAACTAATCTCTGGGTGGTGCACTTCAACTTTAGAAACTACTATTCATTTTAATGTCTTCAAAAGTTTATCTCAACAACTCTGGTCAAAAATTTCAGAGAGAAATCACCGTTATTCAGTTGTAAAGCGCAATAGACCTTCATTGTTTTCAATACGAGTTTCGTTTAGGCAGAAAATCATCTTCATGTCCCATTGCAAGTAATGTTGAGATGGCAATATTACGCATATCTAGTTTTGATCAAACTAACCACATGATTTTATCCATTCCAATAGAGTACATAGAATTTTTAGGCACATCGTCTGAGAACTGTGAGAATTATTATTTTTTTCATTAAAACTCTGTTCCAAAATATTTTATCGTCATATGTTTTTGATAGTTCCTAAATATTTAGAGAAAAATTGTAGTGAGATTATGTTGTTATTAATACGAATAGAAACTATTTATAATTTTCAATGCGATAGGGTCTGCAGCTGCGATGAATTTTTTGAAAGATTTCGCGAAGCCTTCACCTGCCAGTCAGTTTATTTCATGTACGGCTGTACAGTTTCGGCCTTAGGTCATTTTCAAGTATTTTATGGATGATTTTGGTAGTAAATTATGCCATGTTTGTCGTTGCTCCTATGACTCCATTTAATGCCCATAAAATAAATCCGATATGTTTTACGCTATTTTAGGAGCACGTTACTTTCGAGCAGTTGTTGCAAAGCTCTTCCAGGAGATTCATTGAGACTTTTAAAAATGTACCTGTTGAGACAGTCTATGAAGTATTCCGAGTTGCCTGCAGGTAGGCAAACCCCTCGACACCCTTCTGATCCGAGACGCCTGCTAGTAGGCGCCTAGGACTGCTTCACAGGTTGTCTCAGTACAGGTGTGTTTTAGAATTCTCAATAAATTTGGGCAGTGCCCCAGAGTCTGTTGTCGAACAGTGGGCGTATTAGAGAGACTCTTCGCCGTTTCATTCACATATGTGTCAATGTTACACTGCCCCCCCCCCCCTTTCTCGTGATCACGTCACAGAAGGACGCGAAACAGGAGGGGTGAAAATGTTATAAGCAACCTCTGCTGCTCCGGATCGCGTTCAAATTTCGTCGAATGTTTTTGAACCATCCTTAATGGCTCCAAACTGTACACAACATCAAAAAAGCGGTCTCACTGCACTCCAAAGGGGTGCGATTAGGTTCAATTAGGAAGGAGCTCCGCACGGTCTTAAGAGAAGGGTTAAAACTTCCAGTGATGTTGTTGTTGTTGTTGTTGTGGTCTTCAGTCCTGAGACTGGTTTGATGCAGCTCTCCATGCTACTCTATCCTGTGCAAGCTTCTTCATCTCCCCGTACTTACTGCAACCTACATCCTTCTGAATCTGCTTAGTGTATTCATCTCTTGGTCTCCCTCTACGATTTTTACCCTCTACGCTGCCCTCCAGTACTAAATTTGTGATCCTCTGATGCCTCAGAATATGTCCTACCAACCGGTCCCTTCTTATTGTCAAGTTGTGCCACAAACTCCTCCCCAGTTCTATTCAATACCTCCTCATTAGTTATGTGATCTACCCATCTAATCTTCAGCATTCTTCTGTAGCACCACATTTCGAAAGCTTCTATTCTCTTCTTGTCCAAACTATTTATCGTCCATGTTTCACTTCCATACATTGCTACACTCCATGCAAATACTTTCAGAAACGACTTCCTGACACTTAAATCTATACTCGATGTTAACAAATTTCTCTTCTTCAGAAACGCTTTCCTTCCCATTGCCAGTCTACATTTTATATCCTCTCTATTTCGACCATCATCAGTTATTTTGCTCCCCAAATAGCAAAACTCCTTTACTACTTTAAGTGTCTCATTTCCTAATCTAATTCCCTCAGCATCACCCGACTTAATTCGACTACATTCCATTATCCGCGTTTTGTTTTTGTTGATGTTCATCTAATATCCTCCTTTCAAGACACTGTCCATTCTGTTCAACTGCTCTTCCAAGTCCTTTGCTGTATCTGACAGAATTACAATGTCATCGGCGAACCTCAAAGTTTTTATTTCTTCTCCAAGGATTTTAATGCCTACTCCGAACTTTTCTTTTGTTTCCTTTACTGCTTGCTCAATATACAGATTGAATAACATCGAGGATAGGCTACAACCCTGTCTCACTGCCTTCCCAACCACTGCTTCCCTTTCATGCCCCTCGACTCTTATAATTGCCATCTGGTTTCTGTACAAATTGTAAATAGCCTTTCGCTCCCTGTATTTTACCCCTGCCACCTTTAGAATTTGAAAGAGAGTATTCCAGTCAACATTGTCAAAAGCTTTCTCTAAGTCTACAAATGCTAGAAACGTAGGTTTGCCTTTCCTTAATCTATTTTCTAAAATAAGTCGTAAGGTCAGTTAGCAGTGTCAAATGTTATCAAGAACGATGTCCTACTGCTCGTCGTACAATAAACTGTCGTTTTCGACCGCGAAATCTGTGAAATCAACGCCCCAAGAAAAGGGTTGGTTTGACTGATGCCATTTATGCCACCCCCTGAGGCTCTGCTGTGTCGATTCCCAGCGGCGGTGTGTCAGAAATGTTTTCCTCGGCCATCCACAAGAAAACGGCGTGAGTTCAATGCTGGGCGTTGCGGTTCTGACTTCCGTCGCAGAGGCGTCAGAAGAAGGTTTGAAATGCTGGTAAGCGGGCGGTGACTACCTTCCCATCGTGTGGCTTGGAGCAGAACTGATGCGAAATGTGGTGCCAATGTGACGTCATTAACTCACGCTCTGGCTCTCTTTTTCGCAAGCGTCGACACCTTGTTCGAAGCGTCTTCTTGGTCGACAGTGAGTCTGTGGGCGCCACGCTTTTGCACCGATACAGGGGATGGTTGAAGGCACCTATGAGACAAATTTCAAACTTCTGCGCCGCATTGGGAGACAATTGCAGAGTTTCAAAAGCCGATACTTTAACTCTATTGCACAATAGTTGCCTGATATGTCATATCTACATCTTCATCTACATCCGTACTCCGCAAGCCACCTGACGGTGTGTGGCGGGGGGTACCTTGAGTACCTCTATCGGTTCTCCCTTCTATTCCAGTCTCGTATTATTCGTGTAAAGAAAGATTGTCGGTATGCCTCTGTGTGGGATCTAATCTCTCTGATTTTATCCTCATGGTGTCTTCGCGAGATATACATAAGAGGGAGCAATATACTGCTTGAGTCCTCGGTGAAGGTATGTTCTCTAAACTTCAACAAAAGCCCGTACCGAGCTACTGAGCGTCTCTCCTGCGGAGTTTTCCACTGGAGTTTATCTCTCATCTCCGAAATGCTTTCGCGATTACTAAATGATCCTGTAACGAAGTGCGCTGCTCTCCGTTGGATCTTCTCTATCTCTTCCATCAACCCTATCTGGTACGGATCCCACACCGGTGAGTAGTATTCAAGCAGTGGGCGAACAAGTGTACTGTAACCTACTTCCTTTGTTTTCGGATTGCATTTCCTTAGGATTCTTCCAATGAATTTCAGTCTGGCGTCCGATTTACCGACGATCAACTTTATATGATCATTCCATTTTAAATCACTCCTAATGCCTACTCCCAGATAATTTATGGGATTAACTGCTTGCAGTTGCTGACCTGCTATATTGTAGCTAAATGATAAAGGGGCTTTCTTTCTATGTATTCGCAGCACATTACACTAATGTACATTGAGATTCAATTGCCATTCCCTGCACCATGCTCAATTCGTTGCACTTCCTCCTGCATTTCAGTATAATTTTCCATTGTTACAACCTCTCGATATACTACAGCATCATCCGCAAAAAGCCTCAGTGAACTTCCGATGTTATCCACAAGGTCATTTATGTGTATTGTGAATAGCAACGGTCCCATGACACTCCCCTGCGGCACACCTGAAATCACACTTATTTCGGAAGACTTCTCTCCATTGAGAATGACATGCTGCGTTCTGTTATCTAGGAACTCTTCAATCCAATCACACAATTAGTCTGATGGTCCATATGTTCTTACTTTCTTCATTAAACGACTGTGTGTATCCGATTAATTTTCTTTCAGTATTATGACAAAACACAACGCTGCAGAAAAGTTTCATGTGCAAACTTTTTCTTTCAAACAATCTATGAAGCTTATTTTATGAATATTTTAACTTTCCCATTATATTTCCTTTCTGCATCTTGTAGTTCAGTTGCTTTACAATTACATATTTCAGGAGAACGGCTATTTTGTAGAAGTACACAACTGAAAACCGCTGCCTGAATTCCCATAGTAGCCAGCAACTGTCCTCAACCCTGTGTCACATGTCGCCATTATGTATGAAGAAACAGGAGGTGTGCTTACGGCAAGAAAGGAAGAATGAATTGATTGTTGGTGTTAACGATCATCCTCCTTTACCTCCTCTGCATTGCTGCAGATGACGTGTCACTGAGCACATTTCTTCTGTGCATGCAGTGCACGTGAGGCGCCTAGTTGTTTCCACTGCACTGTATGGAACACGAAGGTTCTGTTATAGTTCACTAACCTGCTGTCTTCAAGTTGATGTCCCCAGCGCAGAAAACAGCACGCAGGTCGTAGGTTTTGTATCTTGAAGCTGAAACTGACTTTTAGCGAGGTTCTGTTCTGAAATAATGTATCACTTCTTTGGGATGCCACTCGCGTATTTTAATATAGCCACACGAGAAGACTACATGATCTTAATACAACACCTTGTGATACAGCAAAGTACATGATTAAACACAATGTTTACGAAAGTGTATCTTTACACTATTTGTGGCACGTGTCTGTGCCTCATGACTACCGCAGTGAATCTTTTAATATTGAATACTGGCAAACATATCACGCCACAGACAACAAGACTGTACATCTCGACTGCCTAATACAGGCAACATGTCTGTTATTCTCGACTGCCTAATCCAGAGTGACGAACAGCCCGAAACACTTCGCGCGCCATACCAGAAAAGGTGTGAACCGAACGCTTCCGAAGTGCTTCGCCTGCAATTTCGTCAGTCTTCTGTTTTTATTTTAAATTGTTTTTAATAATTCTAAACTGACTGATTGATAGTCAGCTGTTGAGAAATATTTATATTAAAAAGTGAAGTCATTCCAATGAGTGGTTTAACTAATACACTACTGGCCATTAAAATTGCTACAATACGAAGATGACGTGCTACAGACGCGAAATTTAACCGACAGGAAGAAGATGCTGTGATATGCAAATGATTATCTTTTTAGAGCATTCACACAAGGTTGGCGCCGGAAGCGACACCTACAAAGTGCTGACATGAGGAAAGTTTCCAACCGATTCCTCATACACAAACAGCAGTTGACCGGCGTTGCCTGGTGAAACGTTGTTGTGATGCCTCGTGTCGTGTAAGGAGGAGAAATGTGTACCATCACGTTTCCGACTTTGATAAAGGTCGGATTGTAGCCTATCGCGATTGCGGTTTATCGTATCGCGACATTGCTGCTCGCGTTGGTCGAGATCCAATGACTGTTAGCAGAATATGGAATCGGTGGGTTCAGGAGGGTAATGCGGAACGCCGTGCTGGATCCCAACGGCCTCGTATCACTAGCAGTCGAGATGACAGGCATCTTATCCGCATGGCTGTAACGGATCGTGCAGCCACGTCTCGATCCCTGATTCAACAGATGGGGACGTTTCCAAGACAACCATCTTCACGAATAGTTCGACGACATTTGCAGCAGCACAGACTATCAGCTAGGAGACCATGGCCGCAGTTACCCTTGACGCTGCATCACAGACAGGAATGCCTGCGATGGTGTACTCAACGACGAACCTGGGTGCAAGAATGGGAAAACGTCATTTTTTCGGATGAATCCAGGTTCTGTTTACAGCAACATGATGGTCGCATCCGTGTTTGGCGACATCGCGGTGAACGCACATTGGAAGCGTGTATTCGTCATCGCCATACTGGCGTATGACCTGGCGTGATGGTATGGGGTGCCATTGGTTACGCGTCTCGGTCACCTCTTGTTCGCATTGACGGCACTTTGAACAGTGGACGTTACATTTCAGATGTGTTACGACCCGTGGCTCTACCCTTCATTCGATCTCTGCGAAACCCTACATTGCAGCAGGATAATGCACGACCGCATGTTGCAGGTCCTGTGCGGGCCTTTCTGGATACAGAAAATTTTCGACTGCTGCCCTGGCCAGCACATTCTCCAGATCTCTCCCCACTTGAAAACGTCTGGTCAATGGTGGCCGAGCAACTGGCTCGTCACAATACGCCAGTCACTACTCTTGATGAGCTGTGGTATCGTGTTGAAGCTGCATGGGCAGCTGTACCTGTACACGCCAACCAAGCTCTGTTTGACTCAATGCCCAGGCTTATCAAGGCCGTTATTACGGCCAGAGGTGGTTGTTCTGGGTACTGACTTCTCAGGATCTGTGCACCCAAATTGCGTGAAAATGTAATCACATGTCAGTTGTAGTATAATATATTTGTCCAATGAATACCCGTTTATCATCTGCATTTCTCCTTGGTGTAGCAATTTTAATGGCCAGTAGCGTAATAATAACTACACTTTAACGTTTTGGTGCCCTTGCTCCGAATACAGCAGCCAATCACTGAGGAGTAGCATTATGCAGGCGGTCTTTCTCACGGGAATGGTACCGAATCTAACATCTGCCACAGGTACCTCACACCACATTTCGTCATCTATATACTTCTTGCATCTCCACTGCTCTGAGAACAGCTTCTTGGAGCCTAATATGATGGTTGACTAACAAGGAGACGGCACGACCGTGGGGTCGGGGATTTGTCCGAAATTTTTTGTGGTGAAAGAGGACCCCTAACACGTCACGTGGTTAAAATATTAGGACGCACTACCCAGAAAATCCCGGGAAAAATCTATCCAAAGTTTCTTAGGTGCCTTATGAGTACAAAATGTTAGCCCACTGCCGAGCCGCCGTCTGCCCTGGATGTTTAGAGCTCGAATTCTTATGCCGGAGCTCTCGGGTTCGATTGCTCCTCCAGCACATTTTTTTTTCTCTTTCATTTTCTTTGGTTATTCCACCAATTATTCTGAAAGTTTCCCAAACGTACATTATCTTTAATAAATTTGTTACATTATTGAATGAAAAGTATTTTCTTTTTGTCCAACAACACAATTCATGGCGGTGGGTTTTCCATTTTTCATTGTAAAGTATATGAGGAAAAACATTGAGTTTTTAATCAAAATAACAAAGTCGATTGGGAAACATTCAATTTTTATACATATAATAATTATAAAGAAGAACCGCAGTGGTAATTATCGTAAAAACAAACAAAGCAATAATTTTTGCGACATCTTGCGCAGCATATAAAAGCGGATTTTTTTTACAATCACAGGGCGTTTGCAATAAATCTGTAAAAGAACATGCCCCATTAACATTTACGAACATTTTTTGAGTTTCTGATAATTTTGAGGCAAACCAGGCACACTGAATCATGTCTCGGAATATTGGTGACGATAATTGGTGGTGAATTATAGAATGAATTTTTATACAGTCTTCCCGGGAATGAATTCACGATTCTCCTGTAACAATGCGCTCCAATTTTGCATGCAACAGAAGAAAAAAAAAGGTGCAGGAAGAGGAATCGAACTCGAGACCTCTGGCGTGAGGGTCTGAGCGCTAACTACACTCCTGGAAATTGAAATAAGAACACCGTGAATTCATTGTCCCAGGAAGGGGAAACTTTATTGACACATTCCTGGGGTCAGATACATCACATGATCACACTGACAGAACCACAGGCACATAGACACAGGCAACAGAGCATGCACAATGTCGGCACTAGTACAGTGTATATCCACCTTTCGCAGCAATGCAGGCTGCTATTCTCCCATGGAGACGATCGTAGCGATGCTGGATGTAGTCCTGTGGAACGGCTTGCCATGCCATTTCCACCTGGCGCCTCAGTTGGACCAGCGTTCGTGCTGGACGTGCAGACCGCGTGAGACGACGCTTCATCCAGTCCCAAACATGCTCAATGGGGGACAGATCCGGAGATCTTGCTGGCCAGGGTAGTTGACTCACACCTTCTAGAGCACGTTGGGTGGCACGGGATACATGCGGACGTGCATTGTCCTGTTGGAACAGCAAGTTCCCTTGCCGGTCTAGGAATGGTAGAACGATGGGTTCGATGACGGTTTGGATGTACCGTGCACTATTCAGTGTCTCCTCGACGATCACCAGTGGTGTACGGCCAGTGTAGGAGATCGCTCCCCACACCATGATGCCGGGTGTTGGCCCTGTGTGCCTCGGTCGTATGCAGTCCTGATTGTGGCGCTCACCTGCACGGCGCCAAACACGCATACGACCATCATTGGCACCAAGGCAGAAGCGACTCTCATCGCTGAAGACGACACGTCTCCATTCGTCCCTCCATTCACGCCTGTCGCGACACCACTGGAGGCGGGCTGCACGATGTTGGGGCGTGAGCGGTAGACGGCCTAACGGTGTGCGGGACCGTAGCCCAGCTTCATGGAGACGGTTGCGAATGGTCCTCGCCGATACCCCAGGAGCAACAGTGTCCCTAATTTGCTGGGAAGTGGCGGTGCGGTCCCCTACGGCACTGCGTAGGATCCTACGGTCTTGGCGTGCATCCGTGCGTCGCTGCGCTCCGGTCCCAGGTCGACGGGCACGTGCACCTTCCGCCGACCACTGGCGACAACATCGATGTACTGTGGAGACCTCACGCCCCACGTGTTGAGCAATTCGGCGGTACGTCCACCCGGCCTCCCGCATGCCCACTATACGCCCTCGCTCAAAGTCCGTCAACTGCACATACGGTTCACGTCCACGCTGTCGCGGCATGCTACCAGTGTTAAAGACTGCGATGGAGCTCCGTATGCCACGGCAAACTGGCTGACACTGACGGCGGCGGTGCACAAATGCTGCGCAGCTAGCGCCATTCGACGGCCAACACCGCGGTTCCTGGTGTGTCCGCTGTGCCGTGCATGTGATCATTGCTTGTACAGCCCTCTCGCAGTGTCCGGAGCAAGTATGGTGGGTCTGACACATCGGTGTCAATGTGTTCTTTTTTCCATTTCCAGGAGTGTATGTAGGCCATACGGCGGCTCGGCAGTGTACTAACATTTTGTGCTCATAAGGCACCTAAGAAACTTTGGATCGATTTTTCTCGGGATTTTCCGAGTAGTGCGTCCATATATTTTAATCACGTGAGGTGTTAGGGGTTCTCTTTCACCACACAAAATTGCGGACAAATCCCCGACCCCAAGGTCGTGCCGTCTCCTTGTAAGCCAGAAATATTACATGCTTGTGAGATGTGTTGGCTGGCAGTGAGTTTCTGGGTTCTTGCAGGTGGGCGCCACGAGTCTCCTACCTACCGTTGGCAGCACGCTGCGCCTGGACCTGGGCGGCGTGCTCCTGGGGGCGGCGCTGGGCTTCGGTGTGGTGCTGTTGCTGCCCAAGCTGCTCCACGTGCTCGACGTCCAGCCACACTCGTACCACGGCTATGACGGCGGCTACCACAGGAGTGAGTAGCCAGCCCGCCACCGTCTCCCACACTCTCACTCTCCTCACTGCCCGTGGGCTGGGCTCACGCCTCTACACTCTCATTAAAAACTTCTTGTTCTTCGACCGTTTGTCGTGGGTCAGTGCTGCATTGTGTAGCGACCCTTTTTTCTATCCCGACTTCCGTATCTTGCATGAAAGTAGGAGTGTTAATTTATCTATACATTGACTGGTATTGAGGGGTTTTGTTTTATCCCGGCTAGTTCTTAAATTAACCCCAGTGAGTCACTACACGTATTGTCTTCCCAGTTCTGAAGGAAAAAGCCATAAGTACATTAATACTAGTGTTTTCAATAGATTCTCGTTCACTTGTTTCAGTTACTAGTCTGCAGTTTATTCTTGGTGAAAATCACGTAACCTAATTATTTATGAACCTAAATCGAAGTAAAGTTCAAGACGAATAGTCAGTTTCAAATTAACACGTTATTTTATTTAACAATAATTATTAATAAATCAGTTCATTCACACGATCTCATTCAAAGGGTTTCTTTGAATATGTATCTAATCTGGAATCCCGTGAATATCAGAGATACTAAACAATGTTATGTCACTTTCGATAAAGAGATTGTTCCCTTTTAATATCCATAAAATGTCACGAACTATGATTACTAGTCGCGTGAAGTAAAGCTTTTCCACTATCACAATACAAAGTCCGAACCTGTCCAAAAATCGTTAATTCCGTAAAATATCTAAATCTTCACACGAAGTGACGTTAAAGTCAGAGATATTATTGATCACCTCCCCGTTCCTCTAATATGACAAAAGTCCTAATTCTGATCTGAAATTAATGCTTCCCAAAAAACAATCTCATCGCGGTTTATTCTTGCGCCCTGGTTTAATAAAGCTCCTATTGTTGCTTCCTAAAGCTGTACGTCCTAATTGACTTCGAACAGACTAGAGGATAGAGCCTGGAGTATCAAAATTGCATTGTATGTCTATTTATACTTTAGTAAACGCTATCTTTGCTGTTCAAGACCTATGTTCTGTGATTATAATATTGATTTTCTCATATATAAGAATAACTAATAATTTAATAATTTCTATCGTTTTTCCCCCTCCCATGCTTCCAAAATTTATGATTAAAATTCTTTTCTTTTTCTATTATTTTTCTACTATAGATTTCCTTCTATTTGCCTTTTATTTCTATATCGTAAATTACTACTTGTGGAGGGGCTTGGGACATTTTCTGAATTTATATTTCGAGGACATGGGAGCTAATTTGGGAGCTATTTTGGTTTATTAAAACCGCGAGGCGTTGTAGGTATTACTATTGCCACAATAGATATCAAGTGCCTTTCATTTTCTTTTTTTGTTATTTTATCTCGCTTCGCCCCATATCGGCTTTCTGTTGCATGGTCAGTCAGTGAGGTTTCCACGTTAGCAGCCGGTCAGCGGTTACTACAGTCAACCTGCTGTTCAGTCAACTGGCAAGGAAACTAAATGGAATGAAAAACTCTAAAGGGAAACGTGGGATACTGACAGTGAATTTAAAAAAATTGTTTAAAAGTGAAAAGAAATTGAACACATCAAAGTTTTGCATCACCTCGGCTCCGAGAGTTCTGGAACCTGTAAAGAAAATTGGAATAGACATCAACATAAACATCATTTCCGCCATTTTTATTGCTCATGAAAACCACACATTGCATGTTGTACCACCATACAGCGAGACCTTCAGAGGTGGTGGTCCAGATTGCTGTACACACTGGTACCTCTTGTTGTATAGCTAGAGAAGGCCGAAATGCACGCGTTAAACTCAAGCAGGCTGGCGTGAGGTCTGAAACAGGATACGGAATGAATGCTATAAAGAAAAGTACGTAGCTGCTGGAATACTTTAATCCATCATTTGTATACATCGTTCTTGATGAGACATGCTTCATGCGATAACTATCAATTGCTATGGCGCCTTGCTAGGTCGTAGCCATTGACTTAGCTGAAGGCTATTCTAACTATCTTCTCTGCAAATAAACGAGGCTTCGTCAGTGTTGCATCGCTAGCTAAGTTATCCGTACAACTGGGGCGAGTGCTAGTAAGTCTCTCTAGACCTGCCGTGTGGCGGCGCTCAGTCTGCTATCACTGATAGTGGCGACATGCGGGTCCGTCGTATACCAGCGGACCGCGGCCGATTTAAAAGGCTACCACCTAGCAAGTGTGGTGTCTGGCGGTAACACCACACCTCTAATACCCAGTAGCACGTCCTCTTGCATTGATGCATGCCTGTATTTGTCGTGGCATACTATACACAAGTTCATCAAGGCACTGTTGGTCCAGATTGTCCCACTCCTCAACGGCGATTCGGTGTAGATACTTCAGAGTGGTTGGTGGGTCCCGTCGTCCATAAATAGCCCTTCTCAATCTATCCCAGGTGAGTTCGATAGGGTTCATGTCTGGAGTACATGCTAGCCACTCTAGTCGAGCGATGTCCTTATTCTGAAGGAAGTTATTCACAAGATGTGCACGATGGGGGCGCGAATTGTCGTCCATGAAAAAGAACGCCCCGCCAGTATTCTACCGATATGATTGCACTATCGGTCGGATAATGTCATTCACGTAATGTACAGCCGTTACAGCGCCATCTATGACCACCAGCGGCGTACGTCGGCCCCCTATAATGCCACCCCAAAATGGCAGGGAACCTCTACCTTGCTGCACTCGCTGGACTCTAAGGCGTTCAGCCTGACAGGGTTGCCTCCAAACACGTCTCCGACGATTGTCTGGTTGAAGGCATATGCGGCACTCATCGGTGAAGAGAACCTGATGCCAATCCTGAGCGATCCGTTCGGCATGTTGTGGGGCCCATCTGTACCGCGCAGCATGGTGTCGTGGTCGCAAAGATGGACCTCGCCATGGACGTCGGAAGTGAAGTTGCGCATCATGCACCCTATTGCGCACAGTTTGGGTCGTAACACGATGTCCTGTGCCTGCACGAAAAGCATTATTCAGCATGGTGGCGTTGCTCTCAGGGTTCTTCGGAGCCATAATCCGTAGGTAGCTGTCATCCACTGCAGTAGTAGTAGTCCTTGGGTGGCCTGAGCGAGACATGCCATCGACAGTTCCTGTCTCTCTGTATCTCTTCCATGTCCGAACAACATCGCTTTGTTTCATTCCGAGACGCCTGGAAACTTCCCTTGTTGAGAGCCCTTCCTGGCACAAAGTAAGAATGCGGACGCGGTCGAACCGCGGTATTGACCGTCTAGGCATGGTTGAAGTACAGACAACACGAGCCGTGTACCTCCTTCCTGGTGGAATGACTGGAACTGATTGGCTGTCAGACCCCCTCCGTCTAATAGGCGCTGCTCATGCATGGTTGTTTACGTCTTTGGGCGAGTTTAGTGACATCTCTGAACAGTCAAAAGGACTGTGCCTGTAATACAATATCTACAGTCAACGTCTGTCTTCAGGCTTTCTGGAAAGTGGGGTGATGCAAAACTTTTTTTGATGTGTGTAGTAAGAGACATGACTTCCTTCGCTTTTAGTTAAAAACAATAGTAACAAAAGGTAAAAGCTGAACACAATAAGAGTACATTTAAAAACATGATACAGAACACTGATGTAACATGAGGCACTTCACTGGCACTGAAACTTGAAAGACCCACCCTAGAACAGGTAGTCTGTTGTTGAAGGAGAGAAGATTGGTCGTTGAGAAGGGCAGAAGGGTGGTCTATAAGGATGGAGGACTAGCGCGTAGTACCAATGGGATAGGAGTGGCTCCTTGCATGTAAGAGCAGTTGGAGTAGAGGGAATAACGGTGAGGCTAAAATCTGGTGGAGAAAATGGAGGAAGGGAAAGAAGGGTGGAAGGGGAAAAGAGGGACAGGGAAATATGGGGAACGGAGGGAGAGGAAACGAAACTTCAAGAGATGGGAAGCTTTGTGTGTGTTTAAATTTCATAGGATGGGTAACTGTAGGGACAGATTTCATGATCTGGCAGTGGAAGACAGTTGAAGTGTCTTGGGAGAGTATGTAGAGGGTGCATATGTGTAGGTTTGGTGGAAGGTATTGGTAGAGTGGTGGCAGCATACAACGATTGGAAAATAGAGACCAAATTATGGGATTATTGAAGTTATTTGCAGATGGTATAGGTCATTCAGAGGTCGTTCAGTGTGAGTGAAGAGAGGTGAGAATTTAATGAGTAGGTAAACGATCCTTGTAGGGGGTAGGTAATCGGGTGTGGAAGGCGAGGCAGAGTGCATTGTGCTCAAGGATATGGAGGGACTTAGAGGACTTTGGGGAGGGGGGGGGGGGGAGGTGGGCAGATATCAATGCAACATTTGCATAGCAAAGGATGGGTCTGATCAAGGTTCTGCAGGTGTGGAGGACAGTCGAGTGATGCAATCCCCAAGTTCGACCAGTTAGTAGTTTTAGAAGTTTTAGTCTATTCTGCGCTTTCTGTTAGAAGGTTAGTAGGTGAAGTTTCAACATTACTTTCAGGTCGATGCTTAGTCTAAGTAGGATGGTCATAAATGCGAAGGTAGAAGCCATGGAGACAGAATATGTGGATGGTGCATCCTATAATTATTGTCTGGGTTTTGGAATGGTTGAAACATCACAACTCAAGAGTGTAAGCCCTTTGGGATCTATAACCTAGCTCCAATAGAAGCGGAGATATTGGGCAAAAACTTGTTTTCCCAGCGTCTGGCATATGGAATGTTCTATACAACAAACATCTTGTATGGGAACAGTATTTGACTGCCATACCAACCTGATTTGCGGGACAGACTAAATTTCAGGGGAAAAATGGTTTTCTGGCCCCAACATTTAGTGTGGCCTGCGTTACAAGTGTTTTGTGTGTGAGTTGTATCAGCCTGCTTTAGCGACCTGCTTTGCATTGTGGCATGTACGTCAGGGGCAAATAAATAATTTTCAGGCCCCTGATCTGCAGCATGGCCTCCCTCACAGGCATGTTGTGGGAATAGTAGTGACCTATTTTATTCAAATGTATTGGGGGGGGGGGGGCTATCAAATGATGGCAGTTTATCAGTTTGTATTTTGTGCTTTACTTGCAGCGTTTCGAAGTAAACATACTCTTAGACATTTGCAGTGCTGTAACATTGGCGTGTCTGCACTTGTTCATATGTCACATCAGAGAAATTATTGTTTTCCTGGTTACACAAGGAGGTAAACTGATTGAGGTGGATTTGAAGAGGTCGTTGGGATTTCTGTAATGTAGGCTAGAGGGTAAGGAAAGCGATGTCATGAGCCTACTGAAGGAGGTGGATTGATGTAGTTGGTTTGGGCATATCAGGAGTGTAGAGGAGTTAAGGAGAGGAGGATGGAGTCTTGGGCACGCCTGCAGTGGGATGGTGTTATTAATGATGATAAAGGATGGGCGATTTGAGAGGAAGGATGCAATAAGGCTGATAATTAGAAGTGTATATGTCTGGAGTTTGAAGAGGAGAATAGAATGTCATACACATTTGTAGGCTTTTTGTAGGTCAGGGGAGATGAAGATAGCGGATATAGGGGTGTTGAGCTGATGGGATAGGAGATGGGTGAGGTGCAGGAGCTGCTCATCACAGGAGAAGGTGGTAGAAAGCCAGTCTGTTTATTGAGAAAGGTGCGGTGTAGGTTCAGGTGTTGGTGGATGCATCTGGAGAGGATGGATTCGAAGACCTCGTTAAACAGTGAGGTAAGACAGATGGGACGGTAGGAGAAGGTATCAGTATGGGGTTTGTGCAGCTTGAGGAAAAGTATGATTTTGGAGGTTTTCCATAGCTAAGATAGTATCCTGTGGAGAGGATAATGGTTTAAAAGAGTTGCAAGGGTGACTGGAAAGGAGATACGGCATTCTTTAAGATGTTGATATGTAATGCAGTCGTGGCTAGACGATGTGTTGCGTTTTCTGTAAAGTACTTGTTTTATGTTGTGAGCTGTTGGATGTTCAATTCAGTTTGTGGTATGTTGCCCAAATACTGGAAGCTGGGAGCCAGGGATGGGACAGTAGTATTTGTGTTGGTATTTGTGCATTCATGGATGGTAGGGAAGGGGGAGTAATCAAAGTGAGGGTCGTTTGGGATTGAGAAGATGTCAAAAAGAGAGCATGCAAAGTGGTTAGCTTTGTTCAAGTTGTCAGATAAGGGACAATTGTTGTGGAGGAATGGCTAGTGAACGACGGAATGACTGCCAGAGAGTTGGTGGAATGCTTTCCAGTACTTGGAAGAGTTAATGGGAAGTTGGCATTGAATTTGGTACACGTCTGGCTCCAGTCCCACCGATTTTCAGCGTTGAGTAAATTTCTGAAGTGTCTCTGTATTTGCCAGTGTATATGAGTGTATACCAGTCACGAGACATTATAAAGGTACGGTTTAAGCTGCAGGATTCTCGGAGAAGAAATAGGGATTGTGGGTGTCAGAGTGGGATAGTAACATATATGATCTTGGTAGGGATGTGGGCAGTCATAATGCCCAACAAAGCCTGCTGCAGGAAGGTCGTGGCATGGTGTACATAGTCATGTTGCTGGAAGATTAGGGGGTGGCTTCCAACGTGGGTATCAATGGACTATTGGTAGGCATTCCAGTTGTTGCAGGAGCAGTCGTGGATAACTGTAGGACAGAGGCTGGGATAGGTGCATGGAAATAAGATAGTGTGTTGGAGGTGGCGAGTAGAATAGGTAGGTGTCACTTCCAGTTGGATGGAGGGTTTCTACAGTGAACCGTACAAGGAGGTTGTAGATGCTGGGATGACATCTGCGGTGGTTTTGCTTTCAGGACCGACGTGCTGTAGGATACAGGCAATGTCATCTTGGAGGGAGTCTGTAAATTGACGCCACCGCTGGAGTTCTTCAAGGGATCTACTATCGACATTGAGTTTAGTGGTAATAGTATAGGTGGAAGAGGTACAGTATATGTAGGTGAGAAAATCGTAGGGGGTGGGATGTTTACTTTGGCTGCCAAAGTAAAATGGGCTGCTAGCAGTGCTCGATAATGATTACAGGCGTAGATAGCAATACGTGAGTACTAAAAGAAACCCCTTGGCTTCTTAATAGACACATAATTATTTTAGAATTGACTATATTCAAGCGCTCCAAATAAAATTTTTGTTTCTGTTTTTGCAATGTTTTGGAGAAGCACTGCAATTTTACTGGTGGGTCTGCTTCTTGTGACATCTCGTGGTCTTTTTCACATTACAGAGGGATGTCCAGATACTTTTAGTCACGTAGTGTTCACTGAGTGACCAAAGCTCATAGGAAGGCGATAAATTAATAATGTTAATAACGTGTCTCTCCTCGGTGAGCCTTCCCAATTACCAGCAGCTTTAGTTTATGGTCTCTTCTTGCATTCGATGCAGCAAGAAGGGGTAACCTCTTTTTACCTTTTTTGTAGCCTGGAGCAGCCTTTTCTACTTTTAAAGCTAGAGTTTTACACAAGCATTTTCTAATTTGGCCCTGTTTCATCTTAGTTATACAGTTGATCAGCAGTAAGGTTTTCTTATTGTATAATTTTTATTTAATTTCTCACAAAATTATGTAACAGTTTGAGAATCCACAGAAAGTTTATCACCGCAAATTTCAAGCTGCCTTACGCCGTATCGCTTCCTCCACCTATCCAACGATCTTGAACTTGCAGTGAAATCGTCTCACTTCCCATTAACTCATTTCTCAAAATACTGATTTTTCTTGCACAATACTCCCTGACAGTAGATTTTCTTTTTGTCTTTATTGAATAAACCAAACGAACAAAGATTTACTCGTTTTTTCATACTCAGATTTCTTCACTGACAGAATAGTGTAGAATACTTGTTTGATGAAAACTTCTTAATTTTGTCTCTGTTTCTCCACCAGTCTCCAACTGTCACTTCACTGACTCCGCAGTCAGAAGCAATTTGTTTAATGTTTCTCCTTTCTCTAGTCTTTTCAAAGCCTCTAGTTTCACATCCGACGGTACAGATTTTCTCTTACTCCCACCACTCATTGTAATGTATGAATTAAAAAATGCACAGTACATATGTACAGTACACTACACATAACATACAACACTTTCAAATTAACGTGACACACGTGGTCTCACCACAGTGCAGTTCTTATTACAGAACCAATAAAGTACATACAACACAGTTGCTGAATAGACACAACAATAGCGTTACAAATAAGGATGCTGTGGACTGTACAACTGATTGTCAGGCAGTTCCAATTAGTGAAGGAAAGACAAAGAAAGAGCAAGAGCGCTCCTCGAAACTTAACAGAAACTGTCCAACTGTAATCGAAATGCAGTAACAGTCTGAGGCCAAAGTTATTTCTGTGCATTGTGAAAGAAAACCCTAAGCGAGACAGTTTTAGCTGTATTGAACACGGAAAAGTGTAAGAAAGTTCAGAATGTAACACATTCGAAAGCACATGAAACGTACATCCAGAAAAAGTATGACAACAGATTTTTAGTCCAGTTTTATGTAAAATATTAATTTTCTTAAGACTAGCTCGAATTACATGGAACCTCGAAATACGAGGGCTCAAATTACCAGTCCTCTGCTGCAATCGTAAAATGTGTAAAATGTTTTTAAAAATGGTTCAAATGGCTCTGAGCACTATGGGACTTAACTTCTAAGGTCATCAGTCCCCTAGAACTTAGAACTACTTAAACCTAACTAACCTAAGGACATCGCACACATCCATGCCCGAGGCAGGATTCGAACCTGCGACCGTAGCAGTCGCGCGGTTCCAGATTGTAGCGCCTTTAACCGCTTGGCCACCCCGGCCGGCTAAAATGTTTTTATGTAGTAATAATAAATAGCATAATTGCGATAAAATGAATGGATTGTTGGACTGTTATAGGTACAGACGAAAGGGGTGAGTAAAGGACAACGAGACATGCAAACAATTCCAGTTGACTTTGGTCTGGAAACCAATAATTTCTCTGATTCGACATATGAACAAGTGCAGTCATGCAAATGTTACACGCTGATAATGTCTAAGAGTATGCTTATCTCGAAACGCAACTAGAGAAGTATAGATTACAAACTGATACATGCCTTCTATTGATTTTATCATCATCACGGACGCCTAAGAACAGGCAAATAGCGTTCTGACAATAAGTGTATTGGGTGCTGTTGACGTTACCAAGTGTGTAGTTTTAGTGTATTCCAGCCCTGTTGGTAGTATAGCTCCAAGAATGCATTATTGGTGGTTGTCAATACATTCGGAACACAGAACAGATTTTTGATCATGTGTGGGCATCATTGAGATGATGCGTTAGATCCTGTCTTCATATGAACAGTGACCACATGGGACACTTTTTGTTACTAGTTTGTCCTGAAGTGCACAGCTGCACTTTGCGTATTCAAGACCTGTTACAACTTGATCAGGTGCTCAGTCGTAGTATGACGTATTAGGGAGACAATAATTTTCCAGACCTGTATTTGTTTGGATTCCTAGCCTTATCCCTGCAGCTGTGCCCACATATGCTTTCGACACACACATTGAACACACTTCCTGCTCCCCTTCTTTGTGTTCACCTCTTCCTCCCCTGTCTGTCCATCTCATCCACCCATCTCTCTCTGTCAATTCTTCTCCCATTTCTCTATGTCTCTCCAGCTCATCCTCCTCCTCTATTTGTTCTTTTCTTCTACCTTCTCTCTCTGGTCATTTTTTCTCCCCCCTCTCCCTGACCATACCCTCCTCCCCCTCTCTCCTACGATCTCCACCTACCCTCTTGCTTTCTCACCTGCCCACTACCCCTTCACACCTTCTACCTGCCTCATGCATCTCCTCCTCTGCTCTCTGAATTCCTCCTCCCCTCACTCTAGCCACCCCCGCCACTATCCATCTCAACCAATCAGTACGTGTAGCCTCCACTATACATGCGTATCTGAGGTTAGCCTTCACATAAAGAAAGAAAGACACGGCGGGGAATTTTAATTTAGTAACATGTATAGGATGGTTTTATTATGACGATAAAACTATCAGTGATGATGGACGAATCTGACGTAAGGGCCCCTTATTCGGAAACGATCGGGTCGGGAGTTATAAGTGAAAATTGTTCGATACCTCTAACAGTGGAATGCATGTACCGGTGCTGCTGTTGCTAAGTGTAGTAGGGTAGGCAACTTTCAGGGTTGGTAGCATGGACCAAAATAAGAAAAAAAGTCTAGTAAAAATAAGCTCTAAAATGCATACCTTGAGGGGTACGTTATTGAAGCTGACGAAAATGTCAATTTCCATTTTTTTTATTTATTGGTAGAAATCAAGGACAATAAGTTCCCAGAGCTTCAAAATGGTTTGCTCTGAGCACTATGGGACTTAACATCTACGGTCATCAGTCCCCTAGAACCTAGAACTACTTAAACCTAACTAACCTAAGGACATCACACAACACCCAGTCATCACGAGGCAGAGAAAATCCCTGACCCCGCCGGGAATCGAACCCGGGAACCCGGGCGCGGGAAGCGAGAACGCTACCAGAGCTTCAATAATGAGCTTGCATAAGCAGTACCTGAAAAATAATTAAATGTATGACGCGACCTTCCTGCCACGCCCACTTTTTGAAGCAACACTTCAATACTAGCTCGGTGAACAACCATTCTGTGGATTACTTACAACTTACACGACATACATCTAGATGGCTGTGATTTATGCTATTTGGTTTTACAGAATATCTGTGGCTCTGTTCTGTATCTTAGAAACAATAACAAACCAACTGCTTTGTTACGAAGAAGCAAGTCTTGTTCTGCCACAGTTTAATTTTTCTACAGTTTTCAGAGTTGCAATTTATGATGTAGTTCTTGCATTTAATGTTAGGAACTTAGGGAGGATGTATTCAAATTTGTCTGGGTCGTGGTGTAACGTCCGTTAGCAACACCGAGTTGTAAGGAAGGGACTTATAACGATGACTGATGCTGCACAACTACTCTATTAGCAGCCGAAAGGAAGTGCATTTCGAATGCGAACCGCAAACGTTTGATGACACAAGTCAACCGAATTCTCCATCGGAAAACACGTCTGCGTGTCATACACGGCAGTAGTGACAGTACGTGTGTCATATGACAGGAATCTCTCACCGACGCGCCTAATTTACACGCCTGGTAAGTGTATGCCTCCTTGCCCGGTTTAGGTGTTCGTATGAATGTGAATGTGATCACTCCCAAGGAAATGATGAAAACTTCATAGTTTGTCATATAAGCTGCAACAAATGAACGCAACAGTTTCACTATTACACAGTTATACTGTGCTCTGTCTAAACATATGTTTCTAACGTTTTTGAAATTGCATTCCGTTTTGTAAGTCATGATTTTTGAGTTATTTGCTCATACCAGTTTATTTGTTTTTTCATTTCTGTGAGATGCCTATATGGTATCTCACCTACTCTCACTTTTCATCACATTTACTTGCCACGGTAACATATTCTTACCACATGACTCGTATTTTATAACTAATGTATTGTATGACAGCTGCTAAGACTATAGAGAGCGAACATTTGAATGACCGGACGGACAATTCGTAATCTAATACATAAGAAACTATCTGCATCGACTGCGGTAGAAACCAACCATTACCTAGGTTTTCACCCCAAGTCTTCTTCAGAAGATAAACCTGATTCTATAATAAGTATACGAGGCATGGTCTAGAAATAAAACTAAAACAGCCTGAATAGGCGTAGTCACATTTTAAAAATGCGGTACATAGGTAGTTTTATTTCTAGACCGTTCCCTCTAGACATATTATAGAATCAGGTTTATCTGCTGAAGAAGGCTCAATTACTTGGGCAGAAACCTAGGTAAAGGTTGGTTTCATTACCGCAATAGAGGCTGATAGTTTCTTAAATATTAGATTATCACGATTGCTGACTGAGCTCCATGTTGAAAGTACTAAAATTCGTAATCTTATGAACAAAAAATAAAGAAATAAAAATAAATGGCACGAGGGAGTTTTGAACACAGCTCGTCTGCTTGTCAGGCCAGAAACGGAACCACATACGCACGACGCCATGGCTCTTCTTGTTCTTTTTATTTTGCTTTTTTTTTCACAGTTCTGTACACCTTCTTCCTGTTTTCATGCTTGATCTGTGTTGATCTTTTGACTGGCTATCCACTGGTCCATCTTACCACCAAATCTGAGGGGGAAGCGATGGGGAGTTTCCCTTGTTAGGATTATTTGCCTGCTCTGTCTTCCATAGTCCTCTGCTCGCATCTTTCCTTTGTATGAGGGTGAGTCAAATGAAAACCTTAAATATTTTTTAAATATTATTTATTGTACAGAAGTGGTACAAATCTGTATCACTTTTCAACATAATCTCTGTCACACTTAATGCAAGTACTCCAGCGCTTACAAAGTGCATAAATTCCTTTAGATAAAAATTCTTTTGGTAGTCCGCGCAACCACTCATGCACTGCGTGGCGTACCTCTTCATCAGAACGGAACTTCTTTCCTCCCATTGCGTCTCTGAGTGGTCCGAACATATGGAAATCACTTGGGACAAGGTCTGGTGAGTATGGTGGACGAGGAAGACACTCAAAATGCAGGTCTGTGATTGTTGCAACTGTGGTGTAGGGCCTTGCATTGTCATGTTGCAAAAGGACACCTGCTGGCAGCAATCCACGTCGCTTTGATTTGATTGCAGGCCGCAGATGATTTTTTAGAAAATCTGTGTATGATGCACTGGTGACAGTGGTCCCTCTAGGCATGTAATGCTCCAAAATGATGCCTTTTTCATCCCAAAAGAGAGTCAGCATAACCTTCCCTGCTGATGGTTCTGTTCGAAACGTCTTTGGCTTTGGTGATGAGGAATGGCGCCATTCCTTGCTCGCTCTCTTCGTTTCCGGTTGGTGGAAGTGAACCCAGGTTTCGTCTCCAGTAACGATTCTTGCAAGGAAACCATCACCTTCTCGTTCAAAGCGCCGAAGAAGTTCTTCACAAGCATCAATACGTCGTTCTCTCATTTCAGGAGTCAGCTGCCGTGGCAACCATCTTGCAGACACTTTGTGACACTGGAGCACATCATGCACAATGTGGTGTGCTGACCGAGACTAACCTGTAAACATGCTGCAATGTCATTCAGTGTCACTCGGCGGTTTTCCTTCACTATGGCTTCAACTGCTGCAATGTTCTGTGGAGTCACAACTTGTGCCTGACCTGGAAGAGGAGCATCTTCCACTGACGTCACACCATTTGCGAACTTCCTACTCCATCCGTAGACTTAGAGCTGTGACAAACGTGCATCACCGTACTGAACCTTCATTCGTCGATGAATTTCGATAGGTTTCACACCTGCACCACGCAAAAACCGAATAACAGAACGCTGTTCTTCCCTGGTGTGCCGGCCGCGGTGGTCTAGCGGTTCTAGGCGCTCAGTCCGGAACCGCGCGACTGCTACGGTCGCAGGTTCGAATCCTGCCTCGGGCATGGATGTGTGTGATGTCCTTAGGTTAGTTAGGTTTAAGTAGTTCTAAGTTCTAGGGGACTGATGACCTCAGATGTTAAGTCCCATAGTGCTCAGAGCCATTTTTTCTTTTCTGGTGCAAGTCGCAAAGGAGGGGGGGGGGGGGGGGGTTGGCCATCTTTATACTGATACTGTGACGGTATGTGTGCATCTGCACTATGCTGCCACATACAGGCCATTTTGCACGCTCTTTGTAGCACGCTTACGAACTTACAGGATAACGGCGCGAAATTTCAATTTGTTATTACAAATTTAAGGTTTTCATTTGACTCACCCTGGTATCTACAGGGTGTTACAAAAAGGTACGGCCAAACTTTCAGGAAACATTCCTCACACACAAATAAAGAAAAGATGTTATGTGGACATGTGTCCGGAAACGCTTAATTTCCATGTTAGAGCTCATTTTAGTTTCGTCAGTATGTACTGTACTTCCTCGATTCACCACCAGTTGGCCCAATTGAAGGAAGGTAATGTTTACTTCGGTGCTTGTGTTGACATGCGACTCATTGCTCTACAGCACTAGCATCAATCACATCAGTACGTAGCATCGACAGGTTAGTGTTCATCACGAACGTGGTTTTGCAGTCAGTGCAATGTTTACAAATGCGGAGTTGGCAGATGCCCATTTGATGTATGGATTAGCATGGGGCAATAGCCGTGGCGCGGTACGTTTGTAGAGAGACAGATTTCCAGAACGAAGGTGTCCCGACAGGAAGACGTTCGAAGCAATTGATCGGCGTCTTAGGGAGCACGGAACATTCCAGCCTATGACTCGGGACTGGGGAAGACCTAGAACGACGAGGACACCTGCAATGGACGAGGCAAATGCTTTCTTTACGGATGAGGCTTCATTCCAACGTGATCAAATTGTAAATTTTCACAATCAACATGTGTGGGCTGACGAGAATCCGCACGCAATTGTGCAATCACGTCATCAACACAGATTTTCTGTGAACGTTTGGGCAGGCATTGTTGGTGATGTCTTGATTGAGCCCCATGTTCTTCCACCTACGCTCAATGGAGCACGTTATCATGATTTCATACGGGATACTCTACCTGTGCTGCTAAAACATGTGCCTTTACAAGTACGACACAACATGTGGTTCATGCACGATGGAGCTGCTGCACATTTCAGTCGAAGTGTTCGTACGCTTCTCAACAACAGATTCGGTGACCGATGGATTGGTAGAGGCGGACCAATTCCGTGGCCTCCACGCTCTCCTGACCTCAACCCTCTTGACTTTCATTTACGGGGGCATTTGAAAGCTCTTGTCTACGCAACCCCGGTACCAAAAGTAGGGACTCTTCGTGCTCGTATTGTGGACGGCTGTGATACAATACGACATTCTCCAGCGCTGCATCAGAGCATCAGGGATTCCATGCGACGGAGGGTGGATGCATGTATCCTCGCTAACGGAGGACATTTTGAACATTTCCTGTAACAAAGTGTTTGAAGTCACGCTGGTACGTTCTGTTGCTGTGTGTTTCCATTCCATGATTAATGTGATTTGAAGAGAAATAATAAAATGAGCTCTGACATGAAAAGTAAGCGTTTCCGGACACATGTCCACACAACATATTTTCTTTCTTTGTGTGTGAGGAATGTTTCCTGAAAGTTTGGCCGTACCTTTTTGTAACACCCTGTATAGCAGTCAAACATTCTGTACAGACGACTGTTAAGTCCCATAGCGCTCAGAGCCATTTGTACAGACGACTATTATTTTCGGCAGTAGCCGTTTAAGCTTTACAATCGCAAGCTGGCAACAGTGCTTCCAATACCAGAGGGCTCACCTCTCGCTGACTGTACTGTAGCTAGAGCCTGTCGGCGGTCTGACTGAGTTCGCTGGACGCGTGTCGGCAGGTGAGGAGGGCTCGGCCGCTGCCGCCACGGACATGGCGCTGTCGCTGCTGTCTCGGGTGGACGCGGCGCTGTCTCGCCACCACGTGGACTCGGCCGCCTGCGTGCAGCGCGCCGTCTGCTCGCAAATCCGCAACTCCGGGCAGCGCGTGGCGACGGGCGACGCCTCCGCCTGGGATGAGGCCATCGCACAGATGTCCAGGTGAGTCGCACCAAGAGACATGGCACAGCGCAGAGAGCCAGTTCCGTGTCCACAGTCAAGTAAATTGTACAACCTTACGCCATGTTTTATACACTACTGGCCATTAAAATTGCTACACCAAGAAGAAATGCAGACGGATATTCGTTGGACAAATATATTATACTAGAACTGACATGTGATTACATTTTCACGCAATTTGCGTGCATAGATCCTGAGAAATCAGTACCCAGAACAACCACCTCTGGCCGTAATAACGGCCTTGATACGCCTGGGCATTGAGTCAAACAGAGTTTGGATGGCGTGTACAGGTACAGCTGCCCATCCAGCTTCAACACGATAGCACAGTTCATCGAGAGTAGTGACTGGCGTATTGTGACGAGCCAGTTGCTCGGCCACCATTGACCAGACGTTTTCAATTGGGGAGAGACGTGGAGAATCTGCTGGCCAGGGCAGCAGTCGAACATTTTCTGTATCCAGAAAGGCCCGTACAGGACCTGCAACATGCGGTCGTGCATTATCCTGCTGAAATGTAGGGTTTCGCTGGGATCGAATGAAAGGTAGAGCCACGGGTCGTAACACAGCTGAGATGTAACGTCCACTGTTCAAAGTGCCGTCAGTGCGAACAAGAGGTGACCGAGACGTGTAACCAATCGCACCCCACACCATCACGCCGGGTGATACACCAGTGTGGCGATGACGAATACACACTTCCAATGTGCGTTCACCGCGATGTCGCCAAACACGGATGCGACCATCATGATGCTGTAAACAGAACCTGGATACATCCGAAAAAATGACGTTTTGCCATTCGTGCACCCAGGTTCGTCGTCGAGTACACCATCGCAGGCGCTCCTGTCTGTGATGCAGCGTCAAGGGTAACCGCAGCCATGGTCTCCGAGCTGAAAGTCAATGCTGCTGCAAACGTCGTCGAACGGTTCGAGCAGTTGGTTGTTGTCTTGCAAACGTCCCCATCTGTTGACTCAGGGATCGAGATGTGGCTGCACGATCCATTACAATCATGCGGATAAGATGCCTGTCGTCTCGACTGCTAGTGATACGAGGCCGTTGGGATCCAGCACGGCGTTCCGTGTTATCCTTCTGAACCCACCGATTCCATATTCTGCTAACAGTCATTGAATCTCGACCAACGCGAGCAGCAATGTCGCGATACGATAAACCGCAATCGCGATAGGCTACAATCCGACCTTTACCAAAGTCGGAAACGAGATAGTACGCATTTCTCCTCCTTACACGAGGCACCACAACAACGTTTCACCAGGCAACGCCGGTCTATTGCTGTCTGTGAGTGAGAAATCGGTTGGAAACTTTCCTCATGTCAGCACATTGTAGGTGTCGCCACCGGCGCCAATCTTGTGTGAATGTTCTGAAAAGCTAATCATTTTCATATCACAGCATCTTCTTCTTGTCGGTTAAATTTCGCGTCTGTAGCAATTGTAATGGGCAGTAGTGTATTATCCAAACGAATGAGTACAGGATACGGTAGTAGTGGCTAATGTGTCAAGTAACTACAAAGTAACATTCAACTGGTAGATCTCAATGATTACAGTGAGAGACGATATTATCCCTGATTACAGCGGACTAACACTTGATATACAGGGTGATTCCCTGATGACGTTACAAACTTTCAGGGCCGTTGGACATGGCTGAATGTATTTATTTGAGGTAAAGGACCCTGGTCCAGAAGTGAACGAGTCGAACGTTACATCCGCAGCTGGTTCTCTAATGGATAATGTTGCTGCCGTTGGAACACTGGGTCTCGGGTTCGATTCCCGGCCGGGTTAGGGATTTTCTGTGCCCGGGGACTGGGTGTTTGTGTTGCCCTCATCATTTCATCGTCATCATCATTCGTCACTGTGGCTAGATTGGATGTGTAAAAAACTCGAGTGTGAAAAAAATTGGGGCGTTGTATGGGCGCTGATGACCGCGCAGTTGAGCGTCCCACAAACCAAACCATCGAAAAAGTTACAGGCGAAAATCGTTCTGATACCTCTGACAGAGGGATGCATGTACCGGTACTGTTCAAAATGGTTCAAATGGCTCTGAGCACTATGGGACTTTACTTGTGAGGTCATCAGTCCCCTAGAACTTAGAACTAATTAACCCGAGGCAGGATTCGAACCTGCGACCGTAACGGTGTACAGATAGGGATGGCAATTTATCTAATCCAATGTAGATGGGATACTGTCTACTGACATGAGCAGTCTTGGCGTACAGTGTCCTTACTGCAGTCTATGTTTAGAAGCTGAAGTACGGACATCGATCAGCCCTTACCAAATGGAGTTGTACAAGGTGACGGAACAAGCGCGCTTGATATTCGTCTATGGGCAAGCAAATGGAAGCAGCAGAGAAACGAAAGGGTTGTACAGGACCAAATATCCGCGAAGAAGACATCCAGCTCACACCATGTTTCCAAGAATTTTTCAACAATCAAGTGAAACAGGCAAATTGGTACCACAGTGCGAAGATCGAGGAGGTCGACGAACAACAGGAATCGCCGACTTAGAGGAGGCAGTGCTTATTTGAGTGGATGAGGCGCCTGCATTCAACACTCGATCAGTTGCACGTGAAATTAATGTTTCGCACAGTACTGCGTGACGAGCATTACGGGAGAGATAGGGATAACAATTCAAGTCATCCAATGCAGATGGTATACTGTGTACTGACATGAGCGGTCTTGGCGTACAGTGTCTGTACTGCAGTAAACTGTAGCCTGTGTTTACAAGTTGAACTACTGGCGTCGATCAGTCCTAACCGGATGGAATTGTTCCTGGTGATGGAACGTGAGGACATGATTTTCGTGTATGGGCTAGGAGATGGAAGGAGCACAGAAAGTAGACGCTGTGACTCTTGCTGACTTGTGTCGCGTGTCAAGTTCAGCCATTGGTTCTTACAGTACCTTACAGTCGATCCTCACTTTCCTGAGTTTGTATTTTTCACGGATAAAGCCCGTTTCACCGGTGACAGAAAGCTAAATAGTCGCAGTAGTCATGTTTGAGAATCTCCCTGCTACAGTTGTGAAGAGCCATCAACACAGATTATCAGTCAGCGTGTGGAATGCATAGTCAATGATTACCGACTACGCCTGTTTCTTCTTCCACTCCGCTGTACACAGTGTTTATCACAGACATACTACCCAGATTCCTGGAAAATATCCCACTCGTTATTCCTCAACGAATGTGCCCCTACCTCAGATTGGACAGAGCGTTTGTGAACACCTGGATCAGACATTCCCTGAAAAGTGGATTGTCAGACGAGTTCCTGTTTCGTGGTCACCACATTCACCTTATCTCACCCCACTTGATTTCTTCTTGTGGGGCTGTGTAACAAGTCTCCAGTGTGAGACACCTGTCAAGATCAAGATGATCTACTGCCTGCAACACTGTTCAAACAGCACCGGGATGAAGCTTCCTGACAGATTAAAACTGTGTGCCCGACCGAGACTCGAACTCGGGGCCTTTGCCTTCCGCGGGTAAGTGCTCTACCATCTGAGCTATCCAAGTACGACTCGTGACCCGTCCTCACTCCTTTCTTCCAGGAGTGCTAGTTCTGCAAGGTTCGCAGAAGAGCTTCGGTGAAGTTTGGGAGGTAGGGGACGACGTACTGGCTGAATTGAAGCTGTGAGGATGGGTCGTGAGTCGTGCTTGGATGTCTCAGGTGGTAGAGCACTTACCCGCGAAAGGCAAAGGTCCCGAGTTCGAGTCCCAGTCCGGCACACAGTTTTAATCTGCCACGAAGTTTCATATCAGCGCACACTCCACTGCAGAGTAGAAATTCTCATTCTGGAAACACCGGGGATATTAGAGCAACAGAAATTTGTACGCCGATGCCACGGCTGCATTGACGACGGAGGGCGCCGTTTCGAATAGGTGTTGTTAATGTTGCCGTTGTCAAACTTGTGAAAGTTAATGGAACTGATTATTACTGTACCGTAGACTGTGGATTTTCGGTCAACTGATTATTACTGTACCGTAGACTGTGGATTTTCGGTCTCTCAGCCGCGCAGGGTAACCACAAATTTCAAAAAAAATTCGGTCTCTCTGACATCAAGTTACCTGCGTCGTTACTAGTCCATCAGCAGGGGAAATTATCGGGGGATACGGGGCAATATTCAGCGGGAATTCTGTCAGTCATGATCAGGGTTCGGAAGTTGGGGTCCTTAGTTTGAGCGCTGCACGAGGCTAAGGCGGAACTTGAGTAAAATTTCTCTTATATCTTTCGACTCGGTCGTTCCCAGACTAGGGTCCGTTACCTCGAATTGATACTTCCCCATCTTTCTTGAAAGTCTGTAACAGCACCACGCAATCACCTTTGTACATTGTCTATCAGAAACGGCTGTAACAGACACACTCTGCTCCCACACGATCGATTGCGTGACACTTAGAATGAGGAGATACAGCCTGGAAAATCTGGTTTTGGGTAATATTCCTTGCTGCTTGATACACCCGTTACTGAACACAAGAAAATCAAGCAAAAAAAAATTCAAAATCAGGAGATACTCTATCTGATTAAAAGTATCCGGGCACCACTGTTAATGCTGAACTGCCCGCTGGAGAGAGGCGAATCTACCAGTATAAAATAAGGCAGGGAGTGTGGTCAGAACAGGAACAGTAACAGCACAATGAGTCCATCAGCAGAGCTCCATCACGTCGAACGTAGAATAGTCGCTGGATGTCACCTGAGTAACAAATCCACATGGGATATTTCAACCATTCGGAAGCTGCCCAATCGCCTGTTGGTGATGTGACTGTCAAGAGCAAACGCGAAGGATCGTGTGTAGCTAAACCGAGACCACGCAGACCTCGTGTACTGACGGAGAGGGACCGTCGAGTACTGCGGAGGGTGGCTATAATACATCCCACGAAATCAGCGGAAGAATTTACCCGTGAACAATATGCTGCTAACAGTCCAGCTAGCACAGTGACTGTGCGTAGGGAGTTTAAAAAATTGGGTACAATGGTACCTCATCAAGCACACATTTCTGTAGCTGGTCCTAAATGACGCTTGAGGTGGCGTAAGAAGTTACGCCACTGGACAGTGGATGACAGGAAGTGAGTGATTTGGAGTGATGAAGCACGTTACACCTTGTGACAATCTGATGGAATGGTTTGGATTTGGCAAGTGCCTGTAGGACGTTACCTGTCACCATGTGCAGGGCCAACATTGAAGTACGGAGGCGGTGGTGTTATGACAAGGGGCTGATTGTTGTGACTGGGGTGTATGCTCACCTTGTTGCGTTTAAGAGAACACTAAATCCGGAAAGATGCTACATATTTTAAAGCACTGTGTACTGCGTTCAATAGAGAAACAGTACGGGAGCGTGTACGATAACATTTTAGTAATTTTATCCACTTTCGTTTCTTATAATATGTGTAAGGGCGCTGATAACATCGCTTGAGCGCCCGTAAGCTCCACACAAACACACACACACACGCACACACACTCACACACACACACACACACACACACACACACACACAGACAGTCATAGAAAGAGAGAGAGAGAGAAGTAGTTCGGAAGCGATAACTGTTTAAATCGTCTTCACAATGCACGCTGTCGTAAAGCGCAACGTTTAAGGCAGTGCTTTGTGGAGAATAACATTCCACAAAAGGAGTGACCTGTCCAGAGTCCCGCTATATAACATCTTTGGAGATGAGCTAGAATGCATACTTCGCTCCAGATCCCAGCATCCAACATCAGTGATCTTCTCTGGTTTCGGCTCTTGATGAAGAATGGGCTGCCATTGTTCACAATAAGGATTAGCCAAGTAGTCTCCTTTCAATAAAAGATAGGCAGACACCAGTTGCGGTTTATTTGAATCATTTTACCTCTCTCGGTATAAAATAACACCTTCTACATAATGGATAACATATTCAACAAAAAATAATGCTTAATACACTATGCAATCAAAAGTATCCGGACACCTGGCTGAAAATTACTTACAAGTTCGTGGCACCCTCCACCAGTAATGCTGGAATTCAATATGGTGTTGGCCCACCCTTAGCCTTGATGACAGCTTCCACTCTCGCAGGCATACATTCAATCAGGTGCTGGAAGGTTTATTGGGGAATGGCAGCCCATTCTTCACGGAGTGCTGCACTGAGGAGAGGTACCAATGTCGGTCGGTGAGGCCTGGCACGAAGTAGATGTTCGAAAACATCCCAAAGGTGTTCTATAGGATTCAGATCAGGACTCTGAGCAGGCCAGTCCATTACAGGGATGTTATTGTCGTGTAATCAGTCCGCCACAAGCCGTGCATTATGAACAGATGCTCGATCGTGTTGAAAGATGCAGTCGCCATCCCCGAATTGTTATTCAAAAGTGGGAAGCAAGATGGTGCTTAAAACATCAATGTAGGCCTGTGCTGTGATAGTGCCACGCAAAACAACAAGGTGTGCAAGCCCCCTCCACGAAAAACACGACCACACCATAACACCACCGCCTCCGAATTTTACTGTTGGCGCTACACACGTTGACAGATGACGTTCACCGTGCATTCGCCATACCCACACCCTGCCATCGGATCGCCACATTGTGTGCCGTGATTCGTCACTTCACATGTTTTTCCAATTTTTACTCTCCTTACACCAAGCGAGGCGTGGTTTGGCATTTTCCGCCGTGATTTGTGATTTATGAGCAGCCGCTCGACCATGAAATCCAAGTTTTCTCACCTCCCGCCTAACTGTCATAATACTTGCAGCGGATCCTGTGTGATGGTTTGGATAGATGTCTGCCTATTAGACATTACGACCCTCTTCAACTGTCTGCCGTCTCTGTAAGTCAACAGACGAGGTTGGCCTGTACACTTTTGTGCTATACATGTCCCCTCACGTTTCGCTTTCACTATCACATCGGAAACAGTGGACCTAGGGATGTTTCGGAGCGTGGAAATCTCGCATACAGACGTGTGACACAAGTGACACCCAATCACCTGACCACGTTCGAAGTCCGTTGAGTTCCGCGGAGGGCCCCTTTCTGCTCTCTCACGATACCTAATGACTGCTGAGGTTGCTGACATGGAGTACATGGCAGTAGGTGGCAGCACAATGCACCTAATATGAAAAACGTACGTTTTTGGGCGTGTCCAGATACTTTTGGTCATAAAGTGTACTAGCCTATTCCAGCATAGCAAATGCCGATTCTAAAAAATCCCTGAGGTTTTGACGAATACTGACTCAAAGAAGAAATTACATCACAAAACATTTTAAGGAGCATTTAATAATGACTTCCTGTTCCATAGACAAAGATTTTTTTGTGTAGGAAAGTCTGTACAAATATATTTGTCATGTAGTGAAATCTCTAGTAAATACAGAAATCCACAGTATTTGTCATATATTCAATAGCTTCAAATAAATACTCGAAAAATAATTGACGTATTTAACACAGAAACATTTGTTTACATACTCTGTGTGGAATCATTGTTAACAATAGTGAGCCTAAATATCAATATATTAAATTTAACGCAGTATGTTTCACAACTCACTATTGCACACACTCTCGTTCGCAATTAACTACCTCTGCTTTACTCATTATTCCACTCCAAAATCAGAGAAGAATTGTTCAAGACAAAGTAAAACCATCTACTATGTATACATCATTGTTGACAGTTAAAGAGTCTGGTAGGGACGTATCCATTAGGTAGAAAAATATGGCCAAACCACTGTAACTTTTCTCCCCTAACATTTGGCCAGTGTGTGGCTTTCAGGCCACTGGTACTGCTCTTCTTTCGTAGTTCATTCCCATTTACCTTCCATGGTATTATAGACGGATCCACAGATCTTTCGAAGTACCTTTCTCCCGGAAACACAGATTGCTTCTTCAGTTGTTGCTGATGTTGCTCAGGTTTTACAACCATTTAAAATTTCCAGCGGTACCAGTGTCATATACAACTGAAAAGGCTGAAGAAAAAAAACCTTGTTTCACAAAACGCCTACCATCCAGTGCACTTTGATCTATCGGTTATTCATATGATTTTGAAACACATTCCTGTTGGTTCCTGAACATTTTTGAACACATTCTAATTAGATTTCTGAACGAATCATAAGTTGATTTTTGAATGTGTGCATAGTGTACGTGATGTCTGCCAAGTAAATCCTTGTGGCATCTAGAAATAAAAAAAACTTTCCCGCAGACAAAAGGAGATGGGGCTATACGAACTAAATCGAATAAACCCGAACGGGTGAATGCCAATCACTGTTTATTTATGTGATTGATTCGGAGTGTGAATGATAAGCCTTGTTATAATTACTAGCGAAATCCATAGATTGAGACTACCAGAGTAGAAATAAACGATTAAGAGGACTAACCGGTAAGAAAGCTCACGTATTATCTTCTTGGTGTATCCAGCAAAATGAAATTTTGACAGAAAATTTTTACCAGATCACTACACTACTAAGGGCAGTTGTACAGTGCCCGGTTAGCAGCCGCTTATGTTCTATACGCATTGTACCAACACATAAAACTCTAACTGGAGAATAAACGCGGGATAACTAAACTGGTGATTATGGCAGGCTTACTGAAGTTAACCGTAGAATAAGTTTTGACAATGGCAGGAATATCTGCAGGATCAGTGATGACTAGATTGTTTGTTAGAATGAGGAAGGAGAAGAAACTGGCGCATCACACAAATTATATGTAAGAATACGACGATTGCAAATTTATGTAAAAATTTCGTACTGCTACTGCTTTTCGATCTCATGTTTGGGAAACAGGAGCATATGAATGAAATGTGAAACTGTTTCCTAACATGAAAACTTTTTGCTTGTTGTGGGCCTAATAGGCATTTGATATTAATACTTCGTGAATTATGCTGTCGTGTTATTCGTGTAAATGAGGTAGATAACAATGACCATTTGTGTCAAAACAGTCTCGCTTACAATTGCTGCAACATTAGGAAGACCTATTTCGTTTTATCTAGCAGACAGTGACAAAACAGACATAATCAAATCGAGAAACCACACCACTCTTGGGTGCTATTTGTATTAACAGCTTTTTCAGTATTAGACAACGACATTTTGATTTTTCATGTGGCAAAACGTTTGACGAATTTTAGTGAGATAATAGATTGTTTTGCAGAAAGGGTAGCACGCCGTGCAAAGCTGTAGCAAGATTAGAGAGAAAAAATGCTGGGACCTAAGAATTAAAGAGATGTGTACTATCTAGCTTGGGCTCTTGTCCTTACTGGTTTTATGTTTCTTATGTTTAATTTTATGTCACACGAAAGAGGAAGTTATCAGCGAATAGGCAATAAAGAGTGCAAATTCTCTGAAGAATTCTTATTTTCCCGATTACAAAGAATCCCACCCAGTTTTAATTGTGAGGTTTTTTTATGGAAGGTTAGGATGTCAACCTGGCTGACTGGGAGCAGGAGAGGCACCACAGGGCTTTTAATTTCGACTTTCCTGAATATGGGTTTGATAGCTTTCATTACAAAATATACATGCTTGAATTCCACAGAGCGAAATACAGTGACTTGCGATAGAAGAATCCTGTGTGAAGAGGCGTGACACTGCACTTTGGCACACTTAAGACCAAGTAACTTGCCTTACATTTTCTCGAAGATAAATGTTTTATGTATCAAACTCTTAGAAAGATGTGCATTTCAAAATCAATGTATTTCTGAAGAATCGATTCTTTTTAAAATTTTTACTCCATATCTCAAACGCTTGAGGGGGAGGGGAGTGCCTCAATCGAGTTTTTGCCCCGGTTCGGAAATATCGTAGGTCCGGGCTGCAGCTGAATGTTATTCATCTGTGGTATTAGATGTGACTTGAATAAATCGATCAGACTAAAGAACACGCGATTAGCATTTATTTTTCGTCACTTCATTTTATTGTCCAGTATGGACAGTAGGTACCTGAATACTTGAACTCGCTCAAAGGTACGCGCGACAGCAACAATGGAGGGAAGGAGAATTTGCTTGTTACCTGTAAAATATGCATATTTCTTAAATTTACTAGCAACCATATCAAATGCAACCGCAAATGGTTAATGAACATTCTTTTGTTTACAGTAACTCGTTGACAAGCTTTTTGCTGGACGGAACGAGCATCAAGCAGGCGGTGGAGCTGGGTAGAGAAGGCGGTAACTGCGAGGCAAAGTTCGCGCGTTGCTCGCTCAGCAAGGAGGCGCTGATGGCAGCGGTGCGAGGATTATTGCCAGAGCCAGAGCCCCAGCAGGCCACGCAGCCGTCACCTGTGCGCAGGCGCAAGTAGAGGCCGAATCTCGGACACAGCTCACACGCAAACAAAATGGGCGAATTTTAATGTTATCACTTGATTTTTATAACAATGTCTTTGTAATAAATGCCAAAAATTTTAGTTAATGCTCTTTTTCTCCTAACCATTTCGTATCGTTCGCTTAAGGGACGTCTGTTCAAGAGAGTATTCATTACCCGAGTTTGGAGCAGAAGAGAGGAGGATTGAGAGATTTCACGACGAATGTCTCTGGATACACATTCTACTACGTCAATATATGTTACACGTAGGACTGAGCAAACGATACTAGCCTTTGAACAGGCTCGATATTTCCCGATACGCCACTGCGTTCGAAACGGAATCGGGCTTGTTCGAACAATCACGTGAAATTTGATTCGCGCGGGGCATGTGCAAGGGATATGTAAGAAACTACAAACCAGCCACAACAGTGAGCTATGACTTGCATAACTTTGACGATTTTGCAAAATAGTGGACGAAACGGCTTAAATCCTACCAATGCACAAACTCCTATTGCGTCTTTGAACAAATTCACGATACGACTTGAAGCAGTACCGATATGTGTGGATGTATAAATATTTATGCTGAATTTTAGTAAACGCAAGAGCGAAAGACGAAAATGTCGTCCTCCAAAATTGCTTGACTGAACCCGGTGTAATATTTCATTCATATGTGAGAAGTGTTAATGATTAAGCAAATAGGTTGTAAAGGAGCAGTTCAGTCCCTGTTCACATATTAGAATAAGCGATAAAAACTATACCATATCTTAATCAGTTACAAAAGAATACTGCACCATCCAGGTGAAACAATCAAGACTATTAATCAAGAATTAAATGCAGAACCACCTAAATGTATCATAGTAAAGTGACTGCAATTTTTACCCCGAGAATAAATTACAGAGGAATGACCCGTCTTGGAGATAATACGACGACACCTCACTAGATCGCGGGACGAGCGAAAGCTCGAGAAATGGACAGAATCATGATCGCAATCTTTTATACATTTTATACATTTATACCTGCGGCTGTTACGTATGACCTGCATCCTAGAAGATATTTCAGTCCATGTTTCAGTTATTATTGTTAAAATCTGCAGTAATAATTGGCAACCAATGCTGTAAAATCACAATAAAGTCATCAGATGTTCAATTGATTCTTTTATTAGAACATGTTACGCGTTTCGGGATTACACCCATCTTCAGACATCAAAAAATTTTGATGGGTTCGAAGTTTGATAGATTGAAGTTCGTGATGTCTGAAGATGGGTGCAATTCCGAAACGCGTAACATGTTCTAATAAAAGAGTCAATTGAACATCTCATGGCTTTATTGCGATTGTACATCATTGGTTGCCAATTATTAACATAAAGTGATCGCAGGCTTCAGATGGGATTTTATGTCCTGCATATCAAAATCTATAGTGCATTAAAAACGTCAAGGAAGGTTGTTGTGATAGTATCAACAAAAGCCATTATATTGCAGGCCTACAAGAACATCAAACAGAAACCGTGATCTTCCGAACTGTGACGTAAACTGTTCGAGCAGTTCGAGTCGTGTTCAAACACAGTCCTAGTTACACGTGCTGGCTTCCTACAAACTGGTACTGAACTGATACATTTGTCTGTTTGGAATGGTAGGATGCGGGTTCCATTTGCAAAGATTCTTTTTTTTTTATGTGGTGATGAGGCGTGGCAGGGAGCTGGGGTGGGGCGGTTGCCCTCCCATTCCTCTAGCTGGGTGCGCCCACATGTGTGCGTGACAGAGACAGCGATGAAATAAGTATTTGTGGTAGGTAGTCAAAATTTTTCACTGTTGCCCAATAGCTTGAGAAACACAAGTATCGTAGTTTACCCAGCCAAACTTAACTCAGAATGAATCAAACGTACAAGACATTTATTTTATTCAGCTGGGGACGATGTTCAAATTATTAACTCTAACCTAGCGGCAAACTGGATTTAAAATAAGTTCCAAGTTCAGCAGTTGGGTATGAAACGAAGGTTCGAAAAAAAAAATGGAAGAAAACCAGATGAGAACCATGGAAACTGACTGTGAGTTTACGAACATAATCAAGGTATTATGTGATTTAACTTGTGTGTTTCAGACATTGAACGGTCAGATAGATGAATCGTGAATTGTAGGTAGAAAAGAAGTAGTGTGTGGCAAGAACTAAACAGCAAAGCTAATCTACACTACGCAGTAATTGCAGATCTTGTTTTTTTTTTATTTAATTTCTCTGCCTGGGCTAGATGCTATATAGTAATGAGAGATGTAAAGAAACTTAAAATTAGATACATTCCACCAGTCCAATCTACTCAGATGTTGTGACCCAGTTTCATGGATGTTTTTGGGAAATACTGAAATACTGATGCGTTGTTCCTTCGTTTCCTCCTGTATAGTCTGGAACGTGAATGCTTGTGTGTGTGAGGTACGGTGATGAATGCTTTGTATTGCAGTGTAGGGTCGCCTTTATTTGGTAATTGAGAATTGTTGAGCAGAAGGACGAAGAGAGGATTAAAGGCTGCTTTGGCAAACAGTCGATTCCTTTCGAAGAAGAAATGTGTGTGTGAAATCTTATGGGACTTAACTGCTAAGGTCATCAGTCCCTAAGCTTACACACTACTTAACCTAAATTATCCCAAGGACAAACACACACACCCATGCCCGAGAGAGGACTCGAACCTCCGCCGGGACCAACCGCACAGTCCATGACTGCAGCGCCCTAGACCGCTCGGCTAATCCCGCGCGGCTTCGAAGAAGAAAGAAGAAAGATTTGGGCCCATAGCCCTATCACCGACTAAGTCATTATGGGCGGATTAGGCAAGGATGAGGAAGAAAATTAACTTTTTCAAAAGAACCAGCCCGGTATTCGCCTTAAGCCATTTAGGGAAAACAAACAAAACGTAAATATACATAGTAGAACATTAAGTTCTGAGACGTGTCGCATAGCGGCGGTGTGGTACACTAGCGTAGTGATTCCCAACGTGCGAGTAATTACCCCTGTGGGGTTAATGGGAATTTTCCTTTCCTAGGGGTAGAAACCAAAAGGGCTGGACTGTGTTTCAGACATGAATCTAAATTGTTTTCCAAAGGTCATTACGGTACTATTTTCACTGTTTTCCAAGACTCTAAATTGATTACACATATCAGACCGAATAAAGGGAGGAGAAACTAGTCATCTTGTTATAACTGTTCCACACCCACATTCCGTAGACTTCTTTCTTCCCCTCCCTTTATTCGATCTGCTCGTCACATTCACCAGTTTGTCCACATGGCATAATAGCCTTTACCATTACTCACTTGTAGAACATTTCTGTTTCATACAGTCACATAGTTCTAATATTTGAATATACTGTAATATAAGATCTATTTTTTCAGAGTCTCTTTCGGTATTACATAATGCTTGTGTTTTGTATCGATATAGTCATAAAATGTCACTTATCTTTGCACGGCTGCGAATTCTCGGGTGAAGTTGTGTGGACTAACTGTTTAATATTAAGTTATCTGATGATGGCCTAAGAAGCCGAACGCCGGTTCAAACGAACTAATAAATATTATTGTGGAATATTAATACTATGTATTCAAGTTATTAATTAATGTACATGTGTTCCTCCAATAATCGACGGAATATTCCTTAAATATTATTATCAATTAACTACTTTTTTCTCCATTACTAATATTAATGCATGAGACTATGTGGAGGGAGTTACGGGTTCCTCACATAGTACACATACAGCACACATACTGTGTGCTTTGTTCCATACATAGATGAGGGTAAAAGTGAGGCAAAGACGTAAGAAACACTAAATATCTCATGAAAATCTCTTCTCCAAGATGTAGATAATTCCTACAATAGATTAGAAACTACTTCGCTATTTAAAAGAACTAATTGACAGAACGACACCGCAGTAATTGCACAAGCACTATTACAGCGCTGTACACAGTATTATTATTATTATGTTTGCTATCGGATCCGGCCGCTGTGACCGAGCGGTCCTAAGCGCTTCAGTCTGGAACCGCGCGACCGCTACGGTTGCAGGTTCGAATCCTGCTTCGGGCATGGATGCGTGTGATGTCCTTAGGTTAGTTTGGTTTAAGTAGTTCTAAGTTCTAGGGGACTGATGACCTCAGATGTTAAGTCCCATAGCGCTCAGAGCCATTTGAACCATTTTTTACTATCGGAGTTGTCAAACAGGAGGTATTAAGTCTTCCAATTTTTTCCAGTTGGGAAGTGGAATCTAGCGATTTACAAGCAGTAAGAATTGTTCACACATTTTATCTTGATTGATTTTAAATGCGGTTACTAGGCGCATGTAAAGCAAGTGCCCCTAAGGAGAAGAAAAGCGCAGGGAAGCATGTTTTGCAACGAGTGTTTACTCTCGCTTTGGATAGTTAGCGGCCGCACGGGATTAGCCGAGCGGTCTCAGGCGCTGCAGTCATGGACTGTGCGGCTGGTCCCGGCGAAGGTTCGAGTCCTCCCTCGGGCATGGGTGGGTGTGTTTCTCCTTAGGATATTTTAGGTTAAGTAGTGTGTAAGCTTAGGGACTGATGACCTTAGCAGATAAGTCCCATAAGATTTCACACACATTTGAACATTTGATAGTTAGCTTTCTTATCTGAGAAGAAGTAGGACTCACGATGCAGCGGTTTTGATTAATTATTCATTATAACGAATACGAACACGAACACACACACACACACACACACACACACACACACACACACACACACTACTCGAGCACATCACATCGAAAAGAAATGTAGAATTCACAGTTTATTAATGTGAAAGTAGATTTTATACTGCGACACCAATGAAAATATAAATATGGAACTTCGGATTTCGAGTATGATTTGTAATGTGCACTGGCTGAGAAGAACTCAAATATAAAAAAAGACTATTAGACATAAGCAGTATCAATTGTCTCATTGACTCATGAGCTAGTGGCTCACAATAACTAAATATTCATCTTTTTCATCATTTTGAAAATAAAAGTATTGAAAGAAAATTATTTTTCATTCTAATTTCGTTCTAAAGATTATTATGGCGTTAAAGTTGCAATGGTGCATGGTGGACGAAGCATCAGCGGTGGTAGTGGATGGTGCCGACTAATATCTATTTACATTCAGGGGTAGTTGTCTAAGAAAGGATAGGAACCACTGCACTAGAGCGCCGTGGTATAGTATCCACGTCAATTAGTCTCGCCGTCCCGGCGAGAGACAATTTAGCGCATGCACTGTAAGCAGAAGTTCGATTGTTGTTGTGATGTTGACTTAACTGCGAGCGTCAGACTTGAGTGTTTCGCCGTTGGAACACTTTTTTTGCAAGAGAAGTGGGGAGAGAGAGAGAGAGAGAGAGAGAGAGAGAGAGAGAGAGAGAGAGAGAGTAAGGGTTTGGACGATGAGGTGCGAACTGATCAGTCACAAATGGTCCGACCTGAACGCCAAACTCAAGCGGTTAAATTGTTGCTGAGTGCCAACCGCTCGCAAACGGTAGGTGATCTCGCAGCAGCAGTAGGAGTGGATCACGGTACGTGCTACAAAATTCTGGCTAATGGCCCGAGCGTGTCGCGCGCTACCCAGCACGGTGTACGCCGTATTGCTGGGCAGCTTGTGAGACGTCAAAGTTCTTTTGGGTGCCTAAACCCCAGGCGTCACTCTCAAAACTTAATGGCCGTAGTAATATGTGTCCAGATGGCATTCGAGCAGGACTCCTTCCAGAAGCACGTCTATTATCTTAGCCACTGTTCCACCTCACCAAGTCCTGTCAAGGAACACTGTGAAACTGCTCGGCTATAAGTTCACATCAGACGGAAGTATCACCGGTAACAGCGTTAAATCTGATTTGCACCGGAGGGAATGGTAGCGAAAACAAGCGAACTAATATTCGCAGACAATTCTTGAATGTTACAGCCATTCGCTTGAACCTGTGAACAAGACTGAGAGTAGAGCGAACGGAAGAGAACTCTAGGTAACGATTATAACCTTGGACGCCGCGTTACTTTTTTTCGGCGCTAATAATCGGCACACAGCATACAAACCTACACAGGGTGTTTCACATTTCCTTTTACGAATTTCTGGAGGCTGTAGAGGAGACTTAGGAGATACAGTTTTGAGAAGGAGCCCAAGTCCAAAAATGTACCGTTTGGATGCAAAATAAGCCTGAAAATCGGGTAACTTCCAAAGTACCTGCTTGGCACTGCTTGACATTACACACGCAGCGCAGACAGAAATAGATGGCATGGGCAATGTTTCGAGTACTCGTGGGCGTTTCCTCTTCTACGTGAGAACGGGCGTCCTCTTCAAAGTCGCAGTGCAGCGCGTCCATGGAGCATGACTGCCAACCCTCCTATCGTGCGCAACACAATTCAAGGGCCACTTTTCCGAAACCCCGCAATTGCAACCAATTGAGAGGCAAGCCTTTTCGTGTCAGTTCTGAGAGGCGATGTGTTGAAAGTAGACTGTTTAGGGTTTCATGTTGGTAACTCTACGTAGCGCTCTGTATGAAAATCACTGACTGAGCTGTGTGCAGTCTGTGGCTGGTTTGCATTGTTGGAATATTCTCTATTGTAGTGTTGGGCAGTTGGGTGTGAACAGCGCGTAGCGTTGCGCAGTTGGAGGTGAGCCGCCAGCAGTGGTGGATATGGGGAGAGAGATGGCAGAGTCTTGATAGCGGACGATCTGGGCGTGTGTCCGCCAGAAAAACGAAATTTGTAAGACCAGATGTCATGAACTTACATATATATATTATGACTTTTGAACATTATTAAGGTAAATACATTGTTTGTTCTCTATCAAAATCTTTCATTTGCTGACTATTCCTATCAGTAGTTAGTGCCTTCCGTAGTTAGAATCTTTTATTTAGCTGGAAGTATTTGCGCTCGCTGTATTGCAGTAGTTCGAGTAACGAAGATTTTTGTGAGGCAAGTGATTCATGAAAGGTATAGGTTATTCCTAGTCAGGGCCATTCTTTTGTAGGGATTATTGAAAGTCAGATTGCGTTGCGCTAAAAATATTGTGTGTCAGTTTACTGATGATCACAATAAGTAAAGAGAGAAATGTCTGAGCACGTTCAGTTTTGCTCTGCTGCTGGATAATCAAATAACGTAAAGAGGTTTACCAGCACAGTAATTTATAATTTTCAAAAGGGGACGTTTCAGTGTCTAATGTTTTCGTCGGCCACGCATAAGAAAATAGCATCGTTTCAAGGCTTGACGTTACAGTGCCTACCTCCACTGCCAAGGCGTCAAAAGAAGGGGCGAAATGTGGGTAAGAGGACGTGTGACGACCATTGTGTGACACGGGCACGGTGGCGTTGGGCATAATTGTGGTGATGTTCAAAATGTTCAAATGTGTGGGAATTTCTGAGGGACCAAACTGCTGAGGTCATCGGTCTCTAGACTTACACACTACATAAACTAACTGTGGTGTGCATACTGTAAGACCTTCGGTACACACACCATCAGATTATTTGACTTGTCGCTCTAACGAAGTAGGCGAGTGTCAGCAATATGTCTCGCGGTCTTATCGTGGCGTGTTTATCTTCTGCCGTCAGGTCAGACGGTAGAAATGCCACTTGCACACTTAGAGTAGCAGATTGACCGTGACCAACTTTAAACAGAAATTGATTAATTTTCACACACATTTATTAAAATAATAAAAATCATAGATATTACGTAACTTGATTCTGGATGTTGTTTACAATTGACAATGTGAAGTTCCTTTGGTCTTGGTACGTTAATCTTATTCTTACATATCACTGATACTTGACAAAGTGTCTATACATTTCTCTTCATGGCTATGTACAGGAATATGATAATCTTATTAGGCGCAGACTAAAACTTGACTACAGACAAATGCAGACTAATGCAGACTGACTAATCGGAGGTCTGTACACTCGTTATAATACCTCGAGCGTTCAGGTATCACTGCGCGAGTGTGATCCGCGAGGAGAAAAGGTTCTACGTTAGCAGCAATCTCACTGTCTGCTTGACATATTAATACGCGGATCGGCGGCAGCAGAATTTGGTCCGTCTCTAAGACAGCGCCATCTCGTAGTGAGGAGACGGACGAGCGCTGCGCCTGCACTTTTGTGCTTAGCGGGGCGCGCTCTAGTGGGAAAGTTGTGTACACGCTGACTATGCGGAACTATGTACACAACAATAACCTATGCTAATAACAACACACATACCGTTGCCTGAGGGAGGACTCGAACCTCCGGCGGGAGGGCCCGCGCAGTCAGTGACATGGCGTCTCTAAGCGCGCGGCCACTCTGCGCGGCTAATTGTGGTGAAATTTGATGCATTTGTGACGTCATTAACCCACCTTACACTTCACATGAACTTCTGAGCTCTGACCTTTTTTCGCGACACCTTATTGTTTGAAGCGTCACTGAGCCCGAGTATGTTGTCACGGGGCTCCGCACTTTCGCATCATTACAGAGGGAGGTTGTAAATGCCTTTGCGACAAATTTCAAACTTATTTATGGATTGTTTCGTTACTTCTTAGTAGAACAATTGCATATTTGAGGCTTAAGAAAAGGTGCACTGTTTTTGTCCGACTGATTTTTGTTTATTTCGAACTAGTTTTCGGCTTATTAGGCCGTCTTCAGGAAACAACTGATTAGCGTCTTAGGCAACCAAACATTATAGGACAAGAAACAGTCACTTGCATAGAGTGTAATGCATTAAATTTGTTACTTAATGTTGAATTTACACTTCGTACAATGGACAATGTTAAGCATAATAAATAATTAAACTACACAGTGCTGTAGGCTAAATTGATTTTTGTTCTGGGATAAAGTTAAACTGAGTACTTTTCATTTATGTGGTGAACAATCATTTTTCACCATTGTAAACTAAACACCAGGCAATGGACAGTATTATACACTACAATTAGAATACGTAGTCTCACATCATCACAGGATACATGGTTATGATGCCATAACTAAGCACTTTCAACTTAAATTGAGAAACAAGCATGTTTTACATCGTAAATGCCATTTTTATGCTTGGGAAATGTTAAACATAGTACATAGTTAAAATATACAGTATTAAAGTATTATAAGTTATATAGTTGAAGTTTGTGGGGTAAGGAATAGAAAATGGTTGAAATGGCTCTGAGCACTACGGGGCTTAACAGCTGAGGTCATCAGTCCCATAGAACTTAGAACTACTTAAACCTAACTAACTTAAGAACATCACACACATCCATTCCCGAGGCAGGATTCGAACCTGCGACCGTTGCAGTCGCGCGGTTCCGGACTGATGCGCCAAGTACCGCTCGGCTACCGCGGCCGGCTAATAGAATATGTTATGGTTTAATTTTGTGTAGCAGTATGTGTCATTGTGGCGGTTTGTGGGTATCTGGCTGGTTGATAGCAACATCTGAAGCTTAAAAGTGGGGATTTGGTCAGCTGTAATTATCATTTAGAACCAGCTAGAGATTTTGGGCTAAGTATTCGTTTATCACAAGCGCTTCTAATAGGTTTAGTTTTCTTCCTTTGTTGGCTGTATGTAGTACTTATGTGTGGATTTGGTATTTGTGTCCTTCCTTCAGCACATGTCCGGCAAAGGTGCAGTCTGACTTATGCAACCTACAGCTGCGTTTGTGTTCAATCAGCCTAATTGTTGCGGCCCCGCCTGTTTGACCAGTATACAGTTTTTTGCAGTCATAGCAACTGATCTTGTAAACACCGCTGTTACTAAATACACCTGTTTTATCCTTGGTGTTGAAAAGGATACATGCTGTACTATATCGTGCGTAAACTGGAGTTTTGTAAATGCAGGCGAATTCGTCCGATAACTTTCCTAAATATGGGATAGTACACCAGTTGGTTTTAGATATGACTGTTGCTGTAAAGGGGGCATTCACATAGTGTAACATTTTTCTTTTTTGTGTAAAATGTTATCAGTTAATTCAGGGGTATAGCCATTGTTTGACGCAATAAAAATTTCAAAATTCTACGTTTCAGTGGGAGGCAATTAAGGGGCTTCGAAAAAGTGGTCCTTTAACTGTGTTGCGCAGTATAGTTGCGAACATACCAGTTTCTAGCAGACATTCTTCTAGTCTGACGAATATGATATGTGATGTCAGAATCACGACATGGACTGACGACGGCGCCCTCTTCTCACGCTTCACCTTTTATTTTCCAATTGATCGTGTAGGTTAATTTCTTTATGCCACTATTTTAGATGTTGTGTGGTTACAGTCTATGTATTTTAATCACACACTGCCTTCAGGCATACGTCTTTTCCTGTTTTGTGTGGCAGAGTGAGTGAGAGGGTCCAAGAATGGCTGCGGATTACATGTTCTAATTTGTATTTTGTTGCATGCTCCTCACAATTCATCTACATCTACATCATACTCCGCAAGCCACCTATTGATGTGTGGCGGAGGATACTTTCGGTACCAGTGTCTGATCCCTCCAACCCTGTTCCACTCGCGAATAGTGCGTAGGAAGAAGGACTGTCGGCTAAGCCTCTGTGTTGGCACTAATTTCTGACTCCTGAAAAGTGCTGTCCAGAAATTTCAGTGGTAAATTTCTCCGTGATGCACAACGTCTCTCTTGTAACGTCTGCCAGTGGAGTATGTTTACCATCTCCGTAACGCTCTCTCGCCAGCTAAACGATCGCGTGACGAAACGCGCTGCTCTTCGATGGATCTTCTCTACCTCCTCTATCAGCCCTACCTGATAGGGATCCCTGATAGATGAACAGTACTCAAGAATCGGGCGAACAAGCGCCTTATAAGCCACTTCTTTCGTGGATGAGTTACATTTCCTTAAGATTCTTCCGATGAATCTGAGTCTTGTGTCTGCTTTTCCCACTATCTGTTTTATATGGTCACTCCACTTAAGTTCGCTCTGGATAATTACACGTAGATATTTTACGCTGTCTCCAGCTGTTTGTCATCAATAGTGTAGCTGTACATAACCACACTTACGTACTGTTAGCTGGGTACGGGCGCCGATGGCCGTGAGGTTGAGCGCCCTATATACACCGCAGCCACCACCGTCTCTTCTCAGTTTGTGTGAGTGCTGTGAAGCGGGAGATGTGATAATGGTCTGCTCTTCAAACTTATTTTATATTCAAACGGTTCACATCCGGACATTTCTTTATCAAAACTATATCTACGAACTCCTCTATACAACCTCAGAACTCTGTAATAGGAACTGTGAAACACCCTGTGTTGTTGGAGCCACCATGCAAGACTTTGATATTCAGAGAGGACTATCTTGCATGGCCCGAGGACTGTTTTGGACGAAGCAGAATGATGAAGGAAAAGAATAGTTTAGGTGTCTGAATTTGTACATAAGCGCGAAATGCTTGGAGGTATTGGACTCCAGACTGTACTGCAGCTCCGGCTGTCCTTAGTGTTAGTTCAAAATGGCTCTGAGCGCTATGGGACTTAGCTTCTGAGGTCATCAGTCCCCTAGAACTTACAACTACTTAAACCTAACTAACCTAAGGACATCACACACATCCATGTCCGAGGCAGGATTCGAACCTGCGACCGTAGCGATCGCGCGGTTCCAGACTGTAGCGCCTCGGTCACTCCGGCCGGCCCTTAGTACTAGTCAAAGCATTGTAGATACGTCGGTTGCCGCTTTTTGCTGGCTTCTCATTATTCTAGAGGAGAAAATTTAAGAGCAGAATACTAATTGCCAACGACCAACAAAGCTATCTCTGATTGTTAGCAACCGGAGACATTTACGTTAGTGACTGTTCCGCATTTCAGTAGCTGCTATGTCTCAGATAGTTTCTGGTGTCAGCAATGAATAATACTAATCAATTCAAAGATTTTATTAAAGCACACATAAGGAAGATAGTGTCAATAAAATATGAAATGTGAAACATACGTATGATCTGTCACATAGATTAGGTGATAAACTATGCTATATAATTTGTTAGAGGGAAAACGGAACTGATTGGACCCGTTTCATAAGAAAGGAGACTAATGGGACAACTATGGGGTCTAATAGGACGTTAACAACTATAGAAGTGTTTCCTGATCGCCTACAAAATCCTTACAAAAATGTTTATCAAAAGAATAGATGGGACCCTAGATAAACAAGTGGGCGGGTATTTAGGAGTGTTCTGGAAAGGCCCCCCTACGCCGAATAAATCCTTAACTTGAAGTCAGTCATCTGTCACAGAATGCAGAATTCCAGTAAAATCGTGATGTCTTTCATAGACTTCAAAAAGCCTTTTGACTTGGTGGACAAAGAGGTCCTGGACAGGGTCATTACGGAATTCGGTGAAACACAACTTGGCGAACATAATTACAGAGACTTTAACAGGGCTGGCCGGAGTGGCCGAGCGGTTCTAGGCGCTACAGTTTGGAACCGCGAGACCGCTACGGTCGCAGGTTCGAATCCTGCCTCGGGCATGGATGTGTGTGATGTCCTTAGGTTAGTTAGGTTTAAGTAGTTCTAAGTTCTAGGGGACTGATGACCTCAGCAGTGAAGTCGCATAGTGCTCAGAGCCATTTGAACCATTTGAACTTTAACAGGCACAACCTCCCGGGCGAATTTAGTAGGAAAAGTGTCCCGCCCCTTGAATTCAAGACTGACGTGAGAGAAGGTAATGGTTTAGTGTAAGAAGTTAATGCCACTTTCACACTGTGTTTTACGCCCTTTTACTTTCCACAACTCCTTTTGGGAACTGTTTTCCTTGAGACTTGTTCGCATGAGGAAAACCCAATCAACCAACATCACACCCCTGAGCGAATACAGACGAGGAGACGTTGTAGCAAATAAATGTTAAAAAGGATTTTACATTAATTTAAATATTTTAATTTGTATAGAAAAATACTGCATACTGCATAAACGTTTTCCTTTTGCTGTTTCATGTCAAGAGCGCGAGCGACCAAATACCGTCGGCACACAGAGGGGCAAGTCACTTTAAAACCTTGAAATAATAGAAAAATTGATACGATATCCTACAAAAAACTGTCTTCTTTTTATATTCTTTGGTTCACTGATTGGGAATCCGATGTCTCAATTACAAAATTCAAAATGGCGGATCCAATTTGGCGGATCAAAAATTGCTTAGAGAATTGGAATAAAACTTCGCGTATAAAGTGTTGTGAGGTTGCTGATAATGTATTAGAAGTCGAGACTTCCGTAGTGAAACGTTTTATTCGATATTTTACATTTTTCAGCCGAAATCGCAGTCAGATTCGTCGCTTGTTTCATTGCTTGCAGAGTTGTGCACTGGGAGATGGTTCGGAAAGCAGATATTTCATTCCACGTGGCATCTGTTTATGTTCTTCAATTGTCATTTTCTGGACTCTGGGGATGATTAGTCGGAAGGTGCCAGAATACGATTCAATCCGATGTGCACCATCACCTCACGGGAATATTTGCGTGTAAAATCTTCTCGGTAACCCCGGATGTCCTTATTCCGAGCGTCCTGGGTATCTTCAGACAGCCGACCAAACGGCAACGCAGCGGCTTCCATTATGGCATATCTGTGCATCAAAAACTACGTGGACTGATGTCGGCGTCGGACATTGTAACAGAATATTGTGTCTGGTGAAGTTGACACCCGACTGTCGAGAAATGTATATTTTTTCAGTGTTCTTGATAGATATGTTTTGGTTCTGGAATTCTCTGTGTTAAATTTGAATAGGTCTGCAACATTTCGCGAAAAAAATTGCTCTGATAAATTTTAATCTTGTAAATAAAAGTATTTACCAATTTGCAAAAGAATTTTTGATCACTATTCCGAATAGCTCCCCAAGAATTCTGAAGAAAGCCCTTGTGATATTTTTTGTTCAGATAATAGTTTATGAGATGGCTGTAATAATGAGTTACCCATTTTTACCGTGTGGCACTACCGCACGATAGAGGAATGGCCGTCCACTAAAAACGTGTAAATATGTGCACGCAAATACATTTGAATTCGCTAATTATACTGTTAAGGTAGTAGGAGAGCCATTTACAAAAGTGGAGTCATGCAGACGAAATGTTTATAGGCAACGATTTCAGATATTGTCGCTAGTTGTTCGGTTTTATGTCTCTGTACGTCATGACACAGGTTGAAAATGTGATAAACATACCTTCTGGAGTTCTACCCATCTCATTTTATCCTGACAGCTATGCATGATCACTGTCATGTATTAAATAGACCACACCAACAATATCTGAAAAACGTTTCGTCGTCTGATTCACTGTTTACCGTCAAGTAAAAGCACTGCACGTATCATATAGACTTTGACAGTGGAATAACACTGTAGAATTGGGCAAGTATGCACTCGTACAAACTACACAGGATTTCGCGTTATTAAATTCGGAACGCGTACCTTTATTTTCACTATTCTGTGCAGGTTTTGAAGTGAATTGGCCACCGTGCGGCAGCATAATCTTCCTTGCAGCGACCATAGACACTGAGCTGTCCAGCCAAAACTTTGCGAAAGCCTGCGGTCGTAAGAAGATCCCGATGTCCATTGTTGCCGAACTCTGCCTCCATTGTAAATGATTGTCAAACGCGAGAGAAGATAAGGGATTTATGTATCTGTAATGTATTACGTCATATTTAATATTCACTTGAGTCGTCATGAAGTACACTTGCTCTGAATTTATGTGCTGTATTGTATGTGTACAGCTGAATATATGGTGACACTAAAATACGTTGCAAATAAAATACATTGCGTGGAAACTTATTTATCTTCATTGAAGATACGTATTAGAGAATTGTCGCGATTTTACATTGAAAGATGATTTAATCGACAAAATATAAATGATGTCATGAAAAGGAAAGGAAACAGAATTATCTGCGAAACGTTCGGGAAGCTCAATTAATACCTTCGCAGTATGGAACAAAAATTTATTCTCTGAAAAAGGAAAACAATAGAAAAGAAGTAAACGCTGTAGTCTACGCAAACAGTTTATAGAAATCCGTCGTGGTTCAAATTACTACCAAAGTACCTAAAAATTAAAACACAAAAGATTTTTGCTGCATTCTAAACCAAGAAAATCAGTTTAGCTCGAATTACTGTGCAAAACCTTTAGTGACCAGATTGTAAAGCTTCAGTGGACTATGGGCGCTACTATTCAACTGTGCTCTAGAAAAGACTGCGACAATTTGGAAATAAGAACTGCCAGGTCATTGCGGATGACTCAGCGATACTCTCGGAAATCCTAGACAAAGCGACCATCTAGATCAACCCTCTAGAAAGGATCGCGAATAGTAAGGAGCTGAGGATCTCGATAGGAAAAAACAATGTCTAGACGAATGACAAACATTGACCGAAATTATTTGAAACAGAGATAGGTCAGATTACGAGGCTAATTAAATTAAAGTACCTCAGAGAGACTGACAAAAAAGACTACAAAAAGGTTCGTAAGGCGATCGTGTCTCAACCATGAAGAGAGTATGTAGACTGCCTAAAAACTTTTATAATAGAAAGTGCACCTCCTGGAATGCTAAAGTAAGACAGTGTAGTGCTATGGTCAAAACAGAACTGTACACCAATGAATCCCTCTTGATTAACTACAAGCTAGAGAAGTTTGAGGTCCTGGGAAGAAGAATCCTGTGAAAACTGTTGGTTGCAGTCCAGATGGAGTCCGGCTGGAAACTTCTGACGCCGGAAACTTCTTGGACGCCTATACAGAATGGACAAACTAATCTCAACAAATATTTGTTTACCTCAGAAACGACTTGGATTAAAAAACTTGGGAAGACCTTGAGAGGGCCATCATCCGGGAGCCCTCATGTTAGAACGGAGCGTGTTTCGAAACAATAGACAAAGTTTGGAAGAATCTCAGTTCGAAAGAGCAACAAAGACTGAAAGGGGATGGACAGAAGAACAACAGCAACAGTATAGCGATGGTTTGAAGAATTACAAGGGTTGACTGAAAAATAATGCCTCCACCTTCATACCTCTTCAACAGTTGGCAACATTGGTATGCGACAGATACTGGCTTGTTCCGTAGCCTTTTCTCTACAGCTCCAGTTGGTGGGAAGCCTTAGCATTGAACGGTTGTGTTGTTACCTTGTAATGTATGGAACCCTGCGCAGACAGTCGGTCAATGCGATTTAAGCAACGTGCAGTCACTGAATTCTTGACAGCAGAAGGTATCACCCCAAAGGAGATGCATCAGAAAATGAAAGCAGTTTATGGTGATTCTATTGATGTGAGTACTGTGCGTCGTTGGGAAAGTAAGTTTAAAGATGTTGAGGCGGGAACATCTGACCTGCGTGACAAACAAAGAGTTGGACATCCTGTGACGGCAACCACCGAGTTTCACGAGGAAAATGTTGACATATTGATTCAGGACGATCGTCGTATCTCTCAGAGAGAAACTGCAAGCACAATCGGCATTTCACAAGAGCGTGTGGGTCACATTATTGCTTTGCTTGGCTATCGGTACATCTGTGCACGATGGGTACCCCGTTTGCTGACTCCTGAAATGAAAGCGCACAGACTTGAAATTTGCCAGGAAGTCCTCTCGCGTTACGCGAATGAAGGTGACGCCTTTCTCCATTCAACTGTGACAGGAGACGAAACGTGGGTACACCATTACGACCTGGAGACGAAACGGCAGTCTACGGAATATCGACACAAAGACTCACCCCAGAAAAAGAAATTCAAGACGCAGGCCTCAGCTGGGAAATCATGGCCACAGTGTTCTGAGACGCAAATGGTGTTATCCATGTTGATTTCCTTGATCGTGGAACAACAACAAATTCAGAGCGTTACATTACAACGCTGCGAACTCTGAAACGGCGGCTAACAAGGGCCTGAAAGGAAAAGGGAAATGTTTTCCTGCAGCATGACAATGCCAAACCACACAATTCACGTGCCACCACAGCAGATCTACAGAGACTCAATCTCACCAACATACGGTATCCTTCAGACAGTCCAGATTTAGCACAGACTCAATTCCATCTGTTCCCGATAATGAAAGACGATCTGCGGTGACATCACTAATCCTCTGATGAAGACGTTGAGAGAACTGTGAGACAGTGGTTGCGGAAAAAGTGTGTCGACTTCTTCCGTGACTGCCTCAAAAAACTTGTTCATCGTTGGCAGAAATGTATTCAATTGGCTGGTGATTATGTGGAAAAGTGAATATTGGTAATTAAAGATCACAGTCTAAGGATTATTCCTGCGTCTGATTTATTAAAATATTCCCATCCAAACCAAATTAACGAAGGTGGAGGCATTACTTTTCATTCAACCCTCGTACTTGAAGTAGATCAAAACTCCAGTCAAAGAGGACAAACTGAATGAACCGCGAATTTACTTTCAAAACCTTCAAGTTACAATTTATTCAGAGACAGAAAGAACAAATGAGCTTTCGGGCTGAGTACCTTGCCGCTCTCTTTTGACACGGCCGTAGTCACGACCGCTCAGAACAACCTCTGAAGGACTACACTGGTGCAAATCTGCAACATACCAGATTACTTTAAACTAAAAGTTTTAACAACTCACAGAAGCACATAAACTATGCACCCCGTAGGAAGGATGGAAATGGTACAAAACACTAACATTAAAAGATTAACTTGCCACCGAAGATGCAACTTGATTAAAAAAAAAAAAAAAAAAAAAAAAAAAAAACCTCTTACGGTGGAAGGGTGGCAACTTTATATACTAAAACGACCATTGAAATAAAAACCCATGAAATGCAGTCTTACATAAAATAAACAAGGTTAGCCAAACATGCTCTACATTACACATATACCGCCTCTCAAGATGATAGGTAAGACAAAAACACATTTCAGGAAAACGGCCGTTACACTTCCAGCAATTAATTCGTTAACGCCGAATCCGACAAACAGGAAAGAGGCAGCTATTAATGTATGGCAGATTGACAGAGAGATTACCGAACAACCCGAACCGCAGGTTGCTCTACCCCGCCCCTACTCCACAAGGGAAAAACGGACCACCCAATTCATAAATAACCACCTTCCAGCGGGTGGGCAAACGGAGAAGAATGGTGGGACGACCCCAAAACAAAGTGGCTGGTGACCTCACCAAGAAAACAAGTAGAATTTAACAAGTAAATGAAACAAAATATATCCAATCACTTAACTTCTAATAAACTGCGATTTCTGGCGAAGACCTGGCACAGCACCCCCAACGCTGTCCCGAACCGTCCGCTGCCAGCTGCTTCAACGGACGCAGGAAGGCGCGCCGATCTCCCGTCTAACGGTGACGCAGCTCTCACCGGCCAGACCGATGTCGTGGTTTGACTCCTGTTGCTCTCGTGTCGGCCGCGAAGTCACTACCTCTCGCTATACGGCGCGGCCCACTGGTCTCACGTGGCGACATCACATGCGCCGACGATCAAGACGGATAAGTCATCTCGTGTTTCAGTGCGCGACCGACCAACCGATCGATCCAAACGCCAATGACCGTTGCCCGAGCATGTGGTGTCACCGCCAGACACCACACGTGCTAGGTGGTAGCCTTTAAATCGGCCGCGGTCCATTAGTATACGCCGGACCCGCGTGTCGCCACTGTCAGTAATTGCAGACCGAGCGCCACCACACGGCAGGTCTAGAGAGACGTCCTGGCACTCGCCCCAGTTGTACAGCCGACGTAGCTAGCTACAGTTCACTGACCAATACGCTCTCATTTGCCGAGACGATAGTTAGCATAGCCTTCAGCTAAGTCATTGCCTACGACCTAGCAAGGCGCCATAGCTTTGATAGTTAATATTGTGAAGCATGTATCATAAAGAGCGATGTTCTACAAATGTGGATTAAAGTTAAGTGTTACAAGATTTTCGTACTTTATTGCAATTCTCAAGACATTGTCCTGTTCCAGACCTCACGCCAATCTGCGTGAGCTTAACGCGTGCCTTTCGGCTACTTCCGAGTGGCGTGGCTGTCTTGCTACGCCACTACAGAGCAATTCGAGCAGACTGGCGGCCTAACGCGCAGACTCAGATGCAGGAACTCAGCCCCGAGCGGGCGACCACTCGCTGAGTTCTCTTACTGGCGGAGTGGCAAGACTCTCATTTTGCCGGCTTTAAAGATTGATCCAAACGACAGACATACTAGCACTCCGAACGACAGACATACACTAACTGCCGCACAAATGCGAACGAGAGACAGACCAGCAACTGGTGACGAGTGACTGACCAACACTCATTCCGACTGACCAACTGCCATTGGCGATTTTTTTTTTCTTCCTTTATTGATTTTCAATTCCCCCCGAAGGGGAGGGCTGGCAGCAGCCTAGTACGCTGCTCTACAGCCTACAGACTTTTATTTTAAAAACGGAAGAACAAAAGAAACAAGAAAAACAGGCGATGTAACGGTGACATAAAGTGTAAAATGGCGGAAAAGTGCGGAAAGTTAAAACAGAAAGCAAAAGGGGTTGGCAAAGTTAAGAAAAGACACAGGAATCAGACAAGTAACATAGTACACACACAATTAAAAAACACGGCGACAGTCTGGTTTCTGTTCGCAAGAGATAAAAGGCACACCCAGCGACAGTATGATGGCCGTTCGCAACACTTCCCAAAAAAACACAACACGGAACACTCACTGCAGAACACTCACTGTAAAACATTGCACGAAAGTGGCGGCACGAAGATGACACTCCCGAGCCAAAGGCAGATGGGGGGGGGGGGGCTTGAGGAGGGGCAAGAACAAGGAGAGAGGAAGGAAAAAAACGAAAAAGGGGTAGGGGAACCAAGGAGGGAGAGCACTAATAAAGGGGGAGAAGAGCAGACGCAAGAGGGAATGAGAGGAGGCAGAGGAGGCAAATGTAAAAGGACTCGGGGGAGAGAAGGGGGCAAAGAGAGGGGAGGTGGGGAAGGAAGAGGATGGAAGGAGGGGGAGAGGAAGCCCGGGAAAAGGACAGAGGAAAGGAGGGGGAGTGAGGATCAGAGTTGATAGGAGGGATAAATGGAGGGAGAGAGGGCATCATCCGGGAGGGGGAGTTGATGGAAGCCACCTTGGGAAAGGAGATGTAGGGTGTAGAGATGGAGGGTAGGTGGGACACAACAGTGAAGATGTGGCAGGGGGCGGGGATGGGAGAGGAGAGGAGCAACCAGGGGGTGAGGGGGTTCTAGGCGGCGGGAGGTGTAGAGGATGCGTATATATGCTCAAGGAAATGGGAGCAGATGGGGGAAGGGAATGAGATCATAGAGGACCCTTGTGGGGGACGGGAGGCATATACGGAAGGCGAGGCAGAGTGCATGATGCTCAAAGATCTGGAGGGACTTATAGATATCCAGGCAGGACTGGCATAACAGAGGATGGGACGGATTAAGGATTTGTAGGTGTGGAGGATGGTAGAGGGGTGCAACCCCCATGTCCGGCCAGAGAGGAGTTTGAGGAGTCGGAGGCAGTTGTGGGCTTTGGATTGGATGGAGCGGAGATGAGGGATCCAGGTGAGGTGACGGTCAACGGTGAGGCCAAGGTAGGTGAGGGTGGGGGTGAGGCGGACAGGACGGGCGCAGACAGTAAGGGAGAAGTCCAGGAGCCGCAAGGAGCGAGTGGTACGACCTACGATGATTGCCTGGGTCTTGGAAGGATTGATTTTCAGGAGCCACTGGTTACACCATGCGGCAAAAAAGTCAAGGTGATTCTGGAGAAGGCGTTGGGACCGTTGGAGGGTAGGAGCGAGGGCGAGGAATGCGGTGTCATCAGCATATTGCAAGAGGTGTGCTGGAGGGGGGGGGGGGGGTTGGGGCATATCGGCCGTGTACAGGAGGTAGAGGAGAGGAGAGAGGACAGAGCCCTGGGGCACACCTGCAGAGGGGTAGAAGGTGTGGGAATTGGCATTATGGATGGTAACATAGGAGGGGCAGTGGGAGAGGAAGGAGGCCATCAGACGGATGTAGTTGATATGAAGGGCGTAGGTTTGGAGTTTAAACAGGAGACCAGGATGCCAGACATGGTCGTAGGCCTTTTCGAGATCAAGGGAGACAAAAATGGCGGAGCGATGGGAGTTAAGCTGGAGGGACAGGAGGTGAGTGAGGTGGAGGAGTTTGCCATTGGCGAGCTCATAGCGCCTCTTAAATTCACGTGAACAGGCGACCTTTCCCCTTTCCCACCAGAGGGAGACACCGAAGCTGCGACTGCCACAGTGGCGCCACCGCCAGAAACGGAGGGCGACTGCTTCGCACTACGCGCTGCGGCGCGCTCTTCAAAACAGCAATTTTTTCCACGGCTCACTGAATTTGTAGTATGATCCTCAGTGGTCAATTCGCCAATTAAAAAATTGGTAGAGATATGAACTCAAGTGGCCACATAGACTTAGTTGTCTAATATGGTGCAGGAAACCAGCTGGCGTTCGAAGCAGCTTTCTCTCGTCTCGGAACGGATAAGTACAGGTCCTGTGTCGTTTACAAAGAAATCTTACACCAAATGACTGGCTGCAATTCATTGGTGGGTAGCTGAAATAATACAGTTTTACTGTAAAAGAGATTGCACATAAACTGCTGGTACAACTAATGCCTGAAGACCAGTAAGCCAAAGAAGAGCGACGCGAATGCTCGCACTCTAAGTGGGCGAGAGGGCGTTAGCGGAAGTGTTGAAAGATCTGAAAATGGCAAACACACGAAGAAAGGCGCAGCAGTCCTCGCGAGACTCTGCTTAGGAAGCTGGCAGAAAACATGAACATTCTTCAGTCCCCAATATATGTATTTCGTAGTGATCCTATGGACGAAATTAGGCAAACAAGAGCTCCCACACAGGCAGACGTACGTACTTACCACGCTACGTTCCTGAATGGCACATAAAGAAATATTACTATTTAAAACAGTAAAAAGTACCCTCTGGCACGCACCCCACACAGTTTCGCAATATATGCGGTCAACGCTAATTCAACAACCAATTAAGACCTGCACTTTTATTTTCACAAGTCCGTTTTGATCACCTAATTACTTTACACTTTATGACCGGTTTCGGCTTATCGCCAGATCTGTTGTAAATATAAATATTGTGTAAGCGACCAGGTTCAATTAATCAAATTAAATCTATACAAGTCTTAGTGATGCATGAAATATAAAATATTTATAGCCATGTATGGCAGTCACACATACCGTTAAAATATTCTGATATAAGTCATCGTCAAGTCAAACATGTGCGTGCTAATTCTCAGATTGCGTCAGTATTTATACAAAAACTTAATGCCAGCAGAGGGCAATTTAGCCAGAGTACATAGTAAACCACTGTCGCCAATATAAAGATTAAAATGCGGTATGCATTGTCTTTAGTTTAAAATGTTTCCCCCTTGGCTAAACGAGCGTCTGTCATAAAAAACATATACTGTGAAATTAGACTGTGGCCGTGCGGTTCTAGACGCTACAGTCTGGAACCGCGCGACCGCTACGGTCGCAGGTTCGAATCCTACCTCGGGCACGGATGTGTGTGATGTCCTTAGGTTAGTTAGGTTTAAGTAGTTCTAAGTTCTAGGGGACTGATGACCACAGCAGTGAAGTCCCATAGTGCTAAGAGCCATTTGAACCATTTTTTTGAAATTAGACTCATACTTGAAATCCGTAAAAAGTACAAATAATATACAATACAGCCATTAGCCTGGTTAGCTAACACACAGCTTTTATGAATGGCAGTGTAAAAAGTATAGAATAAAAAATAAAAATAAAAAATCACAAAATCTTCTATCCTAAGATCAGTTAACAGTGAACGAAATCATAATACAATTAATAAATTAGTAACCCTTAGTTGAAAATAGAAAATTGATAATCAATGTTATAATGCAGTATCGATGGCGAATATGTCGTGGCTTCTCTGCATGACTTCCTTGTTTTCCTGTGGTTGAGCTCACGGAGGACGGGCCAATCTCCTCGCCGCCGGCCTTATGTCTTCAGTTGATAAATTAAGACTTGATCTGTGCGGAATTAATGTAAAGAATGTGCAGGGGGTGGACAAGAAAAAGGGAACACCACAAATACAGCACATTGCCATGTTTAATACGGCGCAGGAAACCAGATGGCATTCAAAACAGCTTCCAGTTGTAGCGGAATGGATAAATATGAGTCCTGTATGGTTTTCAAAGAAATCTTATCCCAGTCTTCCTGCAAAATAGAGGCAAGTTCAGGTAACGATGATGGGGTGGACATCGATCATGCGTCCTTGTCTCCAAAGAATACGACAAAGGCTCAATAATATTGAGATCTGGGGACTGTGGTGGTCAGGGCAGTTGCGACAGTTACCTCGTGCTCACGAAAGCTGTCGTGGACGATGGGAGCTGCTTGAATACGGCTCTGACGTCTTGGAACACAGGATCATCTTTGGTGAACAAACACTGTACCATGAGATGAGTCTGATCAGCCATCGTTACACAATACTTGGCAGAGCCATTTCTCCACCCCATCATTGTTACCTGAACTTGCCTCTATTTTGCATGAAGAGTGGGATAGCATTTCTTTGAAAATCGGTAAGCGGGTCGAAGGCTTCCATCCAGTCACTCACTGATCAGTCTGGCCTGGCAACGGAAGACAGCAAAACGAAAGCTGAAATTTTAAATTTAGCATTCGAGAAATCTTTCACGGAGGAGGATCGTGCAAACATACCGCCGTTTGAGTCTCGTACAGATCCCCGTATGGAGGACATAGTAATAAACATCCCTGGGGTTGTGAAGCAGCTGGCCGGCCGGGGTGGCCAAGCGGTTAAAGGCGCTACAGTCTGGAACCGCGTGACCGCTACGGTCGCAGGTTCGAATCCTGCCTCGGGCATGGATGTGTGTGATGTCCTTAGGTTAGTTAGGTTTAAGTAGTTCTAAGTTCTAGGGGACTGATGACCTCAGCAGTTGAGTCCCATAGTGCTCAGAGCCAGCCACCCTAAGCAGCTGAATGGGTTGAAAATAAATAAATCGCCAGGTCCTGATGAGATTCCAATTCGGTTTTACAAAGAGTACTCTACTGCATTGGCTCCTTACTTAGCTTGCATTTATCGCGAATCTCTTGCCCAACGTAAAGCCCCGAGCGACTGGAAAAAAGCGCAGGTGACGCCTGTATATTACAAGGGTAGAAGGACGGATCCTCAAAATTACAGACCAATATCCTTAACATCGGTTTGTTGCAGGATTCTCGAACATATTCTCAGTTCGAATATAATAAATTTCCTTGAGACAGAGAAGTGCTGTCCATGCATCAGCACAGCTTTAGAAAGCATCGATCCTCCGAAACGTAACTCGCCCTATTTTCACATGATATCTTGCGAACCATGGATGAAGGGTATCAGACGGATGCCATATTCCTTGACTTCCGGAAAGCGTTTGACTCTGTGCCCCACTGCAAACTCCTAACGAGCATATGGGATTGGTTCCCAAGTATGTGAGTGGCTCGAAGACTTCTTAAGTAATAGAACCCAGTACGTTGTCCTCGATAGGTGAGTGTTCATCGGAGGTGAGGGTATCATCTGGAGTGCCCCAGGGAAGTGTGGTAGATCCGCTGTTGTTTTCTATCTACATAAATGATCTTTTGGTTAGGGTGGATAGCAATGTGTGGCTGTTCGCTGATGATGCTGTGGTGTACGGGAAGGTGTCGTCGTTGAGTGACTGTAGGAGGATACAAGATGACTTGGACAGGATTTGTGATTGGTGTCAAGAATGGCAGCTAACTCTAAATATAGATAAATGTAAACTAATGCAGATGAATATGAAAAAGAATCCTGTAATGTTTGAATACTCCATTAGCAGTGTAGCGCTTGACACAGTCACGTCGATTAAATATTTGGGCGTAACATTGCAGAGCGATATGAGGTGGGACAAGCATGTAATGGCATTTGTGGGGAAGGCGGATAGTCGTCTTTGGTTCATTGGTTGAATTTTGGGAAGATGTGGTTCATCTGTAAAGGAGACCGCTTATAAAACACTAATGCGACCTGTTCTTGACTCCCGCTCGAGCGCTTGGGATCCCTATCAGGTCCGGTTGAGGGAGGACATACAAGCAATTCAGAGGCGGGCTGCTAGATTTGTTAAAAAAAAAAAGTGTGTGAAATCTTATGGGACTCAATTGCTACGGTCATCAATCCCTAAGCTTACACACTACTTAACCTAAATCATCCTAAGGACAAACACACATACCAATGCCCGAGGGAGGACTCGAACCTCCGCCGGGACCAGCCGCACAGTCCATGGCTGCAGCGCCCGAGACCGCACGGCTAATCCCGCGCGGCCGCTAGATTTGTTAATGGTAGGTTTGATCATCACGCGAGTGTTACGGAAATGCTTCAGGAACTCGGGTGTGAGTCTCTAGAGGAAAGGAGGCGTTCTTTTCGTGAATCGCTACTGAGGAAATTTAGAGAATCAGCATTTGAGGCTGACTGCAGTACAATTTTACTGCCGCCAACTTACATTTCGCGGAAAGACCACAAAGATAAGAGAGATTAGGGCTCGTACAGAGGCATATAGGCAGTCTTTTTTCCCTCGTTCTGTTTGGGAGTGGAACAGGGAGAGAAGATGCTAGTTGTGGTACGAGGTAGCCTCCGCCACGCACCGTATGGTGGATTGCGGAGTATGTATGTAGATGTAGATGTAACTCGACCTTTCAGAGTAGCCTGGAGGCCCGTGGAAAGTTGGAAACAGTGCGCAACAAGGCTCGTCCGACCAAATGGCTCTTTCATTTCTTCGTAGTCCAGGATCTATGGCTTCGTCACCACGTTTTCCTGTTACAGGCATTTGCAACACTGATGAGTCGTTTTTGAATTGCAATTCGACCTGCTATTCCCTACTTACGGAGCTCTCATCGTGTTTTTTTTATTATTATTTTTGTGCTAACAGGATTCGCGAGTGTGACATACAGTTCTACCATGAGTTTTGTAGATGTCATCCTCTTACTTATCGTCACAATCCTCTTCAATGACCATCTGTCACGATCACTCAACACACACTTTCATACGCTTTGTGACTTATCAGAAGATATTTTTACGCTTTCCCTGTATGAATCTTCGATACGGAGCCTCTTCAAGCGCGAAACACTTCGGCTGCCTTAGTTACGGAAGCTCTCGCCATACGAGCACCAACAATTTGCCCACGTTCGAGCTCACTTCGCTGCGACATAATGGTTTAAATAATGAAAACTGCACCAGTTACTTATGTTTTGATGTTTAGCACAACGCGTTTCGAGAATTTATTCTCATTTTCAAGTGCATTTCTGCATTTGTTTACACGAATATGCTTGGTGATGTTTGCACGTGTGATTTTCTGCCTCTCTTGTGTAAAGAGGCAACGGCCTTGCCGCTGTGGATACACCGGTTCCCGTGAGATCACCGAAGTTAAGCGCTGTCGGGTCTGGTCGGCACTTGGATGGGTGACCATCCAGGCCGCCATGCGCTGTTGCCATTTTTCGGGGTGCACTCAGCCTCGTGAGACCAATTGGGGAGCTACTCGACCGAATAGTAGCGGCTCCAGTCAAAGAAAGCGGGAGAGCGGTGTGCTGACCGCACGCCCCTCCTATCCGCATCCTCAACTAAGGATCAAACGGCGGTCGGTTGGTCCCGATGGGCCACCTGTGGCCTGAAGACGAAGTGCTTGTGTCAAGACGTGATGTCAGCACAAGGCAATTGTTCTCAATGTTAAGTGTATAAACAGTTTTTCGGTGATATAAACATATCGACACTATTACAACAGCGGAAAACTAAGTTTTAGTGTATTAAGAGTGGAGAATAAATAATATTTTGTTGCTAATTTAACTTTGCATTGTGACAGAGGGAAGATTTCAGTGCGCCCAAACATATTCATGTAAACAAATGCAGAAATGCACTTGAAAATGAGAATGAAATGAAATGATCGTATGTCCGGGATATCCCCTTCGGGGTTCGGCCGCCGTATCACAGGTCTTTTTAGTTGACGTCACTTCGGCGACTTGCGTGTCAATGATGATGGACACACAACACCCAGTTCCCTGCCGGGAATCGAACGCGAGCCCCTTGTGTGGTAGGCGGTAACGCTATCGCTGCGCTTCAAAAATGGTTCAAATGGCTCTGAGCACTATGGGACTTAACTTCTGAGGTCATCAGTCCCATAGACCTTAGAACTACTTAAACCTAACTAACCTAAGGACATCACACACAGCCATGCCCGAGGCAGGATTCGAACCTGCGACCGTAGCGGTCGCGCGGTTCCATGCTGTAGCGCCTAGAACCGTTCGGCCACTGCGGCCGACCGCTGCGCTTCGGAGGCGGACGAAAATGAGAATAATTTCTGGAAAAGTGTTGTGCTAAACATCAAAATGTAAGTAATTTGCGCAAATTTCATTATTTAAATCATGAGTGACACAGTTGCAGACTGTCCTGAAACATCTAATCCGACACAATACACACTCAGCTACACAAAACATTGTTACGATCACGACTGACAGTTGCAACGCATCGAGGACGTCGATTAAGTGCCGTTCGTCGCAAATACAATCGCGTAACATTCAGGCTTGGCTAACATCTGCATTTAGACGATATTTCAGTGCCTGTTTTATTCCAAATTACGACGCAAAGCTCCTTCTGACGTGCATGTATGCATGTGTTATGAAACACGTGAAATTTATTCGCAGCTGCGAGTATGGACAACCGTCAGCTGTATTATGGAATGACGACAATGAAAGTTTGTGTCGGACCAGGACCTTAACCTGGATTTCCCGTTTATCGCGAGCGGTCGCCGTATCATTTGGCTATCCGTGCCGATTCACGGCAAACTTCCATATGTCGTCAACCATGTGTCTACAACCTGTACTCGTACATCCACTATGTATATTCCCGTGACGCAAGACATTTTACTTGGAAATCGCTTGCCCCGTGTACGTGGATGCATGTTCCACAAAAAAACTTCGCAACGTAATTTCGAATAACATAGACACTGCAATATCTTATGGTATCGGCCGACTCAGGGCAAGCGATTTTCAAGTAAAATGTCATGCCTGAACGGGGATATACGAGGGTTAGAACTTAAATAGTGGCAACTATTTATTCACAACCGATACAAAAGAGTTACTGTCCTTCAAATAGTCACCAGCGTTGTGTAGAACACGTTGCCAACGATGTTGAAGGCGTAGTCTACCGGTAGCAGAGCATGTTCTGATGATGGTGCGAATGGAGCGGTCTACTGCCTGTCGAATCTCTGCAACAGTTCTGATTCGAATGCCACGAAGTGGCTCCTTCGTCTTCGGAATCAAATGAAAGTCACAGGCACTTAAGTCCTGGGAGTATGGTGGATGGTACAGTTCTTCCCAGTCCCATCGACCGAACGGAGCAGCCACAGCTTGCGCTGTATGCGCCCGCGCATTGTCGTGCAAAATGATGGGTGGGTGGCGCAGAAAGTGTTGCCGCTTCTTTCGCAAAGCTGGTCGCAGGTGATGCTCCAAAAGCGAACAGTAATACTATGCATTGACGGTCTGGCTTGGAGGAACGTAACGCGTTAGGATAACACCATCACTGTCGTGACACCGTTACGTTAGACCGCTCGCTCCCAAGTGACTGTGTTTCCCTCGATTGTGCGCACGCCGGTGACGTGGGACGGGAGAGTCCATTTACTCGGAGGTAAGGTAGGTATGTCAACAACGTGTGCTATCAGCGACGTTAGTAGATTCCTTTGCATAGTGTCTCCACAGCAGTGTTGCCACTATTTAAGTTCCAACCCTCGTACATACTGGATGTACGAGTACAGGTTGTAGACCAGGTTGACTACATATGGCAGTTTGGGTCTGACCGTGAGTCGCGTTCGCATAGCCAAATGTCAACTGCGAATATATTTCACCTGCCGGCATCAGTGTGTTCAGTCAGAGGGCTGGTTTCCCTCTGTAATAAAAAAGAACAGTAAAAGAATCAACGATCAACTTGATCGGATGTCATGTCATGTTATGACCGTCCAGACCAAACGTAACTAAAAATACCATACAAAAGTAAGAGACGAAAAAAAAAATAGTAAGGCGACCCCGTGCTATAAGCGGGATTCGGGTTCGGGTCATGGTCGGACACAAATTTTCACTGTCGTCATTTCATTATACAGCTGATGGTTGCACATATTTGCCGGCCGCTGTGGCCGAGCGGTTCTAGGCGCTTCAGTCCGGAACCGCGCTGCTGCTACGGTCGCAGGTTCGAATCCTGCCTGGGGCATGGATGTGTGTGATGTCCTTAGGTTAGTCAGGTTTAAGTAGTTCTAAGTCTAGGGGACTGATGACCTCAGATGTTGAGTCCCATACTGCTTAGAGCCGTTTGAACCATTTTTGCACATCTTCGCAACTGCGAACATATTTGATCTGCATTTATGGTAAGATATGCCTTTCTCGCGGTGTTAGATATTTCTGCCTCTGCATTAGAGAATCAAGACTAAATCCAGGATACAGAAGTGGATGTATTGTATTTTAATTGCAGGGGGAAGAATTGTTGCATATTATTCAGCTTGATATTAAAGAGGTACACTACCGTAAACATTTCAGAATTTCTTACAGTTGAATTTTTGGCACCAGTCGATATAACAACTGACTTCCTCTAATGAGGTTAAGCAGTTTGGAATAATCTCGTCTTTAGTAATACTTAGAAGAGCAAGCGTCTCAATCAGATCATTAATTATAATTACCATTGCTAATAGAAGAGCAAGCGTCTCAATCAGATCATTAATTATAATTACCATTGCTAATTTGCGAATCAGTGATAAAATATCTGATCGCAAATAATGCAGCTATTGATTTCGTTCCTCGAGAACAGGTGCAGCTACCGTCTTGTAAGCCAGTTACAGCAACTATATGAGTGACGAAATAAATTCAACAGCTTCTTTTATGTTATTTTCTAAATTTTTACGACACACCCCAAACGGGCGTTTCACAATGCATTGTCGAAGCAAATTCTGATTTAATTTGAACACCTGCTGGTCGAAGTCAGCAAAGATATTGTGATACACTCATATGGTTGTGTCGTAAATATATAAAAGATATACGGGTAGAACGTACGTCAATAATTTAATTTCCAATACAGCGTGTTACTTCTTCGTCCACAGCTCGTGGTCTCGTTCTCGCTTTCCGAGCACGGGGTTCCGACTTCGATTCCCGGCGGGGTCAGGGATTTTCACCTGCCTCGAGATACCTGGGCCTTTGTGTTATCCTCATCATTCACGAAAGTGCCGACGTTGGACTGACCAATTGTTGCGAATGTGTATGGGCGCTGTTGAGCGCCCAACAAACCAAACAACATAATCATCAAGTTATTTTTTCCTGATTCATCAGCATCATGATTATGAAGTGTGCAAGTAATAAATGTATGTACAGTGAACAGAAGAAAGTGCAGCCAAATTCATGTATAATCAGTAGTTGGAATAACTGACTAAACCTGTAAAGGTATAATTAAAAATCATCTTCCTGAGGTTAGGAACTCTTGTCGTCGCTCTTCCGTGTTTCCAAATCAAGGTTAAGTTTTTGGAAGCTCGCCGTCTGGGAAACAAAAATATATCCTCTTTCTTACTCTTTGGACATACATTTTTTGATACCCGTGCGTCACCTTCAGTTGGCCTCGTTTCACTTCTGTTAAATGTTACACAAGACGTTTGGTTGATTTTCTATTTTTGGCTTATAATCCAAAAGACATAACATGCCCATTACATTTTGTTGCGACTGATCTACTGAAACTGCAGAGACTTTAAAGACAAGATTGTAAAAATTAGCCTGCTTTTATGGTCTGACAAAATGTCCTCTGTGAAGCAGTCGGAAAAATATGTTTCTTTGTTCAAAACGTAACTGTTTATGTGCACTGTTTTAACAGCAAGTTCGTCGAATGGATCCCTAGAACTGCATTGGCAGAAGTGAGAGGGCTCTGGCCGTTAGCCATTATTTTTGGTTACAGCTGACATTACCTGATACAGCCATTGTTGTTTTCCATATTACTGTTCATTGTTCGCTCTTCTGAGTGGCTATTACTGTGTAATTCTTTTTACAAACTGTAATTCTTGCAGTTAGGCTCTTTATTAAACATGTCAATACATAAGCCGACTTTAGTTTCGTTACGAACACTCACACGATTGTTACAGTTATTCGTGATTTCTGCTTTCGCAGAAGCTTCAAGTACAGGTTACGGTGTATGCACTGCAGCTGGACTGAAAACCTTTTCTTCACCCAGTTACGCTTCATGTGGGATCCGAGGCCCTTTCTTCAGCTATACCTTTTTGTGAGAGCATCAGGTGAATACTCTTTCCTTAAATTTTTCGTCATACTATGCATACATTAGTGTGTTTGGTGGTTTGTAATCATGCGAATGGCGAAGCTCTTCGGAGGCTTAGCCTACTCAAAAATTTAAAGAAAATTAAGTCTTGGAGTTAAAATACACTACTGGCCATTAAAACTGCTACACCACGATGATGACGTCCTACAGACGCGAAATTTAACCGACAGAAAGAAGGTGCTCTGATATGCAAATGATGAGCTTTTCAGAGCATTCACTCAAGGTTGGAGCTGGTAGCGACACCAACAACGTGCTGACATTAGGACAGTTTCCAACCGATTTCTCATACACAAACAGCAGTTGACCGGCGTTGCCAGGTGAAACGTTGTTGCGATGCCTCGTGTAAGGAGGAGAAATGCGTACCATCACGTTTCCGACTTTGATAAGGGTCGGATTGTAGCCTATCGCGATTGCGGTTTATCGTATCGCGACATTGCTGCTCGCGTTGGTCGAGATCCAACGACTGTTAGCAGAATATGGAATCGGTGGGTTCAGGAGGGTAATACGGAACGTCGTGCTGGATCCCGACGGCCTCGTATCACTAGCAGTCGAGATGACAGGCATCTTATCCGCATGGCTGTAACGGATCGTGCAGCCACGTCTCGATCCCTAACAGATGGGGACGTTTGCAAGACAACAACTACCTGCACGAACAGTTCGACGACGTTTGCAGCAGCATGGACTATCAGCTCGGAGACCATGGCTGCGGTTACCCTTGAAGCTGCATCACAGACAGGAGCGCCTGCGATGGTGTACTCATCGACGAATCTGGGTGCACGAATGGCAAAACGTCATTTTTTCGGATGATTCCAGGTTCTGTTTACAGCATCATGATGGTCGCATCGGTGTTTGACGACATCTCGGTGAACGCACATTGGAAGCGTGTATTCCGTCATCGCCATACTGGCGTATCACCCGGCGTGATGGTATGGGGTGCCATTGGTTACACGTCTCGGTCACCTCTTGTTCGCATTGACGGCACTTTGAACAGTGGACGTTACATTTCAGACTTGTTACGACCCGTGGCTCTACCCTTAATTCGATCTCTGCGAAACCCTACATTTCAGCAGGATAATGCACGACCGCATATTGCAGGTCCTGAACGGGCCTTTTTGGACACAGGAAATGTTCGACTGCTGCTCTGGCCAGCATATTCTCCAGATCTCTCACCAATTGAAAACGTCTGGTCAACTGGCTCGTCACAATACGCCAGTCACTACTCTTGATGAACTGCGATATCGTGTTGAAGCTGCATGGGCAGCTGTACCTGCAAACACCATCCAAGCTGTGTTTGACTCAATGCCCAGGCGTATCAAGGCCGTTATTACGGCCAGAGGTGGTTGAGCTGGCTACTGATTTCTCAGGATCTATGCACCCAAATTGCGTGAAAATGTAATCACATGTCAGTTCTAGTATAATATATTTGTCCAGTGAATACCCGTTTATCATCTGCATTTCTTCTTGGTGTAGAAATTTTAATGTTTAGTACTGTATAACAATACGTTGGAAACAGTGGGAGTTTGTTTTGTATTAATTACCTTCTTGTAGTATGGATCCAGAACTTTTATAAAATTTTTAAGTGGTGCCATCAATTTTATTTTACGGTTATAGTTTCGCCATTAATCCTTTTTCAAGCATAAGAGTTTTAATATACATGTTTAGTAAAATTTCAAATTAAAAATTCCTAAATGCCGCAATTGCAGTCATAAAATCAAAGTCTAACAGCTGAAAGCAAGGTGACATGATTAAAAAAAATTGTTTTGGGTGTTACTACAGTTTCATTCGATCCATCCATGAGCTGAGAGTCCACCGTGTTACGCAAACTATCCAGTTAAACAGTTCACTGGAGGTTTCTAGAAATAGCCTCTGGTTTACATGCAGAAGCCTATAGGGCTGCAGGCAGTCACACGTGTCATAGGGATGTGGCAGTAAGGCTTGCCTGAGCCGTCAAATTGTGTGTTATTTTGCGCGCTGTTCAGCCCTGATTTAACAAAACTTGTTTTGGTAATATAATTCGAGAGCGCATGTGATTAACTGATTACATCATGGCTTCTGCGGAGGAAGCACTTGTCTTTATTCTGTGAATTAGATGAAAAACTATTTGCAAGTTAGACTTACGAAACAAAGTGCGCTTTTACAGATAAATGATTCACATCGCACTTAGATATTAAAATAACCGATGGGAAATTAAATTGAAATGTTCTATTTTCTTGGTACAAAAATTATCCTTGGCTTGGAAGTTGCTCTAAAACAATTTTTTTGTTGGAAATTTATTTTGTTTGGTGGGTCTGGGATTTAATAAGAATGGACGTTAGCTTCTCCCGATGTGTGTGTGTGTGTGTGTGTGTGTGAGTGAGAGAGAGAGAGAGAGAGAGAGAGACAAAAACTTTTGACATAAAAGCCGAGAAACACCAGAATTCAATAAGGCACCGTTAGAATCAAGAGCGTCTTCAGTTGTTGGATCATGGACGAATTGAACATTGAATTTCTAAAGGAACCAAACTTCTAGCCATAAAGCATAATGCGACTGGGAGACAAAGTAGATTCGTAATCGAGAGACTTATTGATGTTTGTTACTTGGGCACGCAAGAGCTTGCGTTCAGAGCACACTTTGAAGATGGAAGTTCCGACAACAAAGGAAATCACCATGAATTATTGGAGCTTTTGTGTGTAGAGGAACAGTTTATTCGAGATCACTTGCAGACCACTTCTAGGTTCATCAAGCACAATTCACAAAAAATAAATTGAGTCCGTTATCGATGTCATTAACGATCGCATTAAAGAAGAGTTAGTCATGTGAGTTTGTTATTGAGCAAGCAGATGAATTCCTGAATGTTTCTTGCAAGTCACAAATAAGTATTGTTCTCCAATTTTGTACATAAGTCGGCCCCATAGAGAGATTTATTGGTTATCACAATGTTTCTAGTGACAAAGCTGTTCAGGGTTTATCAGAAATTGTATTCAATACACTTGTTGTTTGGGGAGTTCTAACAAAATAGTGATCGAAACGTATGATAAAGTCTCAATAATGGTAGGCAAACATGGAAATGTCCACAATTTTGTTGAACAAAAATGTCCACCAATTACATATTTGCACTATGTTCATAAACGTAAGATGGTACTGTTGCAGTGTTCTAAAAAAAAGCAGTTGGGATGTTCATTAGAATATTGAAGTATTCCATTCATTTTCAGCAAGTTCGTAAAGGGAAAACGACTCTTAGAAGATAAACATGTCCTACACGCCGGATTTTCGATTCACGAGGTGTTCAGACAATATATTTTAAGACCATGAATTGAAAGGCATTTTCCAAGATATCTCCATAAATGACGAACTGGGGGTGCATAGTCGCTCAACAGTGATTCTGGCTTGCTTAGTATTCTTAATGAAACTCGCTTTGCCTTTGCAAAGAAATATTTGTATATAATGACCATCTCTATGCTCTACTTCAACACCTTATTGCATGCGATATTAATATGTGCGGAACTGAAATCGAGAAGACCATTAGTTTGTTAAAGAAATTGAGATCAGAAAAAACTGTGACCTAATGTACTGATAGCTGCAACAAGAAATTTTACAGTGACGTAAGTGTTGTATTGTATTGTATGGAACTGGGGACCTAGAAACGAGGGAGAGGCTTCGTCCCCGCCGTAGCCCTCAGTGATACACAACCCCACAACAGGCTACAGCAATCCACTCACCCCACCGCCGCCCCACACCGAACAGAGGGTTATTGTGCAGTTCGGCCCCCAGTGAACAAAACTCGACATGTTTACGGATTTGAAACAGATACCGACGTATGGAACTTGGACTACTGTGTGGTGGCATTCGTCGACAGCCGTTATAGGAAACATATGGCGCTACACACGTAGTAGCTACTACTGAAGGCTAGCACCATCTGCAGGACATTTCGGTTTCTTACTTCTGCACCTGGTACCTTCTGTACAAAAAGATATATGGTAAGCGTACCCACAATTACACTTCTGGCCATTAAAATTGCTACACCACGAAGATGACGTCCTACAGACGCGAAATTTAACCGACAGGCAGAAGATGCAAATGATTAGCTTTTCAGAGCATTCACACAAGGTTGGCGCCGGTGGCGACACCTACAACGTGCTGACGTGAGGAAAGTTTCTAACCGATTTTTCATACACAAATAGCGGTTGACCGGCGTTGCCTGGTGAAACGTTGTTGTGATGCCTCGTGTGAGGAGGAGAAATGCGTACCATCACGTATCCGACTTTGATAAACGTCGGATTGTAGCCTTTCGCGATTGTGATTTATCGTATCGCGACATTGCTGCTCGCGTTGGTCGAGATCCAATGACTGTTGGCAGAATATGGAATCGGTGGGTTCAAGAGAGTAATATGGAACGCCGTGCTGGATCCCAACGACCTCGTATCAGTAGCAGTCGAGATGACAGGCATCTTATACGCATGGCTGTAACGGGTCGTGCAGCCACGTCTCGATCCCTGAGTCAACAGATGGGGACGTTTGCGAGACAACAACCATCTGCACGAACAGTTCGACGACGTTTGCAGCAGCATGGACTATCAGCTCGGAGACCACGGCTACGGTTACCCTTGACGCTGCATCACAGACAGGAGCGCCTGCGATGGTGTACTCAACGACGAACTTGGGTGCACGATGGCAAAACGTCATTTTTTCGGATGAATCCAGGTTCTGTTATGGTTATGGGATACCATTGGTTACACGTCTCGGTCACCTCTTGCTCGCATTGACGGCATTTTGAACAATGGACGTTACATTTCAGATGTGGTGCGACCCGTGGCTCTACCCTTCATTCGATCCCTGCGAAACCCTACATTTCAGCAGGATAATGTACGACCGCATGTTGCAGGTCCTGTACGGGCCTTTCTGGATACAGAAAATGTTCGACTACTGCCCTGGCCTGCACATTCTCCAGGTCTCTCACCAGTTGAAAACGTCTGGTCAATGGTGGCCAAGCAACTGGCTCGTCACAATACGCCAGTCACTACTCTTGATGAACTGTGGTATCGTGTTGAAGTTGCATGGGCAGCTGTACCTATACCCGCCATCCATGCTCTGTTTGATTCAATGCCCAGGCGTATCAAGGCCGTTATTACGGCCAGAGGTGGTTGTTCTGGGTACTGATTTCTTAGGATCTATGCACCCAAATTGCGTGAAAATGTAATCACATGTCAGTTCTAGTATAATATATTTGTCCAATGAATACCCGTTTATCATCTGCATTTCTTTTTGGTGTAGCAATTTTAAATGGCCAGTAGTGTAAACCATTAGCTTCACCACCGATTTATGCACATTGTTTTTCAGAGTTTTTCCACTTCACTCTCATCTGGCATTGGAAGTTTTCATAAACAAAACTCTTGTCGTTACACCCATCGAGAGATGTGTTATTATTGTCACTGCTTGTTTCTTCCTCGATAATTCTTTGTCCAGGGTGGTGCTAATTTCGAATGCTTCGCGCTAGTTATTGTGGCGCAGGAGCAGAAGTAAACACATTTCATTTATATATGTCGTTTGTGTGTGAGAGAGATACAGAGAGAGGGTGGAGGATGGATAGACAGGAAGGAGGGGAGAGAAGGAGAGCAAAGGAGAAAGAGGGGAGGGGACCGAGAAGCAGCTGTCTTAAGACAGGAGATGATGTTTTTATTACTAGTGTTTCTTTGAGAAAGTGGTTGTGTATAAGTCATTAAGTGTGGCAAAACACAAGTATAAGTCGTCGTGCTTTTCACCGAGTATATTGACCGGAGTATCAACTTTACTGAATGAGGACATCACGTAGACGACATTTGTGTGGAACTTCTGCGAAGTTTGCTGGCACAGCGTAAGGACAGGGCGATCGTTTCTTGATAGCTTAATGCACAGTGCGATACCGTGTGAGATTTGGATGTCGGACAGATTCGGATCTTACCCGTGCTGCGGATTAACGACCATCAGATCTGGTACATCGGCCAGCCTACGTGAGGTATTAGGCGGTTTTTGACACTAATTTAAGAAAATGTGGGGCTGATCCCCAGTCTCCGTCTCAGTAAGTGTTATAAACAGTTAAAATATATAACACACAGAGCAAAAGTTCAACACGATTACAAGCAGGGGGCGCATGTATCTCCCCCACGTTGTGACGAGAAGAAGAGCAATAGGCCACAAAGTTAAAAGTACAACATACTTGCCAAGTCATGAAGAAAGTGAGCCACAATCGAGAGGATAAAGCCTAGGAAACGGAGAGACAGTGTAAGGACAAGGCAATGACAACAACAGGTCAAAGAGCGGAAGAAATCAGCAAAGCAGTTAATGTTTGCTAAACATGCAGTGGCGCAGCCAACTTAAAGAAATGGCTTAGTGCGGGCAGGACTCGCACACTGAAGGTACCGTAGAATCTTAATTATACAGACTGAATCACATAAAACATGCGTCGCAAACATTGCGGGATGGAAAGTGCTATTGATGTGCGGTTTCCACAGAAAGGATTGGTAGTTAGGGGCTCTCATTGGTAGCCAATACACAGATTCTAATAATACTTGGAAAGTGTATTTTTTGTGCAAACATACACTTACTAAACGGAACAATTGACATTAACAAAACTAAAAGAAAAATAAATTAGAATGTCGGTGGTGTTCGTTGCAGGAGTCTAGTGTGATGTGTTTGCGAGATATCGTGTTGTACAGTTTCCATACAGACAGTCGTTTGTGCCATTCACCCCACATAGTTGCTAGGTACGACGTTGTTATGTTTGCTTACAGTGTGCTTGTGTGTTCCTTGAGCGCATTGCGACTTGCTAGTGAGTTACTGTGTGACAGTCCAGGCAGTAGGTCGTGAGTGGACGATGGGGTTTACCAATGCAGGAAAAAGCCGACATGTTCATGGTGTATGCAGAATTTAGGAAGAATGCATTCGTTCTTGTACGGTGTATGCAGCAAGATGTCAACTATCTCGGCAGTTATTTATCAACCTCTTCCACCACCTACGTGAAAGTTGTAGTGTAGCATCTAGACAGCGTAACAGAAGGAAAGAAGTAACAACAGAAGAGAGGGAAGTTAATGTTCTTGCTGTTGTTGAAGTTGATCCGCACGTTAGCTCCGGCACAATCGCACGAGGAAGTGGCGCAAGTCAAGCAAGTGTCCTACTAACTCTCCAAAGACATAGGTTATGTCTCTATCATATCTATCTCCATGAAGAGCCTGCGACGGATTTTTACGCGCGTGCAATTGCGACGGATTATACGTTGCTGCTGCAATGCAATTTCTTTTATAATTTTTCTTCACCTACCTCTTTACAGCGGTAGATCTTCGCACGTAAACTCCTGACTGCAGCTACTTACGAGATCACAGAAAAGCAGTGTTGAGGAAATTGTAACCTCATAGCTACACACCGGAGGCCGCTATAAGTAAAATTTGCTGAAAATTGTCTATGTACTTTAAAGAAATGATTCGGAAAGGGGATGTCACTCGTACTTTAAACATGAAGTTCCAATTTAAACCTTCAATAGATCTTTATTGCCGTTAAGCAAGATCATCAGCCCACATTTACGAAAATTACTAAAGTTTCTGCTCACAGTTATCACCATACCTAAAAGAGCCAGAACTCTTACCTTCCCAAATTCCGAAACCAATTACTTGTACCACAGTCAATGATCGGCCAATTACTTCTGCACACGATATTTAGTGGTTGTCTTTAGTAAAAGTTTATGCTCGCCATAAAATACTCAGTAAGAATATACTCAGTACCGCCACGCTATATACTCGTAATTCAAAGTTCACTCGCGATTTTCGTCGGAACGAATTATCACAACACTCTAAAGTTTTCATAAACAGTTTCTGATCACTACCAGATACCATTAACACTGGACTTCAACGCGGAAGTCATCCCAAGACTTCATCTTACACATAATGCGAAAAGTCACATCCAGCATAACAGCTTCCAATCAAAGCTAGCTCGCGACTCTCCTCTCACTCTCCCACTACTCAAAACTCTATCTCCTCGCTAGGCGGCCAACCGTCTCGCTTCTCATTGGCTGTCAGCACTTACGACCAATGAGAACTCAATTCTAGGGCGCGGCTCGCGCCAAAATCTAGCAAGCACCAACCACTTCTCTAGGCTCCTTGACGTCATCAAATTAAGTAACACAAAACTCTCTAATTAAATAAACAAAACAAAATGAACTATAAGCTTTACCCTACATCTGGAAATTTATTATGTAGTCGCGAATGTTCTGGCTGTCTTATACATAAGCATACATACTTGGACATCCGACATTCACTAATAGGGGAACCACTAGTGGATTCGTTCCCACGTTACAGAGTTGGAACACTTGCCGGTTCCTGTAGAGAATTACATGAATGATTTTTAATAATGCCGAACGTCCCACATATTCTCACGCACGCATTCTCATTCACACGCTCCCTACACACAATACACATATTTACTTAGAATTCTTGAAATTATTATTATAGAAAAGTCACAGAGGTTTTCTGAAACCAAAAACTTTCCAAATTTATATATGAACACTGAAAGTGTTATCAGATCATCGAAGATAGTCACTGAAGGTGAACTATTACATCATTGTATTTATTTAAATTCTTGACTGTCGGAAAATTACGTTTTTTTATGGAATTTTACTAACTTCCAAAATACAACTATTTTTGATCTCAGACTTTGACATATTGTTTGTTTTTACAACAGAAGGATGTACATCAAATATGAGGTTACTCAGGTTATTCCTTTATTAGTTATTAATATTTTTAGTTTCGTATAATGTAAGTGGCCTGCCAGCGCTACTCCACTGCTTTCACAAGCGCAGCTGCAACAGATGGTCGTGACGTCAGTCTGCAGGACACAACTCGTCCGTTACTGACCGTATAATAGTCTACCGGCTTACATTGCAGCCCACATACATTCTGAAGTAAAGCTTTTAATAGACAAATGGGCGATCGCGCACTAGTTGCGACGCCACAAGCTGAATGGAAACGAGTATGAGAATCGTGTTACCTTCTGTACATGTGCGTTAGACAGGATACTCAGGATGTATCATATACCTTGTTTGGTGATGAAGCCACGTTTACCAATCACGACCTGGTACGCCGCCGAAACCTGCACTGTTTGTCACGTGGAACGTCAGCATCCTTGGAATGTACACGTGTGCTGGTAGACAGTGAATCATTATCTCATACATACGTTTGTCTTAGGCGGAACATTGAACGCGCGTAAGTGTCGCAGCCTCGTAACAGACCTCCTTCCACGGATGCTAGAAGAGATTCCTCCGCAGACTAGGAGGACCCTATTGCACCAACATGATGGCTGTCCGGTCCGTAGAGACCTAAGTACTAAGCATGTCTTCACGAATTGATAGCAGATTGTTGGACTGGACGCAGATGACCTGTACCATGGCCGGCCCGTTCCCCAGATTTGACGCCTGTACACTTTTTTTCTGTGGGGAAAGCTGAAAGACGCTGTCTAGAAAGACGTACCAATTACACCCAATGATTGCAACGATGAATTACTGCAGCCTGCTCGGACCTTTAAGATGAAATCCTAGCAGGCGTTCCTTACGATACTGGAAGCGTGTACTGCCGCTGCTGGTGGTCATTTTGAACACAACCTGTAATGGTCAATTCTCTCGTTACTGGTCACAATCGGAATAGGCAGAGAGTGCACTTGTGTTGTTATTTAGTGCGTGCTACCACAGGTATTGTACAAGTGTCGGTGTGGGAACTTATCAATATACGACATGTAGTAAACGACTCGCAGTAGAATCCTGCAACAAACACCACTGACATTCTAATTTACCCTACATTTAGTTTGTTTATATCAATAGGCATTGTTCCATTTAAAAACCTGTATGTTTGCACAAAAAATACTTTTTCTAAGTATTATTACAATATTTTGATTGGGTAGCAATACGGGCCACTGACTACAAATCCATTCTGTAGAAACTGCGCCGGCCGGAGTGGCCGAGCTGTTCTAGGCGCTTCAGTCTGGAACCGCTCGACCGCTACGGTCGCAGGTTCGAATCCTGCCTCGGGCATGGATGTGTGTGATGTCCTTAGGTTACTAAGGTTTAAGTAGTTCTAAGTTCTAGGGGACTGATGACCACAGAAGTTAAGTCCCATAGTGCTCAGAGCCATTTGAACCATTTTTTGTAGAAACTGCACGAAGTAGCATTCTTCATTTGCGCAATTTTTGCTGTGTAAGTTTTAGGTGATACACCAAGATATTGGACCCTGGAATTCCAAGACCGTATAAAAACTCTACCGTAAAAAGTTGCTCAGGCTAGCCCGGACATACAAAAGGAAGCAAGCAGCGGACTTCAGTTTATATAAGTAGAGAGAGAAGATTTAGTCAAATACATTTTATTTATGTACTAAAACATTACTACAAGTTACATTTTATGTTTGCATGATGTAATATTCATCTATCATGATTTTAATGAATGATGAATGTAATGTATGCTCAAATGGCAAAAGATATTTTTTATGAGATAAAATTATAATTTAACAAGTTTCAGATTTTTTACTTTGCTTGCACTGTTAAAGCTTGCTTCTTGCCAAATTTCAGATTCTATATCAGTGGGAAATACCCTGTAGGTTTTGATGAGTGAGTTTTCGAGTATCAAAATATTTGGCATAAATAGCCGTATGTTTTGATTGAAGTGACTTAGAAGTTTAAGATATTTGCGTCCCCAAGGAACCACAGACCTTAATATGCGACATAAATTTGAACTTGATGCATCTATCCGTCGCTGAGAAAAAGGGTTCGTGACAGTGGGACAGGTAGACAGTTGGACAGATCGAGTGATCCTATAAGGGTTCCGTTTTTACTGGTTGAGACACAGAACCCTGAAAATGACAAATATTTTTTTCGTGTTATATAATTACTAATTAACAAATATTGGATTTTTTCCTTTACTTGTACCGTTAAACATTGATCCGTGCCACATTTCATGATTCTATGTCAACGGGAAGCACCCTATAGGCTTCGACAAGTGAATTTTCGAGCATCAAAATAAGTAACACAAATGGCTGTATCTTCTGACTGAAGTGACCTAGATGCTTAAAATTTTTACACCTCCAAAGGACCATAGACCTTAACATCTGACATAAATTTGAACTTGATAAGTCAACCAGTTTCCGCCAACTAAGCGACTCTACAAGGGTTCTGTTTTTGCAGACTGGGGCACGGAATCTTAAAAAAAAGGTTGCGCCATACCTTTTCATAATATACGGTTCGCAATTCGGTGTCCTATACAGAGCATTCCATGCCGTCAGGACCAAAATTAAACAGGCGGCAGTCTACCATAACCAGCCTGTTTTGAGATAAGAGACCAGTGGTCGGAAATGAGTATTTCAGACTGCAGTAGGTCTTAAATGAGCAATGTACAGGGTGATCAAAAAGTCAGTATAAATTTGAAAAATTAATAAACCACGGAATAATGTAGATAGAGAGGTACAAATTGACACATATGCTTGGAATGACATGGGGTTTTATAGAACCCCCCCCCCCCCCAAAAACGAAGTTCACAAAATGTCCGACAGATGGCGCTGGACAGCAAAACGTCAGTGACTGCAAACGACAATCGTGTATAAAAGGAGCTGTAATAAGAGAGAGAGAATCAGATGCGCCAGCAGTCGCAGGATGTTGACGTTACCTGAAAAGGCGCTTTTAGTGAAGCTGTATTATCAGAATGGGGAATGTGCTAGTTCAGCGTTACGATTCTATCGCCATAGGAAGGGGATTCGAACGGGTAAAGGTCCGAAGACAAATGCAGCTGTGGCGAGAATGTTTTCGAAGTTCGAAGCCACGGGTTGTTTAGACGATAGACCCCGTAGTGGCCGACCGAGCACAAGGCGTAATGCTGCTGAGACAGTTTAGAAAGAAATGGAGACTGTAGCGGTTTCGTCCATGCACGGGGAAGTCAGCGCTCGTGCAGTCGCACGTCGCACCGGCATTCCATACACTACTGTTTGGTTGGCACTTAGGCGTACCCTCCGATGCTATCCGTACAAAATCCATCGGCATCATGAACTATTACCTGACGATGTAGTGAAGCGGACGGCATTTGCGGTGTGGGCGTTTCAAAAGATGGTGGAAAATGACGATTGGTTGAGTAACGTGTTGTGGACCGACGAAGCTCATTTCACGCTCCGAGGGTCTGTCAACGCCCACAACTGCAGAATTTGGGCTACCGAAAATCCAAGAACTGTCGTGGAAACTCCATTGCACGACGAGAAAGTCACGGTATGGGTTGGATTTACCACATCTACCGTTATCGGGCCTTTTTTCTTCGAAGAAATGCGTGATTGTGGTTTTGTAACTGCTGCCGTGACGGGTGAGAAGTACGCCGATATGTTACAGAGAATCGCATCATCCCCAGCTTGGCTGATAAACATTTGCTGGAACGTGCGATGTTTATGCAGGATGGCACTCCACCCCATATTGCTAGATGCGTGAAAGATCTCTTGCGTGCGTCGTTTGGTGATGATCGTGTGCTCAGCCGCCACTTTCGTCATGCTTGGCCTCCCAGGTCCCCAGACCTCAGTTCGTGCGATTATTGGCTTTGGGGTTACCTGAAGTCGCAAGTGTATCGTGATCGACCGACATCTCTAGGGTTGCTGAAAGACAACATCCGACGCCAATGCCTCACCAAAACTCGGGACATGCTTTACAGTGCTGTTCACAACATTATCCTCAACTATAGCTGTTGTTGAGGAATGATGGTGGACATATTGAGCATTTCCTGTAAAGAACATCATCTTTGCTCTGTCTTACTTTGTTATGCTAATTATTGCTATTCTGATCAGATGAAGCGCCATCTATCGAACATTTTTTGAACTTTTGTATTTTTTTGGTTCTAATAAAACCGCATGTCATTCAAAGCATGTGTGTCAATTTGTACCTCTCTATCTACATTATTCCGTGATTCATTCAGTTTTCAAATTTATACTGACTTTTTGATCACCCATTATGTGGGGCACGTGCTTTTTCAGATCACCGACTGACGCATCGGCGTTGATGGCGCTACCTTGAAAAACAATAAACGATAATTTTTGGCGTGCTCGCGGTTGGAGCTTGCCACTATTTACAGTTCATGAATGGTTGTCGAAGACTGAGGATGACTTGTTAACTGAAGGACATGCATTTCATGCATAATGGTTGAGTATGAAGGGAACAGAGTCCTCAATGAAAACGCAGCGGAAATGTTTCGCAACGGCTGTCTTCCTCACCGGAAGAAAGTCCGGAAAAACTGAGTTGTTCAAGCCACAGAAAACTGGACAGGTTTCACAAAAAAGAAAAGATCACAAAGCAGACTTTGAGGAGGTGCTGTTGTGTCATATCGATGAACATTCGTCGAGGAACACAGTGTGGAGAGTTCTAGATGAGTTGTCAACAGGCTCATGGGTATCGCAGGGAAAGAAAGGGTGGATCTAGCAGCCAAGAAGGCGTGTCGTGGTCCTCAGTTATTACAATGTGTGGCATCCCCCTGCGTGTTGTAACTTCGCTGCTGAGCTCCGGAGTCTTCCGTCATTGGGAGGAGGAGCGGCCGGAAGTGAAACACAGTAAGCTCCATCTAGTGAGGCCCACAACGCGGCCGTGACGTACCTCCTCCAGCTACGTCGACGGGATGAGATCCTCCTTATTCGTCGTCGCCTAGGCCACAGCCCTGTGACGCACGGCATCTTACTCCGTGTGAGGACCCTCCAATGTGTGGCGCTTGTGGCGTACAGATCGCTGTGCGCTACGTTTTATTGGACTGTGTTTTATTTTCCGACCAGCTAGCCGCGGGAGATTTGCCGACTGGTCTCCCATCTCTTTCAAGTAAAGTTCAAGGGAATGTGGTTCGAGTTTCAAAGTTTTGTGAATCATCTGAGAGGCCACATGTAGTAAGCATTGCTTCACGCAGTCGACAATGGCAAAACAGAGGCACGCCGGCGACCGAGGTATTGCGAAGTAGGCAGGCACAGACAGCCTTGCTGACAGCAGCAGTCTACCAATAGGTTGACGCAAGGACACACACAGACCGAGCGCCGAGCGAAGCCTGGAGTGTGCTGAGTAAGGGGAAGTGAGGCCAGCACGCTAAGTTACGCTGCTATATACTGCAGGAGTAATAACAAAAAGCTACCATTGAGGGTAAAAAACACCCTCCTGGCCGGCCGCGATGGCCGTGCGGTTCTAGGCGCTCCAGTCCGGAGCCGCGCTGCTGCTACGGTCGCAGGTTCGAATCCTGCCTCGAGCATGGGTGTGTGTGATGTCCTTAGGTTAGTTAGGTTTAAGTAGTTCTAAGTTCTAGGGGACTGATGACCACAGCAGTTGAGTCCCATAGTGCTCAGAGCCATTTGAACATCCTCCTGCTGGATATAAATAGTGAAACGCAGGCAGCAACAGACAGAAGCCATTAGGAAGCAGTTCGGATCTGAGGACGGACGTGATCCGTGTCCGAATGTTCAATCTTTGTAGGTGACGATTCCGGAAGTCTGTTCCAGCTCGCAGGAGTCATCCGTTCGCCGCCAGATGTCAACTTCAGGTCTGGAGGTCGGCCCGAGTTCGGTCGGCACCATGGCTGACTAACTACAGCGAGAACTTCCAGCAGGACCGGCCGCAGCGCGGTCTTGGTCACAGGCGCCGCCGGAGACTGACGCCCGGACTTCACGGCAACCCGGCCCCACGGTGCGTGGTCCGTCCATGACGGGACCTCGCGGACATCGCGACTGATGGCTTCCCAGCAGCCGGTGCAGCAGGCGTCGGCAGCTGACCTCACAGCGACGCGGCTCCATGGGTGTGCCCACACTGGGGCGCCGAGCGGCGACGAGTTCATCTCAACCACAGGGCATCCTGGCTTCAGCGGAGCACTGGTGGCCTGAAGCTCCTGAGTGCGGTCAGCGGCGCGCGTTGCGCGCATTGTCGGAGAATCTACACAGCAGCAGCCAGGCGGAGGGATCCGCACGGCTGGGCAGCGACGACGAGGGAGAAATTGTAAAGAAAGTTCAATAAATAATTGTAAAACTCCACGCCGTCTCAGTCTTTGGCGCAGCCACTGTGTCTGCTACTAACAAGTGGTGCAGCATTCGTAACACATCAAACATTTTCCCAAGATTTTAGGGATGTGGTTTTAATGTGGCAACAGGGTGACTGGCTCACTCACGTTTTTTTGTAAGCGATCAGCCAGTCACATTTTCCTGAACCTTTCTTTCAGTTCCTTTGTCGGTTTACTTGTGTTTTAATTTCCTGCATAGCACATTTTAGTACAGGGCTATTACAAATGATTGAAGCGATTTCATAAACTCACTGTAGCTCCCTTCATTGACATATGGTCACGACACACTACAGATACGTAGAAAAACTCATAAAGTTTTGTTCGGCTGAAGCCGCACTTCAAGTTTCTGCCGCCAGAGCGCTCGAGAGCGCAGTGAGACAAAATGGCGACAGGAGCCGAGAAAGCGTATGTCGTGCTTGAAATGCGCTCACATCAGTCAGTCATAACAGTGCAACGATACTTCAGGCCGAAGTTCAACAAAGATCCACCAACTGCTAACTCCATTCGGCGATGGTATGCGCAGTTTAAAGCTTCTGGATGCCTCTGTAAGGGGAAATCAACGGGTCGGCCTGCAGTGAGCGAAGAAACGGTTGAACGCGTGCGGGCAAGTTTCACGCGTAGCCCGCGGAAGTCGACAATAAAGCAAGCAGGGAGCTAAACGTACCACAGCCGACGGTTTGGAAAATCTTACGGAAAAGGCTAAAGCAGAAGCCTTACCGTTTACAATTGCTACAAGCCCTGACACCCGATGACAAAGTCAAACGCTTCGAATTTTCGGCGCGGTTGCAACAGCTCACGGAAGAGGATGCGTTCAGTGCGAAACTTGTTTTCGGTGATGAAGCAACATTTTTTCTTAATGGTGAAGTGAACAGACACAATGTGCGAATCTGGGCGGGAGAGAATCCTCACGCATTCGTGCAGCAAATTCGCAGTTCACCAAATGTTAACGTGTTTTGTGCAATCTCACGGTTTAAAGTTTACGGCCCCTTTTTCTTCTGCGAAAAAAACGTTACAGGACACTTGTATCTGGACATGCTGGAAAATTGGCTCATGCCACAACTGGAGACCGACAGCGCCGACTTCATCTTTCAACAGGATGATGCTCCACCGCACTTCCATCATGATGTTCGGCATTTCTTAAACATGAGATTGGAAAACCGATGGATCGGTCGTGGTGGAGATCATGATCAGCAATTCATGTCATGGCCTCCACGCTCTCCTGACGTAACCCCTTGCGATTTCTTTGTGTGGGGTTATGTGAAAGATTCAGTGTTTAAACCTCCTCTACCAAGAAACGTGCCAGAACTGCGAGCTCGCATCAACGATGCTTTCGAACTCATTGATGGGGACATGCTGCGCCGAGTGTGGGAGGAACTTGCTTATCAGCTTGATGTCTGTCGAATCACTAAAGGGGCACATATCGAACATTTGTGAATGCCTAAAAAAACTTTTTGAGTTTTTGTATGTGTGTGCAAAGCATCGTGGAAATATCTCAAATAATAAAGTTATTGCAGAGCTGTGAAATCGCTTCAGTCATTTGTAATAACCCTGTATTTCTTCGTTGTCTTAGCGCGTATATTAACATTTTCGCAATTTTATCCACATTCGTTTGCTTTAACGTGTGTAAGGGCGCTGACAAAACACACACACACACACACACATACACACACACACACACACACACACACACAAACACAGTCATTACACCCTTTCAAAATAGAAGAGTGTGAGCAATAGGGCTGCGTAAGTTTGAGCACGCAGCTAAGATCTGTCAGTTCATTATCCAGTGCGGTACTGTGACACCAAACTTGCCAGGGTTAATGTTGGGCAAGGGTAAAATTTATGATAACGTTCGCGACTGACGCAATAGTCATGTATGGAGTGATGCATATACAGCATACAAACGTCGCCTGTATATCATCAGCAGCAATTCTCCATCAACTTTAGGACTGAAATTGTACTGTACTAGATCAGCTAACCACACCTGATTCGCTGTCACACTGTTTGTATTGTTCAGGTCAGTTTTGCTCGAGACATGCTGTTACAATTGTTGTATTGTTAATTTTATGTCAGCGAGAAAATGTAGTTTCAGCACTACGGGCAGAGGCCCACGTCAGCATTAATGGCCGCGAGGTCCTGAATAACAGCTACCCTCAGCTGTCCGTCGCCTAAAGCCTGGTTTAGACCGGAGCGAATACAATCGAAAAGCATCAGCGAACGACAGGCGAGTGCGGGGGAATTGCATTCGGTATTACAGGTTCACATTCGATAGTGTTTGCCCGTTTTCCGCTTGTTGTCGGTCTGTTCGCAAGTCATCAGTGGAGGTTCGCGTCCTCACTCCTTCGGCGCTAACAGTAGACAAAGCTTTCGTCTGCTACCTTGTTTGCTTTCGTTTTCGTTGATATGAATTACATGAGTGAAGGAGTGGCCCGAAGAGAATGTGATGTTATTGGTGTTTCTGGGATCCGAAACACCTATAGCAAAAAACGCCTATGGAAAGTAAATGTGATTGGTATAAAATTGCCGAGGTACTCAGAGATCGTTGTCGGGAAGTGAAAAGACGATAAACTCATTGAATGCTTGCATCCGGCAGAAACGAAGTGAATAAGCAGAAGATTAGTAATTATTTTTATTAAAAAGGAAAACGATCAGTAAATTTTCTTGGAAGCAAACATGTGGGAATATGTACCCACGAAGGCGAGCTGAAAAGTAATGCCTTCGAATTATTTATGTGAAAACGTTTCAACCCGTTTAGATAAAACAAACGTTATTAACATTCTACATGTTTATTCTTCATGTCTACATACCGGGTGATCAAAAAGTCAGTATAAATTTTAAAACTTAATAAACCACGGAATAATGTAGATAGAGAGGTAAAAATTGACACACACGCTTGGAAGGACATGGGGTATTATTAGAACCAAAAAAAAATACAAAAGTTCAAAAAATGTCTGACAGATGGCGCTTCATCTGATCAGAATAGTAATAATTAGCATAACAAAGTAAGACAAAGCAAAGATGATGTTCTTTACAGGAAATGCTCAATATGTTCACCATCATTCCTCGACAATAGCTGTAAGTCGAGGAATAATGTTGTGAACAGCACTGTAAAGTATGTCCGGAGTTATGGTGAGGCATTGGCGTCGGATGTTGTCTTTCAGAATCCCTAGAGATGTCGGTCGATCAAGATACACTTGCGTCTTCAGGTAACCCCAAAGCCAATAATCGCACGGACTAAGGTCTGGGGACCTGGGAGGCCAAGCATGACGAAAGTGGCGGCTGAGCACACGATCATCACCAAAGATGCGCGCAAGAGATCTTTCACGCGTCTAGCAATATGGGGTGGAGCGGCATCCTACATAAACGTCGTACGTTCCAGCAGGTGTTTAGCAGCCAGGATGGGGATGATGCGATTCTGTAACATATCGGTGTACCTCTCACCCGTCACTGTAGCAGTTACAAAACCACAATCACGCATTTCCTCGAAGAAAAAAGGCCCGATAACGGTAGATGTGATAATTACAACCCATACCGTGACTTTCTCGTCGTGCAATGGAGTTTCCACGACAGATAGTTTTCTTCTATTCCGCGATGGGTCATCTAAATATCTGCCATTTAAACGTTTGTACTGCAATTGGAAGGAGGGACCGTGTTATTGTCTTCCGCGGCGAAACAGTTTCGGAAGACCGATTTCAGTATTTCGGCTTTATCTCTGTTATCTTCCGTTTCGATGCCAGTATAGTCACTGAGTGAATGAATAGATGATTTTGACCCACTTGCTGATCTTACATACGACTAGAATCTCTTAGGGTTTTTACAAAAGATTGGGTTCACTGTCATCGATTATCATTCATACAGACCCGACTTGGCCTCATCCGATTTTCATCTATTTTGAAAACTTAAAGAACACCTTCGAATACTTCACTTAATAGCGATAAAGCGGCGCTAGCAGAGGTGATGTCGTGGCTCCATCAATAGTGTCAAACATTCTAGAGCGACGGTATCAACAAACTGGTCTTTCATTGGGAGAAACGCGCTTAGTACTTTTTACTCCCACATCAACTTCGTCATCGTCGTCTTCCGTGCTGTTGTTACGGCTATGGTCATTTTTGTTTTTATCTGGATCATACACATCACTGCAGCCACTGGAGATATCATCCTGGTGCGTTCGAAAAGACTTTCAAGCTCAGAAGTGGAATTCGCCTCTGAATTGGCTTCTTTTTCCGCATTATGTGTAGTCACGTTCATGATATCCGTAATTACATGCCTCATCATCATTGTTATGTTAGCTTGGTGGCAAATAAAACCAGATGACAAGGAATTATGCTATTTACGCTCTATTTGGAACCTAGCTGGCAGAACTACATAGGGAATATATAGAATTTTGCAGGAAACGAGGACAAATCCCAGCTGTTTACAAACACTTCTGCTGGGTATTCGATGAACATAATCTTATTTTCGCCTAAAAAGGACCAGTGCGATCTTTGTTGTTCTCACCAGACAGGCAATCCCTCAGACAATGAATACTCTTTACATATGGTCCGAAAAACTGAGGCAAGGGAAGCGAAAAATAGTGATAAATTAGGACCAGCTGGAGTGTTTACTATGGACCTTCAAGCACTTCTGCTTTCTCCCACACTAAAAGCATCTGCACTGTACTATAAAAGCAAACTAAAGGTCCACAAATTTACCATCTATGATTTAAAAAGTAAGATGGTTATTGTTACCTTTGGCACGAGAGTAAAGGTGGACTAACGGCTTCGGAATTTGCCAGTATACTGGTGTATTTTATAGAAACGTACGTCCAAAATGATTCAGAAGCAATTTTGTATAGCGACGGATGCATGTACCAGAATCGAAACTAAGTCATGAGTAATGCACTTGCTCATCTCGCCAATCAGAAAGGCATTACAATAGTGCAAAAATTTCTGGAGAAAGGTCACTCTCAAATGGATTGTGATTCTATGACACATTTATACTTCAGCTGGCTATGCAGAAGTTTGTACTATCGCAAACAAGGTCCTAGACCTTATGTTGTCAATTATTTGGACCACACGTTTTTCAAGTCCTATGATAAACTCTCGTTGTATTCGTCTATTCGGCCAGGATCCAAAACTGGGGATCCAACAGTGACTGATATCCGGTGTCTCAAGTATGATCTCTCCGGAAAAATGGAATATAAATTGAAATTCAGCGATACATGGGAACCACTTCCAAGAAGGATGTCAAACATACGCAGCTCATTTACAGTGCCCCCTCTCAACAGTTCACCACCAAAGGTCAGTGCAGAAAAGTTTACGCATCTGCAACAATTAAAGGATCCTAAGGATGTGCATTCATTTTATGACACACTGCCTCACATTTGTAATGAGAGAACATGTCCATGCCTAAAAAAAAATGCAGCCGAAAATAAACTTTTTTACAGCCACCGATGACTGTGATTGTGATAGCAATAATAGTAACAATAATAAACGTTAATAAACTGCACAAATGTTTACAGTAATAAAAGTTTAATTAAAGCTAACAACGTTGTTTCTATGTTTTTTAAACACTGTAATTTATTAACATCCAGATTCCAATATTTTGATCAATGCGAAATTATTCATTTCACTTTATATCTGCAACAATGTATTCGTACAGATGTTCCATAATACACAAATAATTCAACGTTTAAGTAAGTATTTTTTAAAACAAACATTCATTCATTTCAATTCTTAACCGTGCACTCGTTACATGCCCCTTATCTCCATCACTACCAAAAAATAGCTGTGAAAACCTCGTAACTCCAAAAACCGGCAGACAATTTGAAGTGCATAATAAAGTCTTACGTACCAATGACTGGATCCATATTGTGTAGCAGAAACCACTACATTTGACTAATCAGGTCCCCATGCGATTTCTATAGTCAGTTTTTTGTTTCTCCTGTAAAATTTGACCAATTTGAGTTACGAGGTTTTCATTACCTAGCGACGATATGTGCAAAGTTAGCTAAGAAAATCTAGAGCTGAAGCTCAGTGTTAAGTGCATTACCTACACGCTTTTCACGTTTACGCACAAATCGAGACACCTAAATTCTTCCTTTCCTATGCCATTTTGCTTACTTCGTCAAAGGCAGTGCGCTCACCAGGCAAAAATTACTCTTTGAACATGAAGGATTCGAGGCTCAACTATACAGTATATAGTGTTGCGTTGTGTGTGCCGACTGTAAGCGCCGAAAAACAATAACTCGGCGATGGTGGGGTATGCTCGTTATCTCTGTCGTTCTCCTAGTGTCATCCCTTGTTCACAGATACAAGCGAATGGTAGAGAACACCAGCGAATTTGTCTGCGAATGCTCGTTCGCTCCGGAATAAGCCAGGCTTACTGAATCAGTTCAGTTGCCCAGTCACTAACTGGCGACTATTATGCCGGATGTTACGCGGCTACGGTGGACGCGTTTCAGCGGTCAGCCGTACTGGGGCGTCCAAAGAGTAGGGAGAACAGGTCCCCCCAGAGGACGGCCAGGCTAATGAAAGCAGTAAGTAGGCTGTTCGCGTTGCAGGGCAAGTGATGTGTGTGCTGACGTCACGGCACCCGGCGCATCGTAGACACCTGCCTGCTCGCGGTGACTCAGCTCCGCTCCCCCATTCACCTCGCAATTAACCTGCTGCTCTTTTCGCACGGTCATCCGCACTCTCTCCCTTACCCGATTCAACTAGCAGACGGACGCACCGCGTTTGGTCATGTTCTGTGTAGTACGAATAAGACATTAGAGCCGGGCAATGAATTATTTAACGAACGCAATAACATTCACATCTGTCTTATTTACTGTGTGTTGGATACGAAACATCAACACTTTATGAATAGGGGATACGGATCGATAGTAAATGAAGTGAGCTCTTGGAAACAGAAAATAGTATCGGTCGTTTCGATAACAAAAACGAAGGATAGAATATTAGGGTTTAACGTCCCTTCGATATCCAGGTTGCTAGAGACAGAGCACAGTTACGGACTGTTTCAAGAATGGAGAAGGAAACCGGTTGTTGTTGTTGTGCTCTTGAGTCCAGAGACTGGTTTGATGCAGCTCTCCATGCTACTTATTACTGCGCAAGCTTCTTCATCTCCCAGTACCTACTGCAACCTACATCCTTCTGAATCTGTTTAGTGTATTCATCTCTTGGTCTCCCTCTACGATTTTTACCCTCCACACTGCCCTCCAATACTAAATTTGTGATCCCTTGATGCCTCATAATATGCCCTACCAACCGATCCCTTCTTCTAATCAAGTTGTGCCACAAATTTCTCTTCTCTCCAATTCTGTTCAATACCTACTCATTAGTTATGTGATCTACCCTTTTAATCTTCAGCATTCTTCTGTAGCACCACATTTCCAAAGCTTCTACTCTCTTCTTGTCTAAATTATTTATCGTCCACGTTTCACTTCCATACATGGCTACACTCCATTCAAATACTTTCAGAAACGACTTCCTGACACAAATCTATACTCGATGTCAACAAATTTCTCTTCTTCAGAAACGCTTTCCTTGCCATTGTCAGTCTACATTTCATATCTTCTCTACTTCGACCATCATCAGTTATTTTGCTCCCCAAATAGCAAAACTCCTTTACTACTTTAAGTGTCTCATTTCCTAATCTAATTCCGGCAGCATCACCTGCTTTAATTTGACTACATTCCATTATCCTCGTTTTGCTTTTGTTTATGTTCATCTTATATCCTTCTTTCAAGACACTGTCCATTCTGTTCAACTGCTCTTCCAGTTCCTTTGCTGTCTCTGACAGAATTACAATGTCATCGGCGAACCTCAAAGTTTTTATTTCTTCTCCATGGATTTTAATACCTACTCCGAATTTTTCTTTTGTTTCCCTTACTGCTTGCTCAATATACAGATTGGATAACGTCGGTTATGCCCTTTAAAAAGAATCATTCCGGCATTTGCTTGGAGCGACTTAGGGAAACGATGGAAATGTAGGTCAGGATGGCCGGACACGGATTTAAACCATCGTCCTCACGACTGCGAGTCTAGTGTGCTAACCATTGCGCCACGTCGCTCGGTTCCGATAACAAAAGATCTTTCCCGATTTAGTATTTCAGCAATGTGTCGTTGTCCTTTTCTACAGAGCGAGGTGCCCAGTGGTCAGCACACTGGACTGCCTCTCGGGAGGACGATGGTTCAAACCCGCTGAACCGTAAAATTACTGCTGGTTCACTAAAGGTTATTAATCTCAATCAATACACAAAATGCAAAGTGGAAGTATGAGCCAAGGAATAACTGGTGAAATTACTCATAATTTCCAATAACACTCTTTATTTATATTTGGTGCAAGACTTTACGATATTTTTTTTAATAAAAAGACCAATCATTTAAGAAATAAGTCACAATTTACGATAGGAAAGGACTTTTAAATTATTAAATTATTATTAAAAAATTTCACGCCAGTAAAAGGCAAGTACAGGCAAGCAATTTAACGTATACAACGCTGCATAATATTTCAAGCTCAGCTAAATTACAGGTGAATTTCACTCCATTCATTAAATGGCGCGGAATCTAACTTATCTGCAACATATAGAGACAAAAGTTCTCAAAATAGAAAAAAACCAAAACGCATGAGTCATGTACACTAGGGGGAACCTCACAGTTCCAAAAATATTAAAAAAAAAACAAATTTTACAAATTTCTGCCAGTCAACTTACGGCAAACACACACGCTCGCCAGGTAGGTCTCGCGAACTTTTACAACATTCTCCTTACAAGGCAACAATTTCTACCCGTAATGAAATGGCAAACTTTTGCATGGCAAGAAAACACATAAGCACGTTGAGTAAAAGGCTTAAAAGGTATTGAATTGAAAAAACACACAACAGTTTTTGCTGACTAGAAACAATATAAAAAATCCACTACGGCGTACATTAACAACCTTATTATAGCCAAATATACACTCCTGGAAATTGAAATAAGAACACCGTGAATTCATTGTCCCAGGAAGGGGAAACTTTATTGACACATTCCTGGGGTCAGATACATCACATGATCACACTGACAGAACCACAGGCACATAGACACAGGCAACAGAGCATGCACAATGTCGGCACTAGTACAGTGTATATCCACCTTTCGCAGCAATGCAGGCTGCTATTCTCCCATGGAGACGATCGTAGAGATGCTGGATGTAGTCCTGTGGAACGGCTTGCCATGCCATTTCCACCTGGCGCCTCAGTTGGACCAGCGTTCGTGCTGGACGTGCAGACCGCGTGAGACGACGCTTCATCCAGTCCCAAACATGCTCAATGGGGGACAGATCCGGAGATCTTGCTGGCCAGGGTAGTTGTCTTACACCTTCTAGAGCACGTTGGGTGGCACGGGATACATGCGGACGTGCATTGTCCTGTTGGAACAGCAAGTTCCCTTGCCGGTCTAGGAATGGTAGAACGATGGGTTCGATGACGGTTTGGATGTACCGTGCACTATTCAGTGTCCCCTCGACGATCACCAGTGGTGTACGGCCAGTGTAGGAGATCGCTCCCCACACCATGATGCCGGGTGTTGGCCCTGGGTGCCTCGGTCGTATGCAGTCCTGATTGTGGCGCTCACCTGCACGGCGCCAAACACGCATACGACCATCATTGGCACCAAGGCAGAAGCGACTCTCATCGCTGAAGACGACACGTCTCCATTCGTCCCTCCATTCACGCCTGTCGCGACACCACTGCAGGCGGGCTGCACGATGTTGGGGCGTGAGCGGAAGACGGCCTAACGGTGTGCGGGACCGTAGCCCAGCTTCATGGAGACGGTTGCGAATGGTCCTCACCGATACCCCAGGAGCAACAGTGTCCCTAATTTGCTGGGAAGTGGCGGTGCGGTCCCCTACGGCACTGCGTAGGATCCTACGGTCTTGGCGTGCATCCGTGCGTCGCTGCGGTCCGGTCCCAGGTCGACGGGCACGTGCACCTTCCGCCGACCACTGGCGACAACATCGATGTACTGTGGAGACCTCACGCCCCACGTGTTGAGCAATTCGGCGGTACGTCCACCCGGCCTCCCGCATGCCCACTATACGCCCTCGCTCAAAGTCCGTCAACTGCACATACGGTTCACGTCCACGCTGTCGCGGCATGCTACCAGTGTTAAAGACTGCGATGGAGCTCCGTATGCCACGGCAAACTGGCTGACACTGACGGCGGCGGTGCACAAATGCTGCGCAGCTAGCGCCATTCGACGGCCAACACCGCGGTTCCTGGTGTGTCCGCTGTGCCGTGCGTGTGATCATTGCTTGTACAGCCCTCTCGCAGTGTCAGGAGCAAGTATGGTGGGTCTGACACACCGGTGTCAATGTGTTCTTTTTTCCATTTCCAGGAGTGTACATAAACACAAATTTACGTAAGTTGCAGCTTCCAGATGAGCAGGAATTCGTTATGCAATTGACTAGTTGCTACCACGAGGCAAAAGGAATTTTTCTTTTTTCTTAGAGTACCTTTTACACGTGAGTCTAGTAACACTAGTTATGGCAGGCGAGAGAATGTATCAGGTCTCAGTGCCTTGCATTTTAAACAGTACAGTCATTGGCGCCTTAGACTTTCACAGACATGGCAGAGGCCAACAGTCGAATAAACCCGTAGGTAAGCTGGGAGGGGAAAGAAGCAATCCGAACCACAGATTTACTCTGACTCCCCCCCTTTCGTCCTCAAAAGGGGACAAAGGGACCACCCTTTCTAATATTACCACCTTCGCACGGGTGGACAGACGAGAATGAATGACGAGAATGAATGGCGAGAACCCCCCCCCCCCCCCCTCCACGAAAAAAGTACGGCTGGTTTAATTAACAAGAATAAGTAAATTGAATTCAATTGAACTTCATAAAATCTGTTAACAATCAATACTCAACTACTGGTACGTTACGACTCCCAGGACTGAACCAACTCAGCCGTGCGGTTCTAGGCGCTTCAGTCTGGAACCGCGTGACCGCTACGGTCGCAGGTTCGAATCCTGCTTCGGGCATGGATGTGTGTGATGTCCTTAGGTTAGTTAGGTTTGATTAGTTCTAAGTTCTAGGCGACTGATGACCTCAGAAGTTAAGTCGCGTGCTTAGAGGCATTTTGCTCTGCAGAGCCGCCCGCTGCCAGACGTTTCAGCGGACGCAGGAAGGCGCGCCGATTTTCAGAACCTCCTCGCCGGTCGACAGCATACGGCCGAACTGCAGATTAGGCCCCTCGCGGACCCACGCTCAGGAAGATTCCTTTCGCGACGAGCAGTTAACGCCCCATACCACGGAGCCGCTGCTCTCGTCCCTTACGCTGATGCCGCGATCTGCGTGCTGTCCCTCTAGCACCGGCAGAGAAGTCGCTTCTTGATGCCTCGACTGCCAACTCTCCACGAGAGCCCATACAGCCACTTCTTAAACCCACGCGAACAGCCCACTTTTCCCCTTTCCCGCTAGAGGGAGACACCGAAGCCTTCAATTGCGACAACGGAGCCACCGCCAGAAAACGGAGGGCAACTGCTTCACGCTACGCGCTGCGGCGCGCTTTTCAAAGCTAACTTTACTAAGGCTCACCCGCGTCCGGCCATCCTGATTTAGGTTTTCCGTGATTTCCCTAAATCGCTTTAGGCAAAGGCTGGGAAGGTTCCTTTGAAAGGGCACAGCCGATTTCCTTCCCCATCCTTCCCCAATCCGACGGGACCGATGACCTCGTTGTTTGGCCCCCTCCCCCAAACCACCCAATTAACCCCTCTTATGTTTGTCTTAATCTTCATTTCCACATTATAGCACATTCTTTATAACTCAAAATCTGCTGCATGTTGTGATGTTACAAAATAGAAGTGATGTTGCTATTCAATGGAAAGTTGGAAATTGAGATTTAACTAACTGTTTTATCAATCACAATTGGCGTAAGAATCATGGATTGACCATTGTCATAAAATATTGCATTATGAGATGTGATTAGTTTTTACTTGCGGTTTCGCGTGGCTTGAGGCAGTCACAACTAGCGTGCTATTGATTAAGAAGTTGCGTTATCGTCTTTCTAATTACTTCATGATCGTAGATACGGTCATACCCGGTTGTGAAGTTATTGTTATGACAAAAGAAATTTCCTAAGGGCCCAGAAAGTTCTTAAGGGCGCAAAAACAACTGTAACATCACACAAAAGAGAAATTCAATATTAAAGCTGATGCAAGAAGACGATGAAACAGTTTTCTTTTTATCAATGTAACACGCACATTGGACTGCTGATCTTGGAGTCTGTAATATTAGCAAAATGCATAATTAAAATGAAAATAATACTGAGGAGATAATAGAAATGAGCACTGCTAAATGATTCAGTATTCCCAGAACAAATATTTATTATAACTAAAACATATATCGTACCTTAAGCTTAATACTACAATGCCAAGTGTGATGTTACAAAATAGAAGTGATGTTGCTATTCAATGCAAAGTTGGAAATTGAGATTTAACTAACTGTTTTATCAATCACAATTGGCGTAAGAATCATGGATTGACCATTGTCATAAAATATTGCATTATGAGATGTGAATAGTTTTTACTTGCGGTTTCGCGTGGCTTGAGGCAGTCACAACTAGCGTGCTATTGATTAAGAAGTTGCGTTATCGTCTTTCTAATTACTTCATGATCGTAGATACGGTCATACCCGGTTGTGAAGTTATTGTTATGACAAAAAAAAATTTCCTAAGGGACCAGAAAGTTCTTAAGGGCGCAAAAACAACTGTAACATCACACAAAAGAGAAATTCAATATTAAAGCTGATGCAAGAAGACGATAAAACAGTTTTCTTTTTATCAATGTAACACGCACATTGGACTGCTGATCTTGGAGTCTGTAATATTAGCAAAATGCATAATTAAAATGAAAATAATACTGAGGAGATAATAGAAATGAGCACTGCTAAATGATTCAGTATTCCCAGAACAAATATTTATTACAACTAAAACATATATCGTACCTTCAGCTTAATACTACAATGACGGTAGATTTTTATGTCCATATCATGTCCATTGAGCACTCTTTTATATAGCCATTGTCCTCTTGAGTCGCTCGTGCTTCGTCACGGTAAGTTACAACAGTTCTTCTTCCTACACTTCACTCAAAACTTAGACGGAACACGTTTTTATTTATTTAGTAAAAATAATTAGATCAGACCGCCACAAATCTGCGTCCGTCTTACTCGAGAAAAACAGTAAAAGTCTTTTTAGCGCTCAAGGCTTCATTTGTTCTCCAGCGAACAAAATAGTGAAGGATCGCATATCCATCCGTACTTTTCTGTTTATATTGCCGCCCAAAGACGACGAATTACATTATCTAGAAAATTCCACCGTCGCCATGCGACGCCTTATTATATATTAATCATTCTTTATAAACAAGTATTTGCCTTCTGGCTGAATTTGCTGTTTTAATTAAGCCAAAAATAGCGAATATCACATTGCCTCCCATGAGGAGAGAGGGAATGCCGAAGGATTACCTCGATCCTCATGTCCTCATGAGATATTCGTGATTTTTGGTGTGACATTTACATAACGTTACTGGCGTACAAAGTACATAAATTGAAATCACATTTATAAACATATATCAGATATTTATCATTTTTCAAAATAAAGTTTTTCATTCTTTGTTCATCAGTCACTTCATTCCATAATACCAAGATTAACATTTATGTGCATATTTAAGTTTGGTCCATATTTTCTTATACAATAAGTGAACGTTCATTTCGCACTTCAGGGGATAGAATTCAGGAATTACTTTCTCTTGAGCTTAACAACTAATACATAAGTACAGTGAGTGCTTATTTTCACTAAACTAGAGTGGACAATGTTCGAGCATCTGTTGACTCCTTGTGGTTCAGTTACAGTTTAATAACGTAGCACTACACTTCGTGATGCTTTCACTTTCTGTGTTAGCTGTCTACGGCGTTCATTATGCAGTACATCTGTCCTTTCCACTGTGGTGCCAGGAATTCAAGTGGCTTCCCGGGTTTTTATTTACAATATGAAACAGAAGAAGTGGAAAATTATTAGTATAACTTATAACCTATTGGATACATTTGTTAAGGATCGGGACTGGTCTGGAGTTTAGGGTCTTCCTATAGTGCACATTCATTTTCTTTGTCCATCAAGAGACAGGATTATAATTCATTTTAGCAGTGTTCAGGAGTGCCGGTATTAATGGCTTTAAGGCCTGAGTAATCTAACAATCTACTTCTCACTCATCTTAACTTCAACTCAAGAAAATTGCTTAATTTACGTATGTAAATGTAGTCACACAAGTGTACAAATGTCTTTCCTCCAGTATGTACGATGGAAGTCATGGCGGTTAGCAGTTTAAAGTTTGGATTGTTTCGTCACCCACACGTCAGCCACTCACAGCGGCTGCACAGTGTTGCGTGAGCTCCAATACTTAGTATCCGTTCGCGCTCAGGCTGTAACAGAGCTGCTGGTCGTCGATTGCTCCCTTTTTTTTTGTGAACTTCGTATCACACGAGTGCATCGATACAAACACCTCGCGCGCGTTTCCCATCGGAGGAGCCAGACACTGAAGCTGCCTCCATACTTCTCTGTCAACTGCCTCCCATGAGGCTCACAGGTAAGTGACGACGAATGTTTTAGCTGTCGCTGCACTTAGAACAACACTGAACTTTGCGTTGCACCTGTTGTCGTAGCCTTGACTTCTTTTTTTACACTTGCAGTACAACACTACCACTAGTATACAGTGAACAGTTATTTTTATTATGCACGTCGCACTTTAGTGTGCATCTTCACACAGCATTCGTGCTTAGTTCCTTCGCCGATGGAGTTCATTTACAAAACAATCAATTTTGCACGTTTCCTCCACTGGTATAGAAAGACTTATATTCTACTATTTACAAAATATCACTTACGAGCTAATATTTACAATTAATGGTCACTCCTTTTGTTAAGTCCAGTGAACAACTGCTTTATGAATGGACTCTTTATATCTCAAGATTTGCTTTCACTAGTGAACCTAAAAATATTCTTTCAAACTTTCTTTTAAGTGCTCATCTCCTCATTATGAAAACTACAGGTTTCGCAACACTCGTTGCATTTATTCTTTAGTGCACCCAAGATCATTTTCTACTGCCACGCAGCATATCTACTACTTAACGAGTACACATTTAACGCTGAATCTTTTTTTTTTCTTTTTGTGCTTTCCTTTGTGCTTGCCAAATTTTTTTTATATTTGAGGGCAGACTGGATAACAATAGTTCTCCCTCTTCGCTTCATGTACTCAGCAATCGTTCTCTGTTAAAAAAAAAATAGGGTAACGCGTGTCTACTATTTTTTTTTGCATGAATGGAATTACCGACAGTTCACTGGGTTTACGCAACCGGTCCATAACAAACATTACCAAAGCTAGCGAAGTTCATCACGCTACGTGTCTCATTTCTCATAAGCACTGCTTTGCTTCGAAGCACACGTGCCTTTTACAAGTCGACCCTTGGTCTGGGTTAATGAACCAGGATCAAAAGGAACGGGCACAAGGAAAATGGATTTCATAAGAGGAGTGTCTTAGGAGACATTTTTGCAATAAAATCTGCATGTAAATAAAATTATCTTAATAAACATAGGCACATATATAAACTTCAACCTCCTTCCTTACAGCATGCTTTGCTACTTCTACGTCTTACTCAGGTTATAGTCAACATTAAGTTTAAATATCACTGCATTGCTTGTTCTTTAGATTAGCCTTCAATTAGGGTATTGAATGGTCGCTAGATTACACTACAGATCTTCTGAAGATCTTTACTTGGACTTATTTATGATACAGGGGGCTTGCTGTGTGGTTATTTAGTACCTCGATTCTACTGAAATCAATTCGTCAGCTAACATTCCTCATATACTCTTTACATTGGGCTCAGATCACAGGGAAATAGTTTACTTTCATAGCAATTAGTGGCCTCGTGGAGTACTTACGCTACATTATTGATGCTTCATGGTTTGCCTCTATTTGTACTGTATTTCACCTAACTTAGTTTACTACAGCTTATTGTCTCCTTGCGTGAACACATGTGGGTTACCACTTGTTTTTCCATTTAACAGCACGCTTTAACTGAACTTTAAGCTATTTCTTCTACTCCTGTCCACTGTCTGGACTGTTTGAACATGTACCCTTTTTTTTTAAGCAGGTAATTTGGGCTTTTACTACAGAACTTCAAGTACTTCCATTACTAAAAATAAATCTATAAATATTCTTGTACCTTGAGAGAAGTGCTTATTTACGCGTCCTCCTCCATTTCTCACCTTTACATATTTTATTTAGCTCCGGGCAATCACCTCGCAAGCACTTTTTTTTTATCACTAACTTAAAATTAAATTGAAATTCTTGGTGCAACCTCAATTTCCTGCTTCAGCTTGTTGAAGAAATATCAGTTCATGTCCATCACTATAAACAATTTTTCCATACATAGCATTTAATACTTAAAGATGACATGTAGTAGCCGTTACCATGTAGTCAGTGCGCTGTTCAACACAATACTTATCATTAACAGTTCACACAAGGGAATTTCCAGTAAGCAAGAATTCATTTCCACGACAGTATTTAACCACTACCATTATAAAATTTCTTTAAGTCTTGGTGGTGAAATAAGCCTTTTACTCTCCCCGTAGCCGGGTCAGTTAATAAATAACTCCCTATGTGCGGTTTCCTTAAAATAAGGTAAGGACCTTGGTACATGTGTTGCCACTTGCGATTTTTTTTACATATTAAGGATGGCTTGAAATGAGTCTTAAGTAATACCTTTTCACCTACATGGTAATTTACAACTTTGTTTACTTTTTTATCATAGACTTTCTTCCTTAATTGAGCATTGGTGGTAATGGAACTTAAAGCTTCTCGAATTTTGACATCTAGATCTATCTCAGGGCTAGGTATCTTGGGAAGAGAGTCAACCCACTCATTCTGTTCCTTCTTTCGAGATATCAGCTCGTGTGGAGTAAAACCTGTGGAAGTGTGTGGCAAATTATTAACTATCTCCTCAAAAGGTGTCACAAAATCAACCCAACGTGTTTGCTTGTCTGGAATGTACGTCCGAACAAATCTGTTAAACTCCTTGAAGATCCGCTCAGTCAAATTCGACTGAGGCCTAAAACGTGATATTAAGATCTGCTTGACATTGTGATGGGCCAAAAACTCACGCCATTTGCGGCAAGTAAAGTTGGATGCATTATCTGAAAGTATAGATTCGGGGACTCCGAATCGAGGGAAATAGTCATTTTCAAGACAGCGTATAATAGTGGGAGCACAAGATGTCTTCATAACATACATTCGAACGTATTTTGTGAAGTTGTCGAGAACAGCAACGAGGTATTTGACACGTCCCCTACCCATCGGTAGAGGGCCAGCCAGGTCAATGCTAATGAGATGATTAGGTCTTTCTGCGATGATCGGATTCAATGGAATTAAAGTAGGAATATTCAGAGCTTTCGCCTTTTGGCAGATGACACAGAATTTTAGCAATTTGTGTATCCGACGATGTAGGTTGGGCACATAACAGTAAGTAGCAATCTTCTTTTTACACTTCTCTGGACCATAGTGGCCCCAAGAAATGTGGGTATACCACAAAAGATGTTCGACAAAACTGCTAGGTATACAAACAAGCCAGTTGTCTGATGACACAGAGGTACGATGAAATAATACCTGATTATGAATCTTGAAGAATTTGGACAACTTATGGTTTGGATTTTCTTGAAGAAGTCTGATTATTTTTCCCCACTTAGGATCTGTGCTCTGTAGTGTCTGGATTTGCTTGCACAGTTCCAAGAAATATTTTCTATGAATGGGATCCTGCATAAGAAGAACTTTGTAATTCGACATCTGTTCTACCAACTCACTTGTCTCAGGCAGACCTTCTGGTGAACGAGAAAGTGCGTCTGCAATAATGTTATCCTTGCCCTTTATATACACAATATCAAAGTCGTATTCTTGCAAAAATAAACACCACCTGGTCAGGCGCGGATGTTGTAATTTACAGGTCAAAAGATACGAAAGTGCTTGATGGTCCGTAAATACTTTTATCTTTCTGCCAAAAATGTAATAATTAAACCTCTTGAAGGCCCAAATAACTGCAAGTGCCTCCAGCTCAGTAACTGAATAGGACTTTTCACATTCTGTTAAGACCCTACTCGCAAAACTAATCACTCTGATCTGCTCTGTTGCGTCTACTAATTCAATCTGAAACAAACAAGTTCCAATTCCAACAAACGAAGCGTCTGAGGTGATACAAAATTCTTTGTCCATTTGTGGATGACAGAGAATGTTATTGTTTAAAAGACCATCTTTAATTGCCTGAAAAGCTTTCTGACACTCTGGTGTCCAAATCCAATGCGTACTTTTCTTGAGAAGATTGTGCAAAGCGGGATTGTTCATTACTTGACCAGACAGAAATCGTCGAAAGAAAGACGAAAGACCGAGAAATCCTCTTAGTTGCCTCTTAGTTACCGGTGTAGGGAAATTCTTAATCGCAGACAACTTTTCCGGGTCGGGTTTAATCCCTTTAGGTGTAATCACATGACCTAAAAACTTTACCTCACCTTTTCCAAATTTTGACTTTTTCAGATTTGCTGTAACACCATGTTCTTGAAATCTCTGAAACACCCTTCGTAGAATAGCTAAATGATCTTCCCAGTTCTTAGTGGCTATCAACACGTCATCTACATAAACAGTTACCTCATCCAGAAGTTCAGGTCCTAACACAAAATCGAGAGCAGAAATAAATATTCCTGAGCTCACATTTAAACCAAAAGGCATGACCTTAAACTGATATGAGCGGCCGGCAAATACAAAAGCAGTATATTTTCTGGATTCCTTGGCTAATTTCACCTGCCAACAGCTACTTCTTAAATCAAGTGTACTCAAAAATCTAACGCCATGAAATTTTTGCAAGTGCTCCTCAAGTGCTTCAGGTCGAGTCCTTATCGGTACAATTATTTTGTTTATTGATCTGGCGTCCAGTACTAGTCTGACACTACCGTCCTGTTTAAGTACGGACAACAAGGGACTTGAGTACGGCGAATTCGATAACTCGATAACATCCCAACACAGCATTTTCCTAATCTCATGCTTTACAGCTTCTCGTCGGGCGTAGGGTACTGAATAGCTTGCTTTGCAGAACGTTGAGTGGGGAAGCACTTCCATTTTATACTCGAACCCTTTTATTACTCCTGGTTTCTTTGAAAAGATTTTCTTGTAACTTACTAATAAATGGAACAACTCATATTTCTGCTCCCCCCTGAGTTCAGTCGATTCCTTGGCTTTAGCATCGATCTCGTCTTTGTCAGGAAGTAAGTCTTCATACTCATTGTCATTTATGTCATCCCATTTAGTCAGGTCATTTGTCTGATCAAAGCACGGTTTGCCTGTCCTCTGTCGTCTCCAAACCTGATGCAATGTCAACACTGCCTTCACCTTACTCCTTAACAAGTTAACAACAACTTGTTGTTGATTTACGATAAAGGTACACACTCCAGATTCAATATCTATCACTGCTTTTGTTTGTCGAAGAAACTCCATCCCCAAGAGACATGGAACTGACAAGTTCTTTACTATTAGAAAGTGGCAAAAAACCAAAACAGATTCTATCTGCAGTTGAAGCTGCGTCTGTAAACTAACTCTCTGTTTCAATGGACCAATCGCTCCCGATATGGAGCAACCCTGAATCGGCAATGATAAAACTTTTGAAACAGAAGACACCTGTCTGAAAAGACATGATGACATCACATTGATGTTTGCTCCTGTATCAACAATGGCTGTGACAGGAATGTTAGTAATAGAAATCTTAATCGAAGCCTGGACCTGTTCATCATAAATGTCATTAATGTCTTGAGCTTCTAGGTCAGGTGCAAGGTCATCTCGTAAGTCGGTCTCATGGTCGTACCGTATCGCATTAACATACTCAGAATCAGAGTATTCGTTAGTACCCCCACTGGAACCGGCAGCGACCTCTAGGAGGCTGAAAGGCGCTGCCTCTAATTTTCCGCAGGATGTTTAACCTGTTTGTCATTCATGGCCTTAAGTGTTTGTTCCGTTTCATATTGGTGCTGGTTATGTGGTACAAATGCCGGTGTAGAGGGGTAAAATCCACTGGGTGCATTCACTTGTGAATAGAATACTTGAGAAGGCTGATGTCGCCCGATCTTTTGGTTGCCGGCAAAACCATTTCCTTGTGAAGGAAAGTTCGCATTTGGTGCCATTTGAAAATTGTTCCGCGGTCCTCTATCCTGTGAATAGTTGTTCTTATGTTGTGCTGGATGGCCTCCGCCTTGCCCATGCCACTTGCTATATTTCGACCTATAACTTTGATTGTACACTGGCCCATTTGAAAAATTACCACTAGTTTGTGGAGAATTTCCATACTGCTCAGGCGCAGAATTAAAGGGTGGGTTTCCGTACTGATGTTGTACCTGGTGGTTGTAAATTGGGTGGTATCTCTGCTGATTACTGTAATTGGTTTTCTGCTTCCATTTAAAGTTATTGCCATTTGCGTTTTCATAACGGCTGGCAGGTTGGCAACAGCGGTCGCAGTAGCTCGCTCTCTCCTTGGGCGCATTGTTGTCCGCGTGCGATGCATTCTGCTGGCTGCCAGGGAAGAATTTGCCGCTGCCAACCTTGGAGCGCACATCCTCGCTAATTAAATCTAAGGAATCCAGCACAGAAAGGAATACATCCGTGTCTTCTTCGGACACATTTACTAATTTCTCTCTAATAGACACAGGGAGTTTGCTTTTGAGAATCATAATTACGTCCTTGGAAGAAATCGGAGAATCCCAGAATTTAATTTTTGCTAGATACTTCTCAAAGTATCGCCGGAGACTTCCATGCTTCTCATTGAAAATTTCCGCACCATACACCTCCTTCCTTAATCTTTGCTGTACCCCATTACTCCAAAATTTTGCCAAGAACATTTTCTCAAACTCTTCATAATTCCTACACGTGTCTACCATTTCCGTTCCCCATAATGCTGCATCACCAGAAATAAAGCCAGTGACGAACTGAATACGCTGTCTGTCTGTCCAGCTCCTGGGAAATATGCCGGAAAAATTCTTTAGGAACACGATGGGGTGTATTTCTCGCTTCTGCGGATGAAAAACAGGAAAAGTGCGATGCTTAATCACACTTTCCTCTTGCATTAAACTCACAATTGTGGGCGGATCATTTAGTTTCCCTACTCGGGACTCAACAGGACTGTTGTTTTGCATGTAATCAGGCGGTGAACGATAAGGAGTTGACTGACATTCGTCACCGTCTAAAGAGTTGTTCCCTATAGTTTGCGTATGTGTGTGCGGATTTTCTACCCAGTTTCTCAGCATTCTGACTTCGTCCACTACTTGCTGCTTCCACTCGGGAAGATCCCGTGTAAGTGTCCTCCGAATCTGTCCCAATTCAGAAACTACTGTGTCTCCCGACTTACCAGGAGCAGCTAAGATTTCATAAGTTACATCCTTGACAGTCTCCCTAAGCTCCTCCCTGACCTTCTTTTCGATAAAAATATCTTTACCCTTTATCCATTCGCTGTAGTGTGCTTTCACGGTGCTCTTAACCTGTTCTTCGATATTGATTGAGTCTATCTGCCTCGACAGATCCTCTACTACACCTTCAATGTCAGATACTGCATTTCTAACTGAGTTTACTTCTTTGGTAGCTGCCTGAATTTTTGTGTTTAATGTTCCAGATACTTCAGCTATTTCACTTTTCACCTGTTTCTGCATTTTCTGAATTTGATCACTGATCTTAGTTTGCACCTCACCCAAATGGGTATTTAATTCAGCCGTAATTTCTTTATGCAGATCTGTTTTGATTGTGCCTAGCTCTGTTTTTAATGATTCGCTTACAGCATCTAGTCGGGCGTTAACAGTCTCATTTTGTGTTTTTATAGTCTCATTTTGTGTTTTTATATTCTCATTTACTGCGTCAAACTGTTGTTTCAGCATTTCCATTAACGCACCGAGGTCATTTGTAGCTGCAGCGGGACGAGATTGGACTTCAGGGTCACTTTCCCCTGTTACAGACATGGTTAGTTCAGTTTCCACACGGGAACCTACCGTTCGCGATCGTAAAGGGTATGGAATACTATTAACGTCTTCACTCCCGTCTCCTGTTGTCACCTGTCTCTGTTTACTATCTGCCATTTTCGTCAGTAAATCAGGTGCTACGCAAGGCTTTCGCCGTTTGTCAGTGACGTGGTGAGTCCGCTAAGAGCACCGCTCTCGCGTGAGCAACAAATGAAATTCTATCTGGCGAGAAGACAAGATGGAACCTAAGCGTTTCAGACAAATGAATGAAGATGCTCTTCACTGCAAATTGCGCACACTATCCACCATGTTGAAAATGCAATACAGGTATACTAACAATGGGGAGAAATAATTTCTATTATCAGACTACGAAGAATTTTACTTTGAAAGATAAAATAAAGCAGATTTTCTATAGCGGGAAGGAGATAGAAAGGATGTGGATCGACTTGGAAAAGCAACGTTGCTACTGAAGCACTACACTGCGTATGCAAAATTCTGACTTACTTTTTGATGGCTTGAATACCGCTATGTTGTCTCAGCAAATTCACGTCTCTTTTCTCTCGGTAATTAAACTGCATTATTGACCGTTATTCTCACAGAGAAACGATGTGTACATGAAACGACAGAACATTTATTAACACAAGCACATAGAAAATTTTCCAAGAATTTGAACTAATTTTTGGTCAAGTCCCTGTTCGGGCGCCAAGTGTGATGTAACAAAATAGAAGTGATGTTGCTATTCAATGGAAAGTTGGAAATTGAGATTTAACTAACTGTTTTATCAATCACAATTGGCGTAAGAATCATGGATTGACCATTGTCATAAAATATTGCATTATGAGATGTGAATAGTTTTTACTTGCGGTTTCGCGTGGCTTGAGGCAGTCACAACTAGCGTGCTATTGATTAAGAAGTTGCGTTATCGTCTTTCTAATTACTTCATGATCGTAGATACGGTCATACCCGGTTGTGAAGTTATTGTTATGACAAAAAAAATTTCCTAAGGGACCAGAAAGTTCTTAAGGGCGCAAAAACAACTGTAACATCACACAAAAGAGAAATTCAATATTAAAGCTGATGCAAGAAGACGATAAAACAGTTTTCTTTTTATCAATGTAACACGCACATTGGACTGCTGATCTTGGAGTCTGTAATATTAGCAAAATGCATAATTAAAATGAAAATAATACTGAGGAGATAATAGAAATGAGCACTGCTAAATGATTCAGTATTCCCAGAACAAATATTTATTATAACTAAAACATATATCGTACCTTAAGCCTAATACTACAATGACGGTAGATTTTTATGTCCATATCATGTCCATTGAGCACTCTTTTATATAGCCATTGTCCTCTTGAGTCGCTCGTGCTTCGTCACGGTAAGTTACAACAGTTCCTTCCTACACTTCACTCAAAACTTAGACGGAACACGTTTTTATTTATTTAGTAAAAATAATTAGATCAGACCGCCACAAATCTGCGTCCGTCTTACTCGAGAAAAACAGTAAAAGTCTTTTTAGCGCTCAAGGCTTCATTTGTTCTCCAGCGAACAAAATAGTGAAGGATCGCATATCCATCCGTACTTTTCTGTTTATATTGCCGCCCAAAGACGACGAATTACATTATCTAGAAAATTCCACCGTCGCCATGCGACGCCTTATTATATATTAATCATTCTTTATAAACAAGTATTTGCCTTCTGGCTGAATTTGCTGTTTTAATTAAGCCAAAAATAGCGAATATCACAATGTGTGGCGTTGTCCTTCCGTGAATAGCTCCTCCCTTTCTTTCAACGATGATATAGCATCTTAAAATGTGTTTCTCTTCTTGTCCAGATGCTGTTTCAGTGATGTGTCTGAATGTTTGTTGTAACTTTCCTGCCTAAAAATAAACAATAAATTGAAAATTGTGTGCTGAACTGGTTTCCTATTCTTTAACTTGATGTGTGTATTTTGTAATCCCGAACAACGTATGTGATGTAATTACGAAACGCAATCTGATGAACATAATCTCAAAAGTATCTGAAACTGTATAACTGTACTTTGATTAACTTTTATCAAAATAATTAGAAAACATAAAACTGTCTATGAAATTAGCTATTTTGTGACATTCTTATTACACAGTGCGGTGTACATGCTACAGTGGGTGACGACATAGTATGTTATTTACATTTTCAGCACAAAAACTAACAGAATATAAATTCTATATAAAACTGCAAAAAGAATTTTGAAAGAATTGCTACCCAAAATGTTTCTATAAAAATTATCTTAAAATTTTCTTTCGCAAACTAAAGAAAATTCCAAACATTAGATAATACACGCATTATGGGACACTGCACTATCTCCACAAGAAATGAGATCTGCACTTAACTTTACTTAAACTTCGACTTGATAACAATTTTGAAACGCAAAGCTTAGCTGTGAATGATTTAACTGTATCATGACTGTGATTTTAAACTGGCCCTAATAAATTTATGTGGCTTACCTGTGGCAATGGAAGCTCGGTACTGCTCTAAAGTGATGAGCATAAAAATGCAGCGCAGCAACAAACTAGCTAAAAAGGAAAGAAAACTCTGCGCAATGCTATGCGAGAATATGCAGCTATTCTAAGTACATTAGGCTTTAACTTTAGCCAATGTGACGACACATAACAAAAATCCTTATTTCCATGATGAGACGGTGGAGGATATTACATTTACTAAACAAGATTATCACTCAAAAACTACATTGAAATACTTATATTTTGACAATTTCTGCCATTTTTACAAAAATGTATTACTCTGCCATGAGATTAGTTACTGGAACGGCAAAGTAGTGATGAATTTGCAACTCTGACAAGGGAACCTCCCCATCGCACCCCCCTCAGATTTAGTTATAAATTGACACAGTGGATAGGCCTTGAAAAACTGAACACAGGTCAATCGAGAAAAGAGGAAGAAGTTGTGTGGAAGTATGAAAAAAAAAGCAAAATATACAAACTGAATAATCTATGCATATGATATGTAACATCAAGGACAGCCTGAGCTCACGAGCGCCGTGGTCCCGTGGTTAGCGTGAGCAGCTGCAGTACGAGAGGTCCTTGGGTCAAGTCTTCCCTCGAGTGAAAGTTTTAATTTTTTATTTTCAGACAATTATTATCTCTCCGTCCGATGCGATCACTTTTTTGGGAGTGATTATCACATCCACAAGAAAACCTAAATCGGGCAAGGTAGAACCTTTTTACCCATTCGCGAAGTGTACAGGTTAGGTGGGTCGACAACATATTCCTGTCATGTGACGCACATGCCGTCAACAGTGTCGTATAGAATATATCAGACGCGTTTTCCTGTGGAGGAATCGGTTGACGTATGACCTTGCGATCAAACTTTTTCGGTTCCCACTGGACAGGCACGTCCTTTCGTCTACTAATCGCACGGTTTAGCGGTGCGGTCGCAAAACACAGACATTAAACTTGTTACAGTGAACAGAGACGTCAATGAACGAACGGACAGATAATAATTGTCTGAAAATAAAAAATTAAAATTTTCACTCGAGAGAAGACTTGATCCAAGGACCTCTCCTACTACAGTTGCTCACGCTAACCATGGGACCACGGCACTCATGAGTGCATGGTCTCCGAGATGTTGCCTATCGTAGCATGGACTACTCAGTTTGTATATTTTGCTTATTTTTTTTTCATACTTCCACATAACTTCTTCCTGTTTTCTCGATTGATATGTGTTCAGTTTTTCAAAGCCTATCCACTGTGCCAACTTATAGCTAAATCTGAGGGGGGTGCGATGGGGAGATTCCCTTGTGAGTGCAATCCCTATGAACAGACTTTACTTAATCACGTCTTAACAATCAAACTGACTCCAACCAATAAAGAAAAATTCCACTAAAACTTTCTAATTTTCGAATACATCATAAATTACGCGCAAGCAAGCATTGTAGCAACAACATTACCCGAAAATCTTCACACTTCTCAAATTGATCTTTAGCACGTCATATTTCCAAAATTCTACATCTTCTGTATCTTTATCCCTGTGCTCTGCAAGCTATTTCCAGACCTTTCAGTAGGGTGACCAACAACAGAATGCTACAGCAACGGCAATGACTCGCAACCAAAGATCACAGTGGTTGAACTCTGAACAACAGTGGCGTAACATTGACCATTGAAAACTAGTGTTTGAAAAATATCCAGAGTGCATACACTGATGAGCCAAAACATTATGACCGTCTGCTTGATATCTTGTTGGTCCCTCTTTGGAACGAAATACATCACTAATTCTGCGTATCAGAGATTCGACAGTTTGTTGGCACGTTTGTGGAAGTAAATGGTTCAAATGGCTCTGAGCACTATGGGACTTAAATTCTGAGGTCATCAGTCACTTAGAACTACTTAAACCTAACTAACCTAAGGACATCACACACATCCATGCCCGAGGCGGGATTCGAACCTGCGACCGTAGCGGTCGCGCGGTTCCAGACTGTAGCGCCTAGAACCGCTCTGCCACCCCGGCCGGCTGTGGAAGTATGTGGGATTAGATGCCTACGCACGGGTCATGTAATTCGCATAAACAATGGGTTGCTGATTTGTGTACGCGGTGTTAGCACTCAATAGCGACCCAGATGGCTTCCGTAGGATTTACATCAGACGAATTTGGTCGCTGAGACATCAACGTGAGTTCACTATAATGCTCCTCAAACCACTGTAGCACTTTTATGGCTTCGAAACACGGACAGTTATACTGCTGAAAGCTGACATCGCCGTCGGGGAAGACATCAAGAATGAAGGGATACCGTAAGCGCAGGAGAATATCTCCCTTCTACTGTTGATACGAGCTTGCATCCGTGGCGCGCTGCACGCTCACCTTGCTGACTGCGTTTGTGGAGGCGACCATCGACCTAGCATAGCAAAAATGTTATTCACCCCAAGAGGCTTTTCCGCTGATCGACGGTCGTATCCCGATGGTCTCGTGCCCACAGTAATCGTAATTGGCGATGTCGTTGGGTTGGGTTGGGTTGTTTTGGGGAAGGAGACCAGTCAGCGAGGTCATCGGTCTCATCGGATTAGGGAAGGAAGTCGGCCGTGCCCTTTGAAAGGAACCATGCCGGCACTTGCCTGGAGCGATTTAGGGAAATCACGGAAAACCTAAATCAGGATGGCCGGACGCGGGATTGAACCGTCGTCCTCTCGAATGCGAGTCCAGTGTTTAACCATTGAGGCTGATCCCTCACCTGTGGTAGAGTGGGAGGTCGTCTCAAGGTGTGGCAGGGGGCGAAAGACATTCCGGAGGGCCGAACGGAAGGCCTCTCCAGTTTGTCTGACGAACCGGTTTTAGGCTCTGTCTCAGGCTGATACTGATCTTCGGCCTGACATGGCTGCCTGTCCTGTTCCAGAGGTTGCCCCTCAGTCTGCAAGATCCGGGCGGTCGCAAAGGGTGGGCTTACTGGTAGTTGGGAGCTCCAACGTCAGGCGCGTAATGGGGCCCCTTAGGGAAATGGCAGCAAGAGAGGGGAAGAAAACCAATGTGCACTCCGTGTGCATACCGGGGGGAGTCATTCCAGATGTGGAAAGGGTCCTTCCGGATGTCATGAAGGGTACAGGGTGCACCCATCTGCAGGTGGTCGCTCATGTCGGCACCAATGATGTGTGTCGCTATGGATCGGAGGAAATCCTCTCTGGCTTCCGGCGGCTATCTGATTTGGTGAAGACTGCCAGTCTCGCTAGCATCGTCGACAGGACTGACTGCGGACCTTTGGTACAGAGCCGAGTGGAGGGTCTGAATCAGAGGCTGAGACGGTTCTGCGACCGTGTGGGCTGCAGATTCCTCGACTTGCGCCATAGGGTGGTGGGGTTTCGAGTTCCGCTGGATAGGTCAGGAGTCCACTACACGCAACAAGCGGCTACACGGGTAGCAGGGGTTGTGTGGCGTGGCCTGGGCGGTTTTTTACGTTAGATGGCTTGGGCAAGTACAGAAAGGGCAACAGCCTCAACGGGTGCAGGGCAAAGTCAGTACATGCGGGGACCTAGCAGCAATCGGTATTGTAATTGTAAACTGTCGAAGCTGCGTTGGTAAAGTAACAGAAGGCAGATTTCAGACTACCTAACAGATCAAAACGAAAATTTCTGTTCCGACACTGACAATGTTGAGCGTTTATGGAAAAAGTTCAAGGCAATCGTAAAATGCGTTTTAGACAGGTACGTGCCGAGTAAAGCTGTGAGGGACGGGAAAAACCCACCGTGGTATAACAACAAAGTTAGGAAACTACTGCGAAAGCAAAGAGAGCTTCACTCCAAGTTTAAACGCAGCCAAAACCTCTGAGACAAACAGAAGCTAAACGATGACAAAGTTAGCGTAAGGAGGGCTATGCGTGAAGCGTTCAGTGAATTCGAAAGTAAAATTCTATGTACCGACTTGACAGAAAATCCTAGGAAGTTCTGGTCTTACGCTAAATCAGTAAGTGGCTCGAAACAGCATATCCAGACACTCAGGGGTGATGATGGCATTGAAACAGAGGATGACACGCGTAAAGCTGAAATACTAAACACCTTTTTCCAAAGTTGTTTCACAGAGGAAGACCGCACTGCAGTTCCTTCTCTAAATCCTCGCACAAACGAAAAAAAATGGCTGACATCGAAATAAGTGTCCAAGGAATAGAAAAGCAACTGGAATCACTCAATAGAGGAAAGTCCACTGGACCTGACGGGATACCAATTCGATTCTACACAGAGTACGCGAAAGAACTTGCCCCCCTTCTAACAGCCGTGTACCGCAAGTCTCTAGAGGAACGGAGGGTTCCAAATGATTGGAAAAGAGCACAGGTAGTCCCAGTCTTCAAGAAGGGTCGTCGAGCAGATGCGCAAAAGTATAGACCTATATCTCTGACGTCGATCTGTTGTAGAATTTTAGAACATGTTTTTTGCTCGAGTATCATGTCGTTTTTGAAAACCCAGAATCTACTATGTAGGAACAACATGGATTCCGGAAACAGCGATCGTGTGAGACCCAACTCGCTTTATTTGTTCATGAGACCCAGAAAATATTAGATACAGGCTCCCAGGTAGATGCTATTTTTCTTGACTTCCGGAAGGCGTTCGATACAGTTCCGCACTGTCGCCTGATAAAGTAAGAGCCTACGGAATATCAGACCAGCTGTGTGGCTGGATTGAAGAGTTTTTAGCAAACAGAACACAGCATGTTGTTCTCAATGGAGAGATGTCTACAGACGTTAAAGTAACCTCTGACGTGCCACAGGGGAGTGTTATGGGACCATTGCTTTTCACAATATATATAAATGACCTAGCAGATAGTGTCGGAAGTTCCATGTGGCTTTTCGCGGATGATGCTGTAGTATACAGAGAAGTTGCAGCATTAGAAAATTGTAGCGAAATGCAGGAAGATCTGCAGCGGATAGGCACTTGGTGCAGGGAGTGGCAACTGACCCTTAACATAGACAAATGTAATGTATTGCGAATACATAGAAAGAAGGATCCTTTATTGTATGATTATATGATAGCGGAACAAACACTGGTAGCAGTTACTTCTGTAAAATATCTGGGAGTATGCGTGCGGAACGATTTGAAGTGGAATGATCATATAAAATTAATTGTTGGTAAGGCGGGTACCAGGTTGAGAGTCATTGGGAGAGTGCTTAGAAAATGTAGTCCATCAGCAAAGGAGGTGGCTTACAAAACACTCGTTCGACCAATACTTGAGTACTGCTCATCAGTGTGGGATCCGTACCAGATCGGTTTGACGGAGGAGATAGAGAAGATCCAAAGAAGAGCGGCGCGTTTCGTCACAGGGTTATTTGGTAACCGTGATAGCGTTACGGAGATGTTTAATAAACTCAAGTGGCAGACTCTGCAAGAGAGGCGCTCTGCATCGCGGTGTAGCTTGCTCGCCAGGTTTCGAGAGGGTGCGTTTCTGGATGAGGTATCGAATATATTGCTTCCCCCTACTTATACCTCCCGAGGAGATCACGAATGTAAAATTAGAGAGATTAGAGCGCGCACGGAGGTTTTCAGACAGTCGTTCTTCCCGCGAACCATACGCGACTGGAACAGGAAAGGGAGGTAATGACAGTGGCACGTAAAGTGCCCTCCGCCACACACCGTTGGGTGGCTTGCGGAGTATAAATGTAGATGTAGATCCACTGCGCCACCTCGCTCGGTGGCGATGTCGTTGCATCAACATATGAACACATTGAGATAGTCTTTTGCGGAGCTCCATTTGCAACAATGCACGATGAACAGTGTGCTCTGCAACTCTTTCGGCAGAGATGCCACAGATCACCATCTATCCTACTTGAGAATGTCTCCATACCAGTACACGTCATCCGCTCTATACAATTTGAAACGAGACTCGTCCGACGAGGCAACTTGTTACGTCATCAACCGTCCAATGTTGGAGTTGACGGGCCCAGGCGAGGCGCAAAGCTTTGTATCGTGCAGTCATCAAGGGTACAAGAGTGGGCTTTCGGCTCTGAAAGCCCATATCGATGATGTTTCACTAAATGGTTCGCACGCTGACACATTTTGATGGCCCAGTACTGAAATTTACAGCAATTTGCAGAAGGGTTGCACTTCCGTCACGTTGAACGATTATCTTCAGTCGTTGTTGGTGCAGTTCTTGCAGGATCTTTTCTCGGCCACAGCTATGTTAGAGATCTGATGTTTTACCGGATTCCTGATATTATCGGTACATTCGTGAAATGGTCGTACGGGAAAGTCCCCACTTCATCGCTACCATGAAGATGCTGTGTCCCATAGCTCTTGAACCGTCTCTCTTAAATCTTGATAACCTGCCACTTTAGCAGCATAACCGATCTACCAACTGCACCAGGCATTTGTCTTATAAAGGCGTTGTCGAGCGCAGCGTTGTATTCTGCCTGTTTACATATCTCTGTATTTGAATACGAATGCCTATACCAGTCTCTTTGGCGCTTCAGTGTAGAAAGACTTGCACTACACGGCCCAACAATCCCAGACGGGTCTCCCAGCCAATAATGCAAAATGGTCATATCACTTCACAATGAAAGAAAACACGATATTTTCCAGACGAAGGAGTTTTCTTAACAAAAAAATGAGCAACATTTATGGTGTACATCTCTTTCAGCTACTTGCCATAAACAAAAAAGGAGACAGATATTATCCTAACAGAAAATGAATAATAAAGAAAAAAGTCTGAAAACTGTCTCTAAAATTGTATACGTAATGGTGACGTTGATTGCCGTTCATAAAGCTGCAAGAATGTTTTTTAAAAAAAGAAGACGCTTATTTTAGAGGAGTGAGACGAGGGAGTGGGAGCGCATGTACCGGCGCGCGAGGCAACGGTTTCCTGCCAGAAAATTGATTTTCTGCCACGGCAGCCGTGAGTTAGGTAGGCCAGTCGCGAGCTTTAGGCTGCAACAGCTGTCCCGGTTACGACAGGCAGCCACAATAGAAGGCAGCCCTCGCCTTGATGACCTCAGTAGACGTCCGCATTAATGCCCTACGCTGCGTGAACGCCGCGACCATCCTGGATCGCTCCGAGTTAATTGTTATGTCTGGACAAATGCTGTACAGGTGACAGGAGATATCAGTATTCTCTGAACAGATTAGATTACACCATCGCGGTAGGAAGCGGAATATTAAACACACAGCTCCAATGACTGGGCAAAAAAAAAAAAACAAAAAAAAAAAAAACAAAAAAAATAAAAAAAATAAAAAAAAATTCTAAGAAAAAGGGAGGGGAAAAAGAGTACAAATTCGAGTCAATTTACGAAGCTCTTGGCAGCATCAACCCACTTATCGCTATGACGCTGCACCCCATCTAGCCCGGATACAGGCATTGATTCGGGTTGGGAATGATGTCATAAGGCCATTGTATCCTCTCTTGAGACAAGTTGGTCCCCAAGTGTTGTAACTGGTCCTTCATATCTTTGTTACTGGCACCAAGCCAGAGTTGACATCCGAGATGGCCCAGACACGTTCTATCGGCAGCATATCTGGGTATCTCAGTGGACACGAGAGTACCTCAACAGCTCACACCCAGTTCATAGAGACAATTTGTGGACGAGCATTGCCGTGCTGAAAAATGGCACCACGATACTGTTGCATGAGAGGTAACACATAACGACGTAGCATGTCTGCGACGTACCGCTGTGCCTTCATAGTTCCCTCACTCTACATCTACATCCATACTCCGCAAGCCACCTGACGGTGTGTGGCGGAGGGTACTTTGAGTACCTCTATCGGTTCTCCCTTCTGTTCCAGTCTCGTATTGTTCGTGTTGTCAGTTGTGACCTGAAGCCATACTCGATGACTCCCCACATCACACACCAAGATGTAAGGAATGACACAGCTGCGATCTCCAAAACACTCCAGAAATGGTACCTCTCTCCAGGTCACCGCCTTAAAACGAAGGTTATCCGGTGTAGTAGACAACTGCGATTCATCGCTGCACGCAATGAGATGCCATTCCTTATTTATATAAATGATATGCCCTCTAGTATTACGGGTGACTCTAAAATATTTCTATTTGCTGATGACACTAGCTTGGTAGTAAAGGATGTTGTGTGCAACATTGGCTCGGTTTCAAATAGTGCAGTACATGACCTCAGTTCATGGCTTGTAGAAAATAAACTAACGCTAAATCACAGTAAGACTCAGTTTTTACAGTTTCTAACACACTATTCAACAAAACCTGACGTTTTAATTTCACAGAACGGGCGTATGATTAGTGAAACTGAACAGTACAAATTTCTAGGTGTTAGGATCTTGCTCAAAGACTTAATACTGCCATTTTTACTATTCGAACGGTGTCAGAAGTGAGTGATCGTTCGACACGAAAATTAGTCTAGTTTGCTTATTTTCATTCGCTTATGTCGTATGGTATTATATTCTGGGGTAACTCTTCTCATTCTAAAAGGATATTTTTGGCTCAGAAACGGGCGGTTCGGGCAATAAGTGGTGTGACTTCACGAACCTCTTCTCGACCTCTGTTCACGAGTCTGGGTATTTTGACATTGGCCTCTCAATATGTATATTCCTTATTTTCGTTTGTTGTTACCAATATTAGTTTATTCCCAGAATAAGCAGCTTTCACTCAGTTAATACTCGGCAGAAATCAAACCTGCATTCGGATCGTACTTCCTTAACTCTTGTGCAAAAAGGTGTGCAGTATACTGCTGCATCCATTTTCAGTAAGCTACCATTCGAATTCAAAAATCTTAGCAGTAATCCACGCACTTTCATATCGAAACTGAAGAGTTTCCTCATGGGTCACTCCTTCTATTCTGTCGAGGAGTTCCTAGAAAAATTAAGCTGATTCTTATTGTATTGCTGATAGCGTTTACTTAAACTTATGGACTCACTTTTTTCAGGTTCATGAACATTTATTTTTAACTGTTATTACTTTTATGTTGTCATTTCATGTACTGACACGTTCCATGACCTTGGAGATTTGCTCCTCAATTTAGTCCTACGGAACTTGACGTGTAAAGAAATAAATAAATAAAATAAATAATAAAAGCAGTCCATGCTTCCCGGTCACTGCACCACTACAAAAGCAGCCATTTGTGTTGTGGTGTTAACGATAATTCCCTAGTCTGGTTGCTGCTAGCCTCCGGCCGATAGCGTGGGATGAAAGAGAATGTTACAAGGAGTCAATTTCTTGTTTTAGGACTGCAAGTACATATGTCAAGCGATTATGACGTTCTTGGTGCACAGTAAGGAGGTCCTTCCTTGAGATAGTCCACGTCGACCTGAAACTTGACGAGTCTACCTACCCATACGTTCCCACGTGGTCCAACATCGGGTCCAGGTCACATCCGAATGTCCTAAAAAACTGGATATCGCACGGTTCGACCACCCGGCCAAATAGAGACCCACAATGAGACCTCTTTCAAACTCTGTCAGTTGCTGATAACGCTGTCTCACATGTCTACACGGCATCTCCAAGTCCATGTGACCTCTTAGCACCTGACGTTCACGGATTTTATATACCTACAAGGCCAACTGACAACACTAAACACAAACAACACTAATGCACTCACTGGACGTTTACCTATCAGAGAGGATTGCAATTCTAATCAGTTACGTACCTGCCGATAGGAGTGTACGTGTACGAAGTTACATTGACGTCGAGCCATATCTCACCTTTTTGTCAAGCACTGTATATTCTGTTCGGCCAGAGAATACCTTGACAGGATAAAGTGGACTTCGTGCGGTTTCTTTCGCGCGTCTGCCACGACCAAACGCCTAATGAGATTTTTGTTTAAGTTTCTGCGGCAATGCCTCATTGTTGCTGCAGATGTAAGAAACATGGTTCTCGCACAGAGACACGGCTACCTTTTGCATTTCGTAGTTGAAACCTGGCAACAGTATTGCCAGATATCAACAATCTTGTCTTTCGTATGGAGTATACACACCGAGAAGACAGTGTCATGGGAGAGTGATATGCACATATACAGACGGGGTAGTATCGCGTACACTAAGTGTAAAAGGGCAGTGCACTGGTGGAGCAGTCACTGGTACTCAGGAGATTCTTGTCAAAAGGTTTCAGACGTGGTTAAGGCCGCACGACGTGAATTAACAGGCTTTTAACGCGGAATGGTGGTGGGACATTCCGTTTCAGAAATCATTAAGGAATTCAATATTCCGAGATCTACAGTGTCAAGAGTATGCAGAGAATACCAAACTTCAGGCGTTACCCCTCATCACGGATAGTGCAGTGGCCGATGGCCTTCACTTAACGACCGAGAGCAGCGGAGTTTGTGTAGAAAAAAAAATGGCTCTGAGCACTATGGGACTTAACTTCTAAGGTCATCAGTCGCCATAGAACTTAGAACTAATTAAACCTAACTAACCTAAGGACATCACACACATCCATGTCCGAGGCACGATTCGAACCTGCGACCGTAGCGGTCGCCCGGTTCCAGACTGTAGCGCCTAGAACCGCTTGGCCACTCTGGCCGGCGTTTGCGTAGAGTTGTGAGTGATAACAGACTAGCAACACTGCGTGAAATAACCGCAGAAATCAGCGTGGGTCGTAAGAGGAATGTATACGGTAGGACAATGCGGCGCAATTTGGCGTTAGTGGACTACAGCAGCAGACGAGCCATGCAGGTAACTCTGCTAAGAGCACATCGCCAGCAACGCCTCTCCTGGGCTCGTGACCGTATTAGTTCGACCCTACACGACTGGAAAACCATGGTGTGGTCATATGAGTCCCGATTTCAATTGGTAGGGTTCGACCTCACGAAGCCGTGGTCTCAAGCTGTCACCAAGGCACTGTGAAAGCTGGTGGTGGCTCCATAACGGATGATCTGTATTAACATGAAATGGACTGGATCCTCTAGTACATCTGAACCGATCATTGGTTGGAAATGGTTATGTTCGGGTGCTTGGAGACCATTTGCAGCCATTCATGGACCCCATGGTCCCAAAAAAAAGACGGAATTTTTATGAATGACAATGCACAGTGTCACTGGGCGGCAATTGTTCGCGTTTGGTTTGAAGAACATTCTGGACAATTCGGGCAAATGATTTAGCCACCCAGATCGCACGACATGAATCCCACCGAACATTTGTGGGACATAATCGAGAGGTCAGTTTATGCACAAAATCCTGCACCATCAACACTTCCGTATTTATGGACGACTATAGAGGCAGCATGACTCAGTAATCTGCAGGGGACTTTCAACGTCTTGTCGAGTCCGGGCCAAGTCAAGCCCGCCAAAAGGAGGTCCGACACGGTATTAGGAGGTATCCCATGACTTTTGTCACCTCAGTGTACAGTAGAGTGTGATCCGCCAGGGTAGCCGAGCGCTAACTTCCTGGACTCGGGGAGGCGTACCAGTCCCGGATCAAATCCACCCGGCGGACTAACGACGAGGGCCGGTGTGCCGGCAAGCCTGGATGTGGTTTTTAGACGGTTTTCCACATCCCGCTAGGTGAATACTGGGCTGGTCCCCACGTTCCGCCTCAGTTACACAGCTCGCAGACATCTGAACACATTCGCACTATTCCATTGATGACACTAGATGCAGACAGTTAGGGTACACAACTTCCGTCCCAGGGGGGTACGGGGTGGCGACATGAAGGACATCTGGCCACCCTTTAAAATTAACCCGCCAAATCTGGTTACGCATGACAGCAGACCCCGCACGTCGGGATTAATGCTTGGAAAGAGAGAGAGTGTATAGTAGAGTGCAGCACCAAATATCCACCTTCCACCTGAAGATGGCGAGAACGCTGGTTGCAATGAGTTCCACGAGACAACGAAATCGTTGGAAAGCCATCCCAATAGATTATTGCTTACCGTCGCTCACAGCTCACAGAGACTGATCTCAGCTGGTTCATAGACCCGCACGTTTTGTTGGATGGTATTCTAGATTCGTTCACCTGCTCTGAAGTCAGATGACATTGTCAGTTACACAAGCACCATTGTTTCTCTGGAGTGTCCGTTCGTTAAACCATTTTCTGATACTGTTCAGTCGCCACTGAGTGGTGCATTGCCTGTTCAAAGGTGGTGTAATATATCTAAGTCTACATGACCGTACATTATAAGTCAGTGTACAGTGCCAAGAAGAGGTGTTTTCTACAGCTGCTAGTCTTTCTCTTTCACGTTCCACACGTAAATGGAGTGAGAGAAAACTTATTGCATATAGGGGAAGGGTAGGCTACCCTGAAGTTTGGCGATTTGTTTAAATAAGTTGCAGTCGGTCTAGGAACTCCAAAGTCGAAGGGCATATGGACTATTCTTCTACCTGCCTGAACTTTTTATTCTCTTTGAAGAAAAGGAAGGCACATAGAGAATGAATAACCTTAACAGTACCAAAGAGGCCATTGTGATTAACAGGGCACTGCGTAACGGTTACGTAGCTAAAAAGGGTTAAATAAACTGACAAAGTCAGTTTTAACGTTAATAAGAGTATTTAGAAGAAAAATAACTTATTTACCGTAAATACTAGTTATTGAGGATAAAAATTAATTACGTAACATAAATAACAGTGTTTTTATAGAAAAAAGTTTGTTACTACTATCAAGAAAACGTAAAATGATTCGAAAAATCTAAGGCACATTTTCTGACAAATAGCCATTTTCGTCCTCACTGATACCTAACTGGAGCCATATGGCACATACTGGGAGCTTGATCCAAAGTGCATTAGAAACAGACGCTGAAATTATTCTAAATTAACAGGCACTACGTATCGCTTTCATCATCTGAGTCTTGAATCAACTTTCGTTCAACGTTGTTCAGTTCGCCTTGGCATTATTTTTCCATTCATGTCTTTTCCATTGCAAAGCAGTCCCATTTTTTTGTTTTTTCTTCGCACTTTCCTCAACTACAAGACTGTTTTTGTAAGGGCTCTTGCACGATAGCGCAATACATCTTATCTTACGTCCCTTGACCACATATTTGGCATCAGATATTTGTTGAAACAAATAACAAAAAAAAACGGAAGGAAAAAAAGTATTACTTCAGGGAGGGTGTACTGGACACAGAGAGTGCCGTATTGACCGTTCAGCCCGCCAAAGCGCCAATCCACAGAAGTTATTGCTTGTTGGCGATGGCTTCTTATGATGCATTCGTTGACATGGGAATTTGTCGCTAAGAAACCAACCTTTCAACGAAATTATGTTAGGAGAACCTAATCTGTTACGTAAAGTAGTAATAATTACATAAAATGAGGACTTACCTTCGATCAGACAGTCTCAGACCCACAGAAAACGTGAACGCCTGATACCGAAATATCCTACGTCCTTCAAATGACTATGCGATACTGAGAAGGTTTCGAGTGACACATTTCTGTAGCTTCTGCGTAATGTTTACACTCACGAATTCAAGTGGTCCGTGTGTCTACACTGGTCACTATGCCGCCCTTCCCCTTTGTCTCTGTACGAGCCCTCATTTCCCTCATTGTTTCCTTTACGACGGCCGGTCGGTGTGGCCGAGCGGTTCTAGGAGCTTCAGTCTGGAACCGTGTGACCGCTACGGTCGCAGGTTCGAATCCTGCCTCGGGCATGGATGTGTGTGTTGTCCTTAGGTTAGTTAGGTTTAAGTAGTTCTAAGTTCTAGGGGACTGATGACCTCAGAAGTTAAATCTCATAGTGCTCAGAGCCATTTGAACCATCCTTTACGACCCATACGTACATGAGCGGAGAAATCGGTAGAAACGATATGCGGTCTGATTTTCTGAATTTCCTCAATAGTGTTTCGTGGGAAAACGTCGTCTTTTTTCCTCCAAGAAATCCCATCTATTCTCACAGAGCTTTTCTACAACTCTGCCGTACTGATCGATCCATTCGAGAGGAAATTAGCAGCACACGTCTGAATTGCTTCGGTATCTTCCTTTAGTCCAACCTGACGGGGATCCCATATGCCGTAGCGCAGTTGAAGAATGGCTCCCGTATATCTTTTGTGCAATGTTACGGGGCCCTCCCACGTTCAATATTTTTGCGTAGTATTGAGTAATGTGCAATAATATTGACCGTCTGAGAGCGGAAATTGACCGTTTGCGCAATATATTGAAGGAGACAGTAAAACTTTAAAAATATTGACGTCCTTTCAATAGTTCCTCCCGAGACCGAGAGAAATTCACTCCGAACGAATTTCCACAAAGAACTGAAACAAGTAATTGATAGAAGATCAGGGAGTGTGATGGAGGATGTACGAGAATACTAAAGCTCCATGCGGTACTCTGACAACGGATGCTCCCCATCGCGCGGCAGCCCCTCTCCCTCCACCCCCCCCCCCCCACCCCTCCAGATGTAGTCGTAAAAGGGCCGTGTGGACAGCCTGTAACAAGTTGAACACAGCTCAGGCATGAAAACGGAAAGAAGGTGTACTGAACTACGAAAAAAAAAAAAAAACGTAATAGGAACAGTCAACGGTCCAAGGACAAGAAGTGCTATATGGAGCAGCCCGAAGTACGAATGGCGTCGTGGTTATGCAGTCGCGGTGTTGGACTGCCACGCAATCAGTCGTATTCAATCCTCCAGGGCGGCAAAACAAAACAAAAAAGAAGAAAAATTTGTTTTCTGTTCGTTATATTCAAATTCGTGTCTGCGTCGTGGCGTAACGTCCGTCAGAAACAGCGGTGTGTAAGGAAGGGACCTATAATGAGAATTGAGTCTGCACAACTACTCTGTTAGCAGCCGAAAGAAATTGACTTTCGAATGGGAACCGCAAATGTTTGATGACAAGGCGACAAGTCAACCGAATCCTCCACCGGGAAACATGTAAGTGTGTCATACACGCTGTTAGTGACAGTACGTTTGTCATATGATAGGACCTAATTTGTACGCCTGGTGAGTGAGTGAGATATGCCTCCTTGCTCGGTTTATGTGTTCGTATGAATGTGAATGTGATCACTCCCAAGGAAGTGATGGAAACATAATAGTTTGTCACATAAGCTGCAACAAATGAACGCAACAGCTTCACTCTCAAATAGTTTTTCTGTGCTCTGTCAAAACATATCTTTTTAACGCTTTTAAGCTGCGTTCCATTTTGAAAGTTTTGGCTTGAATTCCATTGTTGCTACATAGCTACACCCGTTTATTTGTTGTTTCCATTTCAGTGAGACGTCTGTGTGGTATCTCGCCTGCTCTCACTGTTCATCACGTTTACCTGCGACAGTCACGTATTATTACTACTTGACTCATACACTATAACCAATGTATATAGTATGACAGCTGCCAAAACAACAGAAAGAGAACAAACATTTCAGTGAGCGGACGGACAGATATCATGAAAAAAGAAAAAATGGGACGAGCGAGTTTCGAATACGGCTCATCCGTTTTGACAGCGCAACACCCTGTCCACTTTTTTTTAAATCTCATTTTTGTTCGCTTTCGTTCGTTCCATCTGCTCGGAGCGGACGTCGTAAGACATCCGTTTAAGTTTGTCGTTGATCCATTACCTCAGTTTTTTTTATTACAGAGGGCAGCTTAACCCTCTGACCGAACACGCTGAGCTATCTTGCCGGCATGTTTGCGGTATTCGAATCGTCGGCTCATACACGTTTGTCTTACGAAGCTCGAACGCTTTTTTTTTCTTTCATTTTGTTCGACATAGTTCGTTGCGTTTGGTCTGGGCGGACGTCACAAGACATCCGTTCAAGTTGATAGCTGATTAGTTTACTCACTTTTTTTTTTACGGAGAGCGAACAGCCCTCTGAGCGAACACGCTGAGCTACCGTGCCAGCAATTTTTGTTTTGTTTTAGGTCTCATTTTGTTCGCCATGGGTCGTTGGATTTGTTCGGGGCGGACGCCCTATGACGCTTGTGCATGTTTATCGTTGTTCCAGTAACTCAGTTTTTTTATTTATTATTTTTTTTCTATTATTAAAGAGGACAGCGAACCCTCTGACCGCACATCGGTTTCTCGATATTGCACTTTCTAAGCTTGGACCGTTCACTGTTTCTACTTTTCTTTTTTTTTCGCAGTTCAGCACACCTTCTTGTTTTCATGCTTTTTCTGTGTTCAGTTTTTGACGGGCTATAACTGGGCCACCTTACCAATAAATCTGGGGGGAATGCGATGGGCAGTTTCCCGTGTGAGAAATTAAATTCCTGACTGTTAAGAGACGCTAGATACTTCGTTGTCCACAACAGCAGAGGAAACTGAAGATCACAGTGTCATGACGGTATGCAGAAATGTTTATTTTATTTTTGGCAGTTTTCACTTAGCTTTAAGGTCCCTCCACTCTTCTGCAGTTGCCCTGTGTTCCCATTCGCCAGCTTTCACTGTCATGGCAGTCTTCCTCTATCAGATCTCTCTTCCTCATCATTCTTTTACTCCCGCTCTCCATGTCAATCTAGTACGTGCACGCTTCCTGCTTCCTCGCGGCGACCATTCCAGGATTGCCTTTAGCCATCGTGCTTGCCCCATTCGCCGTACATGGCCATGCCATTGTAGAGCCCTATTCTTACTTCTTTGCACGACTGGTTGTTACATATCCATTATCTCCCTAATTTCCTCATTTCTTCTCCACTCTGTTCTGGATATCCTGGCTGCTCCCCTTGTTACATCCATGTCTACTGCCTGTACTCTGCTACTCCCCCAGGGTCCACCCTTCTGCAATGTACGTTAGTATACCTTCCTCTACTGTTTGAAGAATTCTCTTCTTTGTTTCCTTTGATATTGCCCGGCTCCACAGAACTCTATTTATCATTTTAATTCCTCCTCTTTCTGGTTAGATCCTGTGTTCCACATCTGCTTCACAGCTTTCCGAGGATTGGATAATCGATCATAAGTATTTAAACTGTTTTACAGCTTTAACAGTTCCTTGCGGCAATACTACATCCCTTCAATCTCCTCCCAGTACTAGATACTCTGTTTTACTCATATTTTTTCTAAGCCTTCTTCGCTCAAATTCTTCCGTTAATATCTCTGTTATACATTTGACACCCTCTCTACTTTGTGCTACCGATACCTGACCATTGGGAAATAATAATGAATACATAGCACAATGCTGGAAAGGAAATCCCTTTTGTGGCGGCGTTCGTAGCGACAAGCAATTCGCTGTAGAAACGGCTTACGAAGTCACCGCCACACTTTTAATAGCGGCCCGACCGGTCCGCTGGAACAGTGAACAGAAAGATGAAAACCCAAACACTCTGATTAAATAAAAGTCGGTACTTATCTTTATTAACGAAGATACAGAAACACAGTAGTGAAATCCGTGTCTACAGAAATCTGTCTAGTTCGAGTCGGAGCGGCTAGGTCAACGTCGGCTGACGACAAACAACAACTCTGCTGCGATGAACACACAACTGACTAGCAAGTACACAATTCGGTGGCGAGTATACAACTGAGCGGCGAATACAGAACTGTCCTAGCGCTCGCGACTCCAGCGCTTAAGAAACCAGAAGCCAGCGGTGGCGCGCGCAGACTTGCGGCGATTTCCTGTCTCGCTGGCGCTGCTTATGCGGGCGGCGTCCGGACTTTGATGCTGCCAACCTTTTGGCAGCGGGCTCGGGTGGCATTACTGGTTAGGATATAACAATCCCATACCTCCGCATAACTGATTCCAACGTTCCAGTTTATACTGCATATACAGGGTGATTTTTTCCATCGTGTGCGGATTCTAGGGATTGGTCAGTGAGAGAATACGTAACAAAAAAGGTCGAATAAACTCATGTCCGGAAATGCATGGTTTCCATGTTAGAGACCATTTATTCAAGCATACATTGTTACAGAGACTGAGGTCTAATACGCACTGCACCATGTAGCCACAGTTAGAGTATGTGTTGAAAATGGTTTTCATGTGCCTCAACGCTAGTGTGTTCGCGCAGTAGCATGTTCTGTCTCACACGCTCACATCGGCCGGGCTGCATCCGAACAGTGTCGAAGGCAGCATGAATGAGCTGCTCCAGCGTCTCCACACCTGGAATGGTCTCTGCATACACGACACTTTTGAGGTGGCCCCATAACCAGAAATCTCACGGGTTGACATCCGGTGAACGAGCAGGCCATGCAATTAGACCCGCTGCGCGGAGTGGCCGTGCGGTTTGAGACGTCATGTCACGGACTGCGCGGCCCCTCCCGTCGGAGGTTGGAGTCCTCCCTCGGGCATGGGTGTGTGTGTTCTTATTAGCATAAGTTAGTTAAAGTAGTCTGTAAGTCTAGGGACCGTTGACCTAAGCAGTTTGGTCCCTTAGGAATTCACACACATTTGAACAATTAGACCCCTTCGTCCAATCCATCGACCAGGAAGACAGGGCTGAGATGCAACCGGACGTTAACCGCAAGAAACACCGATAGTTCCGGCTTGTCAGGTGACATGGAAGGAGGACTAGTTCCAAATACGTTCGCCAGTCATTCCGGCCCACACATTCCGAGCCGGCCGGAGTGGCCGTGCTGTTCTAGGCGCTACAGTCTGGAGCCGAGCGACCGCTCCAGTCGCAGGTTCGAATCCTGCCTCGGGCATGGATGTGTGTGATGTCCTTAGGTTAGTTAGGTTTAATTAGTTCTAAGTTCTAGGCGACTGATGACCTCAGAAGTTAAGTCGCATAGCGCTCAGAGCCATTTGAACCACACATTCCGGCTGCACCGATGCTGATGATTCTTTCACTATACCATGGGGCCTCTGAATACTATTCCACAGATGACTGTTACTGAAGATACTTTTTTTTTCGTCATCAGTCTACTGACTGGTTTGATGCGGCCCGCCACGAATTCCTTTCCTGTGCTAACCTCTTCATCTCAGAGTAGCACTTGCAACCTACGTCCTCAATTATTTGCTTGACGTATTCCAATCTCTGTCTTCCTCTACAGATTTTGCCCTCTACAGCTCCCTCTAGTACCATGGAAGTCATTCCCTCATGTCTTAGCAGATGTCCTATCATCCTGTCCCCTCTCCTTATCAGTGTTTTCCACATATTCCTTTCCTCTCCGATTCTGCGTAGAACCTCCTCATTCCTTACCTTATCAGTCCACCTAATTTTCAACATTCGTCTATAGCACCACATCTCAAATGCTTCGATTCTCTTCTGTTCCGGTTTTCCCACAGTCCATGTTTCACTACCATACAATGCTGTACTCCAGACGTACATCCTCAGAAATTTCTTCCTCAAATTAAGGCCGGTATTTCATATTAGTAGACTTCTCTTGGCCAGAAATGCCTTTTTTGCCATAGCGAGTCTGCTTTTGATGTCCTCCTTGCTCCGTCCCTCATTGGTTATTTTACTGCCTAGGTAGCAGAATTCCTTAACTTCATTGACTTCGTGACCATCAATCCTGATGTTAAGTTTCTCGCTGTTCTCATTTCTGCTACTTCTCATTACCTTCGTCTTTCTCCGATTTACTCTCAAACCATACTGTGTACTCATTAGACTGTTCATTCCGTTCAGCAGATCATTTAATTCTTCTTCACGTTCACTCAGGATAGCAATGTCATCAGCGAATCGTATCATTGATATCCTTTCACCTTGTATTTTAATTCCACTCCTGAACCTCTCTTTTATTTCCATCATTGCTTCCTCGATGTACAGATTGAAGAGTAGGGGTGAAAGGCTACAGCCTTGTCTTACACCCTTCTTAATACGAGCACTTCGTTCTTGATCGTCTACTCTTATTATTCCCTCTTGGTTGTTGTACATATTGTATATGACCCGTCTCTCCCTATAGCTTACCCCTACTTTTTTCAGAATCTCGAACAGCTTGCACCATTTTATATTGTCGAACGCTTTTTCCAGGTCGACAAATCCTATGAAAGTGTCTTGATTTTTCTTTAGCCTTGCTTCCATTATTAGCCGTAACGTCAGAATTGCCTCTCTCGTCCCTTTGCTTTTCCTAAAGCCAAACTGATCGTCACCTAGCGCATTCTCAATTTTCTTTTCCATTCTTCTGTATATTACTCTTGTAAGCAGCTTCGATGCATGAGCTGTTAAGCTGATTGTGCGATAATTCTCGCACTTGTCAGCTCTTGCCGTCTTCGGAATTGTGTGGATGATGCTTTTCCGAAAGTCAGATGGTATATCGCCAGACTCATATATTCTACACACCAACGTGAATAGTCGTTTTGTTGCCACTTCCCCCAATGATTTTAGAAATTCTGATGGAATGTTATCTATCCCTTCTGCCTTATTTGACCGTAAGTCCTCCAAAGCTCTTTTAAATTCCGATTCTAATACTGGATCCCCTATCTCTTCTAAATCGACTCCTCTTTCTTCTTCTATCACATCAGACAAATCTTTACCCTCATTGAGGCTTTCAATGATTCTTTCCACCTATCTGCTCTCTCCTCTGCATTTAACAGTGGAATTCCCGTTGCACTCTTAATGTTACCACCGTTGCTTTTAATGTCAAATCATAGAAGTTGGGAAGGAAAACATACGTACAAAGAAGATAGCTGCGAAGAAACCATGGGTAACAGAAGAAATACTTCAGTTGATTGATGAAAGGAGGAAGTACAAACATGTTCTGGGGAAATCAGGAATACAGAAATACAAGTCGCTGAGGAATGAAATAAATAGGAAGTGCAGGGAAGCTAAGACGAAATGGCTGCAGGAAAAATGTGAAGACATCGAAAAAGATATGATTCTCGGAAGGACAGACTCAGCATACAGGAAAGTCAAAACAACCTTTGAAGATACTACTCCGCGTAAAGGTAGCCTCATCTGTGAATAGGATGGATGACACAAAACCCGGAATCGCCGTTGCCTGGTGAAGAAACACGCTGTAAGTGATATGGGTAGTAACAATTGTCATGGAGAATGTTCCACATGGTCGTCTGGCTGACCATGTACTGACGGGCCAACTGCCTGGTACTGACACGGCGGCCCCTTCCACCGTGTTAATCACATTTTCCTTCAAGTCTGGTGTCCGAACATTTCGGGTATGTCCTTCATGATTTCTTGCTTCCTGAAATGACCCTGTCTCAGACAAACGGCGAAACACTGTTGCAAACTTTGAATACCGTGGTTGTTGTCGGCGGGGTGGGTCTCCTGATACAACCTTGATGTCCGCCGCCCGTTGCCATTTGCCTTTCCGTAAGTAAACACCATGTCGGTAAGCTCACGATTCGAAAACGGAACTATTGCGTACAACGCTGTATCACATCCACTACAAAGTGAGTCAGTACGAGAAGTGAATCGGACACAACATTACCAACTACTATGGCAGGAGTGGGCGCTGGGACATGAAGTACGAGGAACAGTGCCACTCTCTGGGAGGAAACCAAGCATGCTGTAATTATGACTGTATGGTGCAGGGCGTATTAGACCGCGGTCTCCGTAACAAAATGTCAATGAATAAATGATCTCTAGCATGGAAACCATGAAGGCCGTTGTGGCCGAGCGTTTCTAGGTGCTTCAGTCCGGAACCGCGCTGCTGCTACGGTCGTAGGTTCGAATCCTGCCTCGGGCATGGATGTGTGTGATGTCCTTAGGTTAGTTACGTTTAAGTAGTTCTAAGTCTAGGGGCTGATAACCTCAGATGTTAAGTCCCATAGTGCTCAGAGCCATTTGAACAGTGGAAACCATGCATTTCCAGATATAAGTTCATTAGAAATTTTTTGTTCCGTATCCTCTTATCGATCAATCCCTAGAGTAAGTACACGATGGAACAAAATCAGCCTGAATATTTTAAACAGGGTCGGCGACATACATCAGTCCTGTGGTACATTCTTTGAATCAGGGATACCTGTTGTGAGAACTTTCAGCATTGCAAAAATGGTTCAAATGGCTCTGAGCACTATGCCACTTAGCTTCTGAGGTCATCAGTCGCCTAGAACTTAGAACTAATTAAACCTAACTAACCTGAGGACATCACACCCATCCATGCCCGAGGCAGGATTCGAACCTGCGACCGCAGCGGTCGCTCGGTTCCAGACTGTAGCGCCTAGAACCGCACGGCCACTCCGGCCGGCTTCAGCATTGCAGCGCGTCAGCAATCGTAAATAACGAAATAATTATGAAAAATCCGCCTCGATTGCACAGACTACCTGGTATTTACCTAGGTTTCAGCGTTGGTAACCACGCTTTCTTCAGAACAAATATAAAACAGCTTCCCTAAATAGGCATAGTCAAAGGCCGCAGTAGGTGTTGATTTTAGCCTTTGACTATGCCTATTTAGGGAAGCTGTTTTATATTTGTTCTGAAGAAGGTGTGGTTACCCACGCTGAAACCTAGGTAAACACCAAGTAGTTTGTGTAATCGAGGCGGATTTTTCATAATTATTTCGATACCTGTTGTGCTTTTACACCTATTTACTCGATCGCTTCCCATAGTCTGTTAATGGCTCCAGAATCATATGCTAAGGCTGAAAATATGATCCATACAAGATCGTGCAACTGTAAAACCTGCCTATTTCTCTTGCACCTTTCCGTCTCATTCTGCAGAATCTTCAGTACAGCACTGAAAAGTCTGTTGATACAAGCCATAACACTAATCCCCCTGTATTTGCTTGGGTGCTTCTTGTTTCCTTTTTTGTAGATAGCGGTTAAGTGTGATACACGCCACTCTCTTGGTATTTCCTATCCCTCTGTTGTGGGTTGGCAGGAGAGCCAACACCGGGTACTAGAGGAAGCCGAAAGGCACTCGTTTTAGCTCACGCAGGCTGGCGTGAGGTCTGGAACAGGACAAGGAAATTAGACTTTAGAAAAACGGACGTAGCAGGTGGAATACTTAACTTTAATCCATTAATGATGAGCGTCGCTCTTGACGGTATCAATAGTAACTGGTACTGGCGCCTTCCTAGGTCGTAGCAAATGACGTAGCTGAAGGCTATGCCAACTATCGTCTCGGCAAATGAGAGCGTATTTTGTCAGTGAACCATCGCTAGCAAAGTCGGTTGTACAACTGGGGCGAGTGCTAGGAAGTCTCTCTAGACCTGCCGTGTGGCGGCGCTCGGTCTGCAATCACTGACAGTGGCGACACGCGGGTCCGACGTATACTAACGGACCGCGGCCGATTTAAAGGCTACCACCTAGCAAGTGTGGTGTCTGGCGGTGACACCACACCCTCCACAATCTGATTGACCAGTTTACATAGAAGACTTAGCATTTGAGGGGGCCCATATTTCCACATTTCCATTACAACTCCTCCCAGTCCACTTGAATTTCCATTTCTTTCCTTATTCAGCATCTTTTTTACCTCTTGCTCTAGATAGGTTCTATATTACCTAATGTTGTAGTCTTCTGTCATGTGGTCTCTTCTTTTTTCTACCAGAAGTTTTTCAAAGTGATTATCCACTGTCCAATAGATATCCTACGATGGACTTCTCTGACGAGGCTTCCCCCATGACAAGGCCTGCCGTGAGGCAGAACACAAAGTTTAGTTAATAGATATAGGCTGTATTGGGGGTGCGGGATTGCTTGCAGTTTTCACCTTCCTTATCATCCTCCATCCCATTCCTCTTCCTTACACTTCGTTGTTACTTTCCTTGTCCTATTTTTACATGCCTTGTACCTATCCCAGTTCTCTTCAAATGGCTCAAATGGCTCTGAGCACTATGGGACTTAACTTCTGAGGTCATCAGTCCCCTAGAACTTAGAACTACTTAACTAACCTAAGGACATCACACACATCCATGCCCGAGGCAGGATTCGAACCTGCTTTTGTGGACTGGCAAGACAGCCAATCCACGAGGACGGGAGGCCGAAGGGCACGCGTTCAGCTCACGCAGGCTGGCGTGAGGTCTGGAACAGGTCAAGGTCTTATAGCAGCAAAAATAGTACGTAGCTTCTGGAATACTTAACTTTAATCCATAATTGGTGAACATCGGTCTGACGGTACACGCATCACAAGATAAATAGCAATTGATAATGGCGCCTTGCTAGGTCGTAGCAAATGACGTAGCTTGTAAGTAGGCTGTTTAGGTTTTTTTATTGGTAACGCCACCTCTGTATGAAAATCGCTGTGCTGTGTGCAGTCTGTGGCTGCTTTGCATTGTTGTAATACTCGCCATTGTAGTGTTAGGCAGCTGGCTGTGAACAGCGCGTAGCGTTGCGCAGTTGGAGGTGAGCCGCCAGCAGTGGTGGATGTGGGGAGAGAGATGGCGGAGATTTGTAATTTGTCATGAACTGCTATGTTTATATATGATGATATCAAGGTAAATACATTGTTTGTTCTCTACTAATATCTTTCATTTGCTAACTATCCCTATCAGTAGTTAGTGCCTTCCGTAGTTTGAATCTTTTATTTAGCTGGCAGTAGTGGCGCTCGCTGTATTGCAGTAGCTTGAGCAGCGAAGATTTTTGTGAGGTAAGTGATTTGTGAAAGGTATAGTTTAACGTTAGTCAGGGCCATTCTTTTGTAGGGAATTTTGAAAGTCAGATTGCGTTGCGCTAACAAAATATTGTGTGTCAGTTTAAGCACAGTCGTGTACAATTGTTAAAAAGGGGAAGTTTCATATGTCGACCCTTAGCCGAGGATACCTCACTGGAATCTTCTGATTTTTTTTTCTTGTAGTTTGTGTAATTAGTGTAGCTATTGTTTATTGCTAGCGCGTAATTATAGAGAGAATTTCCTTTGTAGTTGTAGTTTTTCATTGTTGTACAGTAAAACAGTTGTGGCATGCATGTAGATTTGCACCAAGTATTTCGCAGCTGCGCTGGCAATTAAGTAGACATTATTTCCATTGCTATGTTATTTTATTTTGCTCTTCAAATTGCGCTTTTCTGTGTTATCGTGTGAAATACTGTGACAATAATGGCGTGTGAAAAACGTAATACTAGGCTCCAAAGTAAACTGAGAAATGACAGTGAAGACGAAAGCAGTGTGTTAGCGCCGCAGAGTAATGAATTAACTAATGTTCAAAGTAGTAATTTGGTAATTGCGCATAGGGAAATGGAGCGGGCGGCAAACAATGGTGTAGACAGTGAAACAGGTAGTGAATAGGGAAGCGTTATCGATCGATTGGTCGGCAACAGCTCGCCTCAGGAATCGGGAATGACAGAACACAATATTGCAAATATTGCAGACTCAGGTTTTGGGTTCCCACCGTTTTCTCAAATGAGTCAAGACACATTTTCCACTTCTCAAAATGTGAATGTTGCCGGTGCAACTTCACTGCCGAAAAGCACTGAGGAACATGTTTCAGACACCAGTGCATTGTTATTACAATTAATGCAACAAATGGGACAAAAGCTTGAAAAGTTAGACACAATGGAACAACATCAGAGACAAACACAGCAACAGTTAGACACAATGGAACAAAATCAGAGACAAACACAGCAAAAGCTTCAAAAGTTAGACACAGTGGAACAAAATCTTAAAAAGTTAGACTCATTGGAACAAACACTTGAACAAACACGTGAAGATTTAACTACTGAGTTACATAACATTGAATCGAAATGTCAAAAAGTCTGTAATGACGTAAAAACACAAATTTGTGAGCATTTTCAACCTATTTTTTCGCGGCATGAAAATGCATTACAGAATCACGAAGCAGCCATAAAAGAACTGCAAATTATTGTTCATGAAAATCATGAGACCTTGCAAGCTAAATTTGACTCAGTTGCATCTACCGATTCGGTTACGCAACTTGCAAAAACTCAGGAAAACTTTAAGGACACAGTAGATACTCTGAAACTTGGTTCAGAAAAACACACTGAAGAAATAAGTACACTATCGGAGAAAGTAGCCGAACTTTCGGATCAGGTCACTAACTTATCTACAAAGGAAGATGATGATCTGAATGACACAAGACCCGTAGCCTTCACTGACACAGAAGAGTATGAACAAATAAGAAAATTCAAACAAAATCAGAATCAAATTAATACACAACACCAAAGAGAAATCCGGGAAGTACAAGATCAGCTGACACAGGTAATACAAGAATTACGTATTTCAGAGGACACTGGCGCTCCAACACGGGAAGAGGGACTTAGAAACACGGAAAAGCCGCAAAATAATAACACAGGGCATTTCGGAAGTTATGAAAGAAATTGGCAATGTGCACCGAATTTTGAGACGGAACGGCCGGCACGACCTAACAATGACCGATATGCGACTCGCCGACATGATGATTTTGACTATAAGCTGTTCATTACTACACGTAAATTCAAAACATTTAAGAATTCTGGCAACGACATTCATCCACAAGCATGGCTCCATCAATTCTCTCATTGTTTTCCTCCCAACTGGTCGTTGGAACACAGATTAGAAATTATGTGTGGCTACTTAGAGAATGAACCAGCTGTAAGAATGCGATCGGTCATTCACGATTGCCACAGTGAAGGAGAATTTTACCATGCCTTCCTCTCAGCATATTGGTCTCAAGCCACACAAGACCGAGTAAAACATGGTATCATAATGATGAAACATTTCGAACAATCTGAATTCTCCAGTCTTGTGAAATATTTTGAAGACATGTTGCACAAGAACTTATCCGCATTTGCTTAATCAAATTACCTGAACATTTACGGCATATTATTTTAGCAGGACGTTGCAAAGACGACATTGAAGCTTTTCAGGGACTGTTACAAGAACTAGAAATTGACACTGATAATCGCGGAACGCGAAAACAAGGACACAACAATTACAGGTCACATCCGTCACAATTCCGTGACGACAGAAACAATAACCGGACACGACTGGTCTATTCTTACAACGCAAATCGTGACCAAAATAGACACCACCCGTACGACAACCGTTGGCAGAGTAGTAATAATTACAGGGAAAGATCACCTCTCCGTGGTAGTGATTATCACAGAGACAATCAGAGAAACAGACAATATGGGAACCAGAATAATTATTATCAAGGGAGGCAGAATAACTTCAGGCGCAACAGTTCGACGCACAGTTACGATTCAGGGAGAAATTCTCCACCACGTGACGGACAAGGAAGAAACTACGGAACCTACCGACATGACGACAGACGATATACTCGTAACGACAGACCTGAATTGCATCAGAACTGGCGGGATTCAAACAGAGCAGGGCACTTTCGACAACGTGAATTTGTAGAAGCTAGGTCTCCTAATCCCAATAACGACGCGCGCCAACAAAGGGACAGACAATGACTCGCACCGCAGGCAGCCGCTTGCGCCGGCTGGCTCAGAGAAAAATGACATAGACGCTAACCTTAAGAAAAATTCCAGTACTGTTTAACGACGTATACCGCATGATAATTGCGTTGAAGCTCAAACTCTGAGTACTATGAAGAGTCAAGGATTGCACCACACTTCACATGTAAAACCGCTTATTGAGAGATAATCTGTTTGTCTTTGCCATAAAACTCTTAACTTCACATTTCTAGTATGCTTTGTCAGACTTAAGAAACTGTTTACATGCAACAATGTTTGAAGTTAAATATCCAATCAAGAACCAAGAGAACTTATTTAAACAGAAATGACGAATGCATTGTTATAGTGAACAGACGTCACAGTGTTATTGTGTGTGTACATTCTTGCTTGTTAGTTGCACGATTACATAACGACTATAAGGCTCACATACTTAGAACATTTACCAGTAGTGCTAATGAGATTTTAATGCAACATTTTGGTTTACTTGAAAATATATTCTGGATTTTAAGTACTTTCAGTGAGATACCAGATGGCACAGTGGTTAGTTTATGTGACAGCTACACGATTTTATCACGACGCTACTAATGAGTGACAATTTACAATGTTGCTTTTGCAGTGTTTCTGTTTTATATCTGCACAGTTTTCTGTTTTATTCTGGAAAGTAAAACATGTTTTAGTAGTAACTTTTGTGGTATAGCTACAATGAGACTGCCTTTTCCGTAGCACAACAATACGTTACAGCACAGTACTTTCCTCATCACGGCAATAAGCGTAATAACTAAGACATTTATACGCAAAGCATTTCACTTTTGTTTATCATGAGGTAAGTACATTGACTTCTGCAGAACTTAGCTTTCAGAGGACAATAACTACGACACTTCCATACAGATTATGTTGCAACAAGACGCACATTTAGCGCTACAGTACACGTATTTGAGTGATTAATTTTGTGTTTGAAACATTTATTTTTAAAGATTTTTGAATTACAAAGAAAGTTTTCAGTGATACATTTCATTTCATTGCTGTAATCTGTAACACCTGAGGGTGTAATTACATTAATCCTCAGGGGGTTACACACTTACTTTGTGTACCATGTGTGTGGCAACCACAAGGAACCCTAGCTAATATGGTATTTGCTTATACAACTTTACACATCGGTACCATATTTCTCTAACACACAAATTACACAGCTATCTAAACTTTTTTTTATTACATCAGTGACAGATGTTTACGCAATTACACAGTTGGATAACTTCACACTTATGAAATTGTATTTTGTCTGTACTTTGTGAAATGCTCATATTTTTTCGGAACCATTGTGATACTATGAGAGCTTTGAATGATATATTTGGTAAGGGAGCATGATTTTAAAGTACGTTTGAGGTAGATGACATTATTGAAATGAGCAGAGAATTTTTTTTAGGTTTTGAAATTATTGCAGAAAGCTACGACGTTTTTGAGATTTGACTGAGGTGTTATGATGTTATTATTACGACGACGATGTGTACTATGCTGTTGAGATATGTTTATGATCAATAAGATGATGCTACCGTATATGAGGAATAAGAAGTATGTTGGAAACCAAGAATCGTACTTTAAGAGTTATGAAATGTGCGTAAATGCGTGACTGTATCACAATGCTGACGAATATTTTATTTGGACACTTATATTTATAGGATTTTCTTTCTACAGATTTGCAACGCTAATTCTTGACCTGTGAAATATTTTTATGTGGGACTGTCACTGTAGCGGAAACTGCTGTCGTAAATATATCTGTAAGAAAGTTAAGTGACCACCTGCACGTAATGCGTCGTCGCGGGCACCCACCTGGGCGACAGCCGCCCGAAAAAAAGCCATTAGCCTTTCAGCAGCACAGGTAGAAAAAAAAAGGGGGGCCATTATACTCGCTATTGACATTTCCTTGTTGAAAGCATACTGTGGAGCTCGTAATTTATGATATTTACTGAAATGCCTAATGAAATGACGAGAAATATTTTTACATCTGCACACCTGATTACGACAAGCGTCTTTCTACGAGAGTTGAGAGAATTTCTACTAACTTATGAAATGTCACATGACTATTGAATGATATTTTTATGCTTTGGTTTGCATAATTGCTTATTTCATTTGATACCTGTTTTCCAGCTGTGTTACAGCATTAGTTTTATAAAATAAACTTTGATGCATTTGCTAATGTGAACACTTTCTGTCAACAGATCTATTAAATGATAATTTTGTAATCCACATTCTTTAAAAAAAGGAGCACTTGGAAAGGAAAGAACAATAAGAAGGGACTAGTAACAGTAACTGGACACATAATTTTCTTTTCAAGTATATGGTAATATTTTTTTTACAATAAGTTGTTGTGGTGCACCACTTTAATTACTTAGATATTAAGATGTGATTATACATTTCCCTTATCTGCATTGTTATCTTTAGTGCACAATTTTTTCTGCTTGAGCTATGTCATGTTTAGATATAAGCTGCTGTTTACCAGGCATAGTGCTACTGAACTTTAATTTGTGTTACTCTGCTAAGCCAGATTTATTTTTTTGTTTGCTGCGCATTGCCTCATATTAGTTGTAATGTTGAATTGCTTGGTAATTTAGATTTACTGTAGCTTGCTTTGCGATTTTCCATTTTTTTATTGCTGTTTATATTAATTGTTTTATGTGCTGCTGCATTGCCTCGTCCCTTAGTTTAGCATCTGAGCTCAGTAGATTTAAGTTAGCTTAAGAGGGGGTAGACTATATAAGAAACTAACTATTATAAATTTATAAGAAATAGGATACTGTACAGTGGAGAAAAACTATTATTGACAGAGGATGTGAACAAGATACAGAAGGCAGGCTTAGATAGGACTTTTTGGGAATAATGATGAACAAAGGGAGATCTCCATGCAAAATACTGCAGTAAAACAAACCCTGTCCTTTCCCTTTTGTGTTATCCCACTATATGTTTGTGTACCCTTGTGTATTTGTTTTCTTCCTGTCTCTGTGTAGTTTTATAGAATTTTTTCTTCTTTTAATATTAAGTTACATTCACTATGATGAGGAATACTGTTATCCTCAAATATAATTGGCATTAATAATATGTTATTTACTTTGTAAAGATGTTAGACATTATTAATTCCGTTCTGTTTAATGCTCATGTGTGAAGTTGATGTTTCAAAAGTTATTGTGATCTTTTATGTATGTACTTATCTCATAATTCCTGTAACACTGATGTATATGTTATTTCGATCCTTTTGTAAAGCCCATATTACTACAAATGTTATCTGTACTATTATGTTCTTTAATGATGTTTTTGTACCTTTGTAATTGTATTCTTATGTTATTAAATTGTAATTGTCACCAGTTCATGATATTATTAACTTGTTAGTTACATTTCACTGCACACGTTTCTGTTGGTCATAGTATATGGACAATATGTGAGAAGTAGGGACTGTTAGTGTTTGCACGTGTGTTAATAACTCAGCAAGGGACTGGATAACAGTATTGCTGGTTCTAAGGACAATTTCAAAAACTTTGTGAGTGCACAAGTGGTGGTTTATGGACTTGCTATATTATCCTCAAGACTCTTCAATGGTGATTGTGCACCTGCACAGTCACAACAGATGGCTGCTGGCTATCTCTACAAGGACTACAGTGGGTCTACATCTTTGATGATCCATCAATACCATTATTTCTACAAGGACTGCAGTGGGTCTGCACCTCTGGTGGCCCACCAATACCGTAATCTCTACCAGGACTACAGTGGGTCTGCTCTGTGATGACCTACCTACCAATACTCTTCAAAATTTCGACTGACTCTGCTGTGGGTTTGCTCTGTGGTGGCCCATTACCTGTATGCATGTCAAGAGTCAGCACTGTCGTTCCGTTGGAAGGACAACACTACTTCTTCAAGATTGCATGGAAATCCACTACTTCTGTGTGCATTTTCCTTTACTGCTCAGACTTTGAGAAAAACACTGCAATTTTACTGTGACGAATGATGAGGACTGTCTTTATGGACTGTGAGAAAATTTTAGCTTTTGACCAACATTGTATCAATAAGTGTGTGCATTTGATTTCTTTGTTATTGTAATTATGAAAAATTTTTTTCAAATCTGTATTGGCCACTGCCCAATACAATTTGTAAAATTTTTTGTGGGGAGCATGGGGGCTATGTAAGTAGGCTGTTTAGGTTTTTTTATTGGTAACGCCACCTCTGTATGAAAATCGCTGTGCTGTGTGCAGTCTGTGGCTGCTTTGCATTGTTGTAATACTCGCCATTGTAGTGTTAGGCAGCTGGCTGTGAACAGCGCGTAGCGTTGCGCAGTTGGAGGTGAGCCGCCAGCAGTGGTGGATGTGGGGAGAGAGATGGCGGAGATTCGTAATTTGTCATGAACTGCTATGTTTATATATGATGATATCAAAGTAAATACATTGTTTGTTCTCTACTAATATCTTTCATTTGCTAACTATCCCTATCAGTAGTTAGTGCCTTCCGTAGTTTGAATCTTTTATTTAGCTGGCAGTAGTGGCGCTCGCTGTATTGCAGTAGCTTGAGCAGCGAAGATTTTTGTGAGGTAAGTGATTTGTGAAAGGTATAGTTTAACGTTAGTCAGGGCCATTCTTTTGTAGGGAATTTTGAAAGTCAGATTGCGTTGCGCTAACAAAATATTGTGTGTCAGTTTAAGCACAGTCGTGTACAATTGTTAAAAAGGGGAAGTTCAAGCTGAAAGCTATGCTAACTATCGTTTCGGCAAATGAGAGCGTAATTTGTCAGTGAACCATCGCTAGCAAAGTCGGCTATACAACTGGGGCGAGTGCTAGGAAGTCTCTCTAGACCTGCCGTGTGGCGGCGCTCGGTCTGCATTCACTGATAGTGGCGACACGCGGGTCCGACGTATACTAACGGACCGCGGCCGATTTAAAGGCTACCACCTAGCAATTGTGGTGTCTGGCGGTGACACCACACCTGCGACCGTAGCGGTCGCGCGGTTCCAGAGTGTAGCGCCTAGAAGCGCTCGGCCACTCCGGCCGGCAGTTCTCTTCACTCCCAGGGCTTAATCATATATGATACACTTTCTTCTTTTCCTGAACCACCTCCACCAGCCACCTCCAACAACTCTGTGGTCATCCATTCAGTTCTTACTCTTCTCTCAGTTTCGCTTCCTAAAGCCTCCTCCGCTGAGTGTTTCAGGAAACAGTAGAACTCAATAAAACTCCAGTTCTCCTCCACTGCACCTAATCTTGGATTTAATCTTTGTTGATACAAATTTCTCTATAGTTCTCATCCAGCATCCTCCTCTTTCTCCTTCTGTTTCACTTGGTCCCAACCGGAAAAGCAAATTTTGAAGTAACTATAAAACGATTGTAGTCAAACTCCATTTCTCTTTTACCCTTACGTATGCACCTTAATTAACCGCTGCCTCCATGTTATTACATGGCCTATATTTCATTTTAGATACCTTGACGAATTGGTCCAAATATACTTACGTATTTCTTTATGCGATGTTGGCCAATCATAGCGGAACACTTATGAAACTTACAGAAGTTAATAAACCTCCTCCCGTTATCGTTTTATGCACCCTCTCCCCACGGTCCTACAACGTCATCATTTAATATTTTCCCAATTCGTCCATTTAAAAAAATCCCCCATCATTAACAATTTATATCCACCTGGACATTTGTCAACCACCTATTGTAAGTCATAGAGAAAATCCCTCTTCTTCTCGTCAGGTGCATCTTCGTTAGGGACATACACCCCAATTAATTTAAGTGTTATTTCATGAATTTTTAATATTATATTGATATCCTTTCATGTAATTCTTTCCAATTAATTATTCCTCGTTTCCATTTGCTTTTTATAAGAACTGCTACTCCAGAGTTTGCTCTTTCAGTTTTTTTCCACTCCACTCCAATACAGTATATAGTCCCCAATTACTCTTTATCCAGATTCATTCCTTTTCGTTTCCGTCATTACCTGGATATTCATTTTCAGTACTTCCATTTCTTTAATTACAGTCTCAGTTTTTCCTGCTAACTCCTGTACATTCCGTTTTCCACAAATCAGGTCCTTGTTCTTAACCAGAGTCGATGTCTTTTTTCAGAATTGGTAAATAATGTTCGGTCGGCTGTACAGCGAGCATACGTGTCTTTTTTCCTTGCAGCAGTTGTCATGCCACTGACATACGGTTATGCAAGTTTTCAGAGTAACCAGTAAATAATTGTTCTGTTTCGTTTGCAACAGTTGTTGCAGCAAAGAAATGCGTAGAAAACAGCACTTGTATACGACAAATTACAGGTGTACTTGTTTAATTTTTAATTAGTTGTTGTGGTTTACGAATCTGTGCTGCTGTGAATAAGCCCCTGGTCCATTGAAACGCTTACTGGAAACTTTCCAAACTGACTTCGTTCGTTCCGCATAATTTCTGCTGGTGTTTTGCAAGACAAGCAACTCAGCCGCAGCACATACGAGCTCCGACATGTTCGTTGCAAACTCCAACTGCGGCGTTCCGGTCATAAATATTGCATAATAATATAGTGCCATTCCTGGTCTCGCACTTTCGCGCAATGCATTTACACAATATTACAGCGCCATGAATACTGAGTGTGCGAGAGCGCTGTAGAGTTTGAGCTCTATCCGGTTGCCCTGATTGCGTCACTGCCTCAGCCCACACCAGACACCGACGAGCGGATGTTTTTTTCCGTAGCGCCAGTCGAAGAAGCATCACCGGAAGGTGCCTTAAGGTGCAGTCTCCAAGTGTCATCAGGTGACCAACAGAGAATATGTTTGAATAACAACTGAAAGAAAACAGCCCTCGGTCACTATTTTTAACGAATTAACCGGGTTTCAACACTGCTGGGACTGTCTTCCACAGAATTTAAATCAAAGAATGATCTATAACATGGTCACAGAACTATGACTAAAAACGTATGATACAGAGTGTAAGTACGGAATCATCGTGAAAAAATTGGCAGTACTTATATGTCATTTATAAAATAAGAAATATGCCAAAAGGGCATTAGTCACAAAAATATTTAAGATAAAAAACTGTGATGGCGAGCCACTAAGGGCTGATCGTTACTTGCGCGGTTGCAGGTTGCAACCTCTTGCCGCGTCAAATTTGTGTCCAGTCTCAAGTTTCTTCCTTTTCTGTCATCGTCAGGAGATTTACGAGTAAGTAAGCCAAATGGCTCAAATGGCTCTGAGCACTATGGGACTTAACATCTGTGGTCATCAGTCCCCTAGAACTTAGAACTACTTAAACCTAACTAACCTAAGGACATCACACACATCCATGCCCGAGGCAGGATTCGAACCTGCGACCGTAGCGGTCACACGGTTCCAAACTGAAGCGCCTAGAACCGCACGGCCACACCGTCGGCTTTAAGTGAGCCGTTAGGTACTTTATTTAATTGACCGTATTACACAATCGAGACGACACGAAATCACTGCCTTCCATATTCGACGATAGATTATGTTGATGTCTATGACTGAAAAACATTGGTATCTATGTTACAGGTGAACGAAAAATTTACAAGTGCGTAAATCGCTTTAAAAGCTTGAAACGAGTTCGTTGTTTCCGCACATACTTCATAGTTTATTATGAGCTTATTTAACGTCTCTATTAAACATGTACAGAACACCTTCAACGACTAGAGACAGGACGTTCATATTCACAGGTCATGTACATTAGTATGCTGCAGAAATGATTAGCATTTCAGTCTCCTCGGTTCAGTATGTGTCCTGTTTCCTATTAAGCATAGGATCCGCCATGTGCCCTGATAACGTGTTCCATGCGTGTATAAGCCGGGAATGGCGTCCTGTGGTATAGTTAACCGTGCTGTATTTACCTGGTCCCAAAGTTCATCTGTGGTGGGTGGAATTGTGTCACAGCGCTACACCCCTCGTTTCATCGTATTCCACACATTTTCGATCGGTGACAAGTCTGGTAGCCGGCCGTTGTGGCCGAGGGGTTCTAGGCGCTTCAGTCCGGAACCGCGCTGGTTGATACTGGCTAGTAGCATGTACTAACCATTTCTGTAGTAATGCATGTCTGGGAATTAATTATAGCTGAGCACTAACAGAAAGGGTAAAGTGTGCTACACATTCCTCAGAAGCCACTATCAGCTAAAGAGAGCTGTGTTCTGCAAGGGCGCCGGCCGGTGTGGCCGAGCGGTTCTAGGCGCTTCAGTCTGGAACCGCGCGACCGCTACGGTCGCAGGTTCGAATCCTGCCTCGGGCATGGATGTGTGTGCTGTCCTTGGGTTAGTTAAGTTTAAGTAGTTCTAAGCCTAGGGGACTGATGACCTCAGATGTTAAGTCCCATAGTGCTTAGGGCCATTTGAACCATTTTGAACAAGTCTGGTGATCTGGCGGGCCAGGGAAAAAGTTTAACATCCTTTGACACCAAGAAGGCACGTCTTCGTGCAGCAACATGTGGTCGTGCGTCACAGCATACACTGCGTAACAACATTGTAGCTCATAGCAATTGTTCAAAGCGACGATAGACAGCCTCAATGCACGTATGCTGTTCTGCCGCCCTCTGGCAAAGATTTTGGGTGTCTTTTGTACACTAGAACAGCCAGCAGCGTACACCACTGTCCACCAAACAGGCATACTGTACACAACTTACCTCATAGTACGTGAGTCATGTGACGACCGCATCCATCGCACAGGCGCACTAATCTGTGTCATTGCAGCCAACAGTTTGTGATGTGTCCATCGTGAGGTGTGTTACTGTGTACAGTGCATGACCCGTGGTCAAAGATGGAATGTTAATCGTCCCGAGAATTGGCTGATATGCATTTAACGTACGGTGCGACGGTGTACAGTGCCCGTAAAGCAGCACGAATGTACAGAGAACGCTTTCGTGACAGTCGTCATCCTAATTGGAAGAAGTTTATCTCCGAGGATGCACATTTAAGAGAGATGTGGTCGTTCACACCACAGAGAGCCAACCAAGGTTCTCTCCAAAGACATAACTAAAAACCAGGTTTTCAAGAGATGGTGCTGAAACGTTTCTGATCACAGTTGATTCTTCCTCTGTTGGTGGTAAACAGCATTTTATCAATACAGTGTTGGCTATTTGGAAGGTTATTGAATACTGTGTATCTGAAGAACCATTATTGGTTTAGAAATAGCTGGAGACGAGCCAGCGAAAAACGATGTTGTGCAAAGTGAAGTAAAATATGTAACTTTTGTAGTTAGGAACAGAGTATATATGACTTTTTGTAAACGTAAAGGTACGGTCACATTCTAAATAAACATTATTCTTTACAGCTAATGTCTGCGCTGGAATTTTTTTATGGAAACTGGGACCATATCAGAAATTACCCGGACGACCTGCGCCTGGCCTTCCTTGTTCCTACCACACAGCAACGAATCGACGATTTAGCTTTAACATTTTATGGAAATAAGATTAATTATGCAGCTGCTGTAATTGTATTAGAGGAGTTGTGGTACTACAAGCCTAATTTGCAGCAACTTATAGATAGTTTTCGAGATGCCTATAGGGAGTTTGTATTTATGCCTAATGGTGTGAGATGCGCACATAGGTACTACTATTTTAGGCAGGGTAGATATAGACCATTGTGGTACAATTATTAGAACCTGTCCAGGACTTTACTTTAGTTATATCTGCACTGGTCTCTGGCTTTGAATATGTAACAAATTTAAAACGATTCCTTCTACTGTACTTTCGCCAAGGAACGCCTGAAGAACGTTCCGGCCTTAAACTAAACGGACCTAACTTATTACTACACGCAAGTCTTACTTTTTCCAAAGCACCTTGATCCTCAAATATTTTTTTATTCGCTCTGTCATCAAGTGTTAGTCTTTCTACTCTTACATTAATCCTATACACATATGTTACGATCTTGTTAATAATTACAGAAGCATATTTATTTGCAAAGAAGTTAAACTCGTCAGTAATGTCATAATGCTTAGGTGTACTGAAGTTCTGCGCATTCTCGTCATATTTCTCTGTTGCCCCCATCTTCCCATATTCAAATCGTAAACCGTCGGACTGCGTATACTCCGTACGCCATTTACACATCCTGCCAAAATATGGCCTAGTCAGAATGTTCCGTCGGCGTGTCCAACGCCTCGGGCGTGCACGGCGACCCCGGGTCATCATCCTCGTCCGACGAAATGCATACAACCTCCTCCTTGGCCTCCACGTCCGACGTGTCCGACCTCGATGAATTTGAGTGGGTGAGCACCTGTCAACTTTCCTGTGAAACGCACACCACGAAGGAGAGTAGTGGTGGAAGAGGTATTACACCACTATGATATAAAGTGTGTGTAAGCATTGGGACCAACGGATTTTGAGCACTGCACCCACTTTTGTCGGTGATTTAACAACCACAGAGTCGTAGTGCCGAACTTCGTACAGTTTGTGTTGTTCAAGCATAAGGCCTCATTCACCTAATGGATTAAGGACAATTCCCTGGCCACCCACACTGGTGGATACCGCAGTGATTCTCTTTCATAGAATGGGCGGGCGTTGTCCAAAATAACCTAACAGGATCTGACACTTAAGCTCCAATGAAACTGGTACAGGCATGCGTATTCAAATACAGAGACACGTGAACAGGCAAAATACGACGTTGTGGTTGGCAACGCCTATATAAGACAAGTGTCTAGCGCAGTTGTTGGAAATTTGTGGTAAGGTCTTATGGGATCAAACTGCCGAGGTCATCGATCCCTAAGCTTACACACTACTTAATCTAACTTAAGCTAACTTATGCTAACAAGGGAACCTCCCCATCGCACCCCCCTCAGATTTAGTTATAAGTTGGCACAGTGGATAGGCCTTGAAAAACTGAACACAGATCAATTGAGAAAACAGGAAGAAGTTGTGTGGAACTGTGAAAAAATAAGCAAAATATACAAACTGAGTAGTTCATGGGAAGATAAGCAACATCAAGGACACTGGGAACGCAGGGGCGCCGTGGTCTCGTGGTAACGTGAGCAGCTACCGAACGCAAGGTCCTTGGTTCAAATCTTCCATCGAGTGTAAAGTTTAATTTTTTATTTTCAGTTTATGTGACAAACTCTTATGTTTTCATCACTTTTTTGGGAGTGATTATCACATCCACAAGAAAACTTAAATCGGGCAAGGTAGAAGAATCTTTTTACCCATTCGCCAAGTGTACAAGTTAGGTGGGTCGACAACATATTCCTGTCATGTGACGCACATGCCGTTACCAGTGTCGTTTAGAATGTATCAGATGTGTTTTCCTGTGCAGGAATCGGTTGGCCTATGACCTTGCGATCAAATGTTTTCGGTTCCCATTGGAGAGGCACGTCCTTTCGTCTACTAATCGCACGGTTTTGCGATGCGGTCGCAAAACACAGACACTAAACTTATTACAGTGAACAGAGACGTCAATGAACGAACGGACAGATAATAACTATGCAAAAATAAAGAAAGTAATATTTTTACTCTAGGGTAGACCGGAACCAAGGACCTCTCGTTGTGCAGCTGCACACGCTACCACAGGACCATGGCGCTCCTGTTGTCAAGTTGTCCATGATGTTGCATATGTGGCCCATGGACTACTCAGTTTGTATATTTTGCTTATTTTTTCACAGTTCCACACAACTTCTTCCTGTTTTCTCAGTTGATCTGTGTTCAGTTTATCAAGGCCTATCCACTGTGCCAACTTATAACTAAATCTGAGGGGGGTGCGATGGGGAGGTTCCCTTGTAAGAGCAACAAACACACACACACACACACACACACACACACACACACACACACATGCCCGAGGGAGGACTCGAACCTCCGACGGGGGGAGCCGCGCGAACCGTGCAAGGCGCTCCGGACCACGTGGCTATCTCCCCGGACACAGTTGTTAGATCGTTAACTGCTGCTACAATGGCAGCTTATCAAGATTTAAGTGAGTTTGAACGTGGTGTTATAATCAGTTCACGAGCGATGGGCACAGCATCTCCGAGGTAGCGATGAAGTGGGGATATTACTGTACGACCATGTCACAAGTGTACCGTGAATATCAGGAATCCGGTAAAACATCAAATCTCCGAAATCGCTGCGGCCGGAAAAATATCCTGCAAGAACGGGACTGACGACAACTGAAGAGAATCGTTCAACGTGACAGAAGTGCAACCCTTCCGCAAATTTCTGAAGATTTCAATGCTGGGGCATCAACAAGAGTCAACGTGGGAAGCATTCAACGAAACATTATCGACATGAGCTTTCGGAGCCGAAGGACACTCGTTGTACCCTTGATGACTTCACGACACAAAGCTTAACGCCTCACCTGGGCCAGTCAACACCGACTGTTGATAACTGGAAACACGTTGCCTGGTCGGACGAGTCTCGTTTTAAATTGTATCGGGCGGATGGACGTGTACGGGTTTGGAGACAATCTCATGTCGGCAGGGGACTGTTCAAGCTGGTGTAGACTCTAATGGTGTGGGGCGTGTGCAGTTGGAGTAATATGGGACCCCGGATTCGCCTAGATACGACTCTGACAGATGACACGTACATAAGCATCCTTTCTAATCACCTGCATCCATTCATGTCCGACGGACTTGGGCAATTCCAGCAGGACAATGCGAAACCCCACACGTCCAGAATTGCTACAGAGTGGCTACAGGAACACTCTTCTGAGTTTAAGCACTTCCGTTAACCACCAAACTCCCCAGACATGAACATTATTGAGCATCTCTGGGATGCCTTGCAACTTGCTGTTCAGAAGAAATCTCCATCCTCTCTTACTCTTATGGATTTATGGACAACCCTGCATGATTCATGGGGTCAGTTACCTTCAACAATATTTCAGACATTAGTCAAGTCCATGCCACATCGTGCTGCGGCAGTTCTCCATACTGGCGAGGGTCCTACACGATGTTAGGCAGGTATACCAGTTTCTTTGGCTGTTCAGTGTATTTGCTGACTCTCAAGATCAACTAATAGGATCTTATTTCCTGAGTCCCCGTTTGACTGGCCCACGTTGCCTTGTGTTCCTGCGAGATGTGGTGTCACAGTCCTCGGCGACCGTAGACGTTTTTGTCTGTGAAAGGAGGTGGTTTCAACATGAGGTGCACCAGCCTACTTCGATGTTAATGTTCGTGAGCACCTGAACAATGCATACCCCCGTAATTATACAGGAATCGGAGATCTTGTCCTACGATCAGTGCGATCGGCTGATCTCACACTTCTGGGATGTTTTGGTGGGGTTAAGCCAAGACATTGGTGCATGAAACCCATGTAGCAATGGTTGAAGACCCACTTTCTAGGGCCCAAGGTGCATAGCTACTGGTACAACAGACACCATTGACTTTTGAGAGAGTGTGGCAAAACTTCGTGCGCCATTTCCATTCACAAATTGGGACTCGTGGTCATCACTTGGAACAGTTACTATGAGCTACATTGTTGCTATATGGTATACACTGTGTATGTCCATAACACAATAAATATTCGTTTACGACGTGTTACGGTGCTCGCTTATTTCCAAGTCCGTATCGATCTTAGTGCTGAGTTTTCACTCAGACGGTGCTTTGGCGTTAGGCGGTTGTTTCCGTGTGTGATCGCTGGCCAGAGCTTAGCTGGAGGCGTGTGAGGAGGTGAGAGGTGGCTGCCTTGGCGTGAAGACAGTTCGGCTCGGCTGGGGTTGTTTGCGTCTGGACGCCGAGTGGGGCCCGATGGGAAAACCGGACCGTGATTTTAGGGTTAATAGTGTGGACAGCGGCGTGGTGTGCCGTTTAACTTGATTCGTAAGGGGAGCAAATCTCGTCTGTTGTAGTTTGTCGAGCCTCAGTTTGAAATACCTTCTATGTACGGCGGGATGTCATTTCGTCCTCCTGTCTCCCCATCGCTGGGATTGCTATCCTCGTTTACCGTCCCGTGGATGTATATCGATGGGGTACGCTGCTCTCCGTACTCTACTAGACGCTGGTGATGGAAGTGCGTCGTTCAGCGGCACGTTAGTCTGGGTGCTTTATGTTTGATCTTCAAGTGCATAGTCTACGAGTGGCACTCCTTGGAGTTTGCCTTGCGCAGTTAGACTGGAGTTTATTATGTCTTGTGGTGCTTCCGCTTTCCGTTAACGAAGGTTAAGCTTGATTCGGCACTTCGTACGACGCTTGGCACCTCAGCAGGCGGGTCGGAGCCACCTTCGCGACTAAACGGAAGCCTTTGGACTTAGAGGTCTTGTGTTTTGCATATTGTTCATAAACTATTGTTTTGGTATTAAGTTGCCTGAGGTTTCTTATGGATTTCCCGGCATTTGGTCTGTTGTCCGGCCCAGGCTAGGTCTCATTATTTTAAAAGTCGGTCCTTGTTTTGGGTTAGTACGATTTTGGTTTACTGCGTGGTGGTTCTGGTAGTACGCGGGGTCGCTGTGGTTGTGTTGCATTTTGTATGGGGCTGTGTGCACGGAGCCGTGGAGTACCATGTGTGTGAACTGCTTCACTGGGGAGTACTGATCGGGCCATTCTTGGTCCTCTGCTGTATGAAATGATTTTATTATTATTTTAAAGTAACATTATCACTTAAATGATTTAATTCTTGTTGCGTTAATTGCAACTTGGATACTGATAAATTTAGTAGTGTAATCTGTTTCGTAATCTGTTAATTACCGAAAGATCTTAAACTCATACTCATATGATGTGATTTTCTTAAATTATTGTATTTTTATGTCATGTTATTGTTTTTTTTAAATTTGCTCATCACTGGTGTACTGTTCCAGGTATTAAAATGTTTCAGGTAGTTATTACTTGGATGGAACGCGCGGAACCGCAACGGAGAGAGTAGTTGCGTGCCTTACGTGTCCGTTGTTGGCGCGGCCTGGTGTCCGTTGTTTGTTTTGGTGCACCTGAGTTAAGTATCGTGTTGCCTCCTCCCTTGCGGCCCCGTCGTGTTCTTCTCATAAACATTGCCTTCAAGGCATTTTAGTTAATTTTATGCTAGTATTATTTTAATTTCTTACATTGGTAAAATTGCGCGGCTTTCATTATGCACACTGTTTGTCATAGCGGAGTTGATGTCCCACTGTAATTTCTCAAACTCCATTGTGTGTGCCCTTCGTGATACACATTGCTTGTCATAATAGTTTGAGTATGGCAATTATAATGCCTCATATACCATGATGTGTGTGTGTAATAGTGCAATAAATGGATGATTGTTATTTCTCTTTTTGGCGCCTTTCAAGCCTCCTTTCTTGTCCCTATTGGTACGCTATCCTTGTACTTGGTAAGCCACATCACGACGATTGATCCCCTACTTCAGTATAAGCGGTAGTGGACCCTCTATCAGCTGTTTCAATTTGACCCAAAATGTTTGAGACACCCAGTATATTTACGGTTTGGTGATTGCTCACCTTTCCTCTTTTCATTTTCGTGTTTTCGTGATCACGCTTAAATTCTGGACACTAGTGTATCTCGGGGCTCAAGTTGCTCCCGCGTGCCCTTGCGCTGAAGGGTTGAGCAGGGGCCCGGCGACCCTCTGCAGGTGGCAAGCTGTGACCTCGACAGGAGGGTGCGAGCGTGGGGGGCGTGGGCGTTGCGCAAGGCGGCGCAGCGCTTCCGCAGCTGGTCGTTCCCGCGGCCAGCCGCCAACTGCTAATGGCAGCTGACTCAGGCGCCGCCGCGCGGCGGGCCAACTTGCTTCAGAACCTGAACAGGACAGGAAAAAAAAGTGTGCATTCCCACTTCAATGTTGCGAAATCTCGTACAGATTGCACTGGTACACACTTGCCGAACGCTGCGGTGCCTTTCCAGTCTCAAGTCGATATGATACGTGTCGTGATAGGTGACGGCAAACAGTGAACAGCACAACGACGCATTTTTCAGATGTTGTTTGTGTGGCCTGTTTAACGTATGACAGTGATCCTACCTAGTTGTCAGCATAAAATGAGATGGGTAGCTCTCCAGAAGGTCTGTTTATGACACTTTTAACCGGTGTAATAACGTATGCCGACATAAAACTGAACTTCTACCGACTTTATCTGAAATCGTTAGCTACAATTTTTTTTCTGCGTGACTATACTTTAGTAAATGATTCTCCTGCTACCTTAACGGTATAATTAAGGAGTTCAAGTGTATTGCGTGCACATATTTGCACTTTTTTAGTGGACAGTCATTTTTCTTTCTTGTGGCAGTGTCACACAGTAAAATGGGTCACTAAAAGTACCAAGTACCTCATAAACGATTATCTGCACAAAACATGTGAGTAGAGAGTTCTGTACAATTATTGGGGAGCCGTTAGGATCTGCGAATTTCTTTTTTTTTTTTGCAAATGAGCAAGATTAAAATTCCGGCAAGTAAATTTTTTTTACTTATTTCGAAATGCTGGAGAACTATTTAAATTTTGTACAGGTAGTTCCGGAATTAAAACATGCCTATTATTTTTATTTATTTTTCTGAATTTTTCTCCAGATCTTCAGGAGAGCATTTGATCTTCGTAGAGCTGGAAGTTGGATGTTACTTAAAACTGGTAGCCATACAGTTTGAGTGCTACGTATGCAGCCTGTGGTAAGTCGCATTGTCTGGTTGAGTTGTACATCTATCTTGCTACAGTGAGCACTGTTCATCCAAGTTGGGCAACAGCATTCAGCAACAGAGTATGTTGGTGCCAAAGCAGTTGATCTTAGGGTGTGAGCACTGAAACCCCAGGAAGTACCAGCAAGCTTCTGAATGATATTATTACGAGTATTCACTTTTGTCGCCACGTTGGAGACATCTTGTCGGAAAGTTAGGGACCTATCCAGTGTTGTTCCGACGTACTTCGGAGTGCAGCAGTACTGTAAGGTTTGTCCTCAGAGTTCAGGTTTAAAGTCAGAGTGTCTGTTCCGTAGGTGGAATGCTGAATCAGCAGTTTTCTGAGGGTTTAGGCGGAGGCACCATTTCCTGAAGTACGTGTCCAGGATTTCCATGTCGGCAGTTAATGTGCTTTCAGCAGTGGTGAAACTGGAGCTCTGGTTTACCAAACAGATGTCATCAGCATATATGAATTTCCTTGAGGTTGTGGCTGCCAGGTCATAAATGTATAAGTTGAAAGGGAAAGGGGCTAATACTGATCCTTGAGGTGGTTCAAAATGGCTCTGAGCCCTATTGGACTCAACTGCTGTGGTCATCAGTCCCCTAGAACTTAGAACTACTTAAACCTAACTAACCTAAGGACATCACACACATCCATGTCCGAGGCAGGATTCGAACCTGCGACCGTAGCAGTCGCACGGTTCCGGACTGCGCGCCTAGAACCGCGAGACCACCGCGGCCGGCCCTTGAGGTGGTCCATCACTTAATTTGAAGACTTTGCTTCTGTCGTTATCAGAGTAAATCTGGAAAAGTCTGTTGTGTAGCATGTTGCTAAGTAGGTTTGTGAGTTTCCGACAGTGAATGATGCTCAAAAATTTTAAGAGAAGGCCTTCTCGCCATATGGTGTCGTAGGCGGCGGATAGATCCAAGAAAGCAGCTATGCTTACACATTTCTTCTCATATCCATTTTCAATATGGGTTGTTAATGCAAACACTTGGACATTATAGCCTCTACCAGCCATGAATCCTGCTGGTTCTATGGGTATTTGTTTATTAATTGTTTCATAGATCCTGTTGTAGATGACTCGTTCAAGTAGTTTCTAAGTAACACTTAACAGGGCTATTGGGCGTGACTTTCTACCTTTGTTGGGTCTTTCTTCAGTTTTAGGACTGCTATTAGCTTGGTTCTCTTGAATAATGGTGGGAGATTTCCAGTGGAGAGAATGTCTAAGGAGAAGTTAGAAAGCCATTTGATAGTTGCTGCTCCACAGTGTGTTAGAAATTCAGGGTTCATCCCATCGAATCCAGCTGCCTTCCCAACTTTCATGTTTCTGATGGCATCTCTTGCTTCCTCTTCATTGAATGTACTGGAAAATTTAGAGGAATTTGGGGCTGCTCTTTGTTTGGCATTGAGCTGGGTTTTGATTTCCCTTCTTGTCTGCTTATCCTTTGGGTTCGTGGAATTTGAGATTAGATGGGCAAGGTTATGGGCAAGGTTACTCGCGCCCGTGACATTCCCTAAGTCACACGTGCCTCCTGGGTGGTACTACATAAGTAACAACAACAGGATGAGACCGAACTGCCCTAAAAGCCCTCCCGGTCATTGAATGCACAGCAAACAACCAAAAAGTCCTTCTCAGGACGTACAAGTTCTTAGAATTGGACCATCTATTTGCATATGCAAACTTAACATCGAAGGAATACCTATTAAGAACTATGAAAAAATGTATATATCTTCACCAGACTCTCAATATTCTGCAATAATGCTCGATGCCGACATCAGTCCACGTAGTTTTGATGCACGGATATGCCATAATCGAAGCTGCTCCGTTGCCGGTCGATCGGCTGTCTGGATACGCATGAAGCTTGGAATAAGGATACCCGATGTTACCGAGAAGATTTTGCACGCAAATATTCCCGCGAGAAAACGATGCACCTGGTATTCGCTTCTCTCATCTTTGGATACATTCATCTCGAAAGTCCAGAAAATGACATCTGGGGAAGATAAACAGCTGCCACCTGAGATAAAAGATTTTCTTTTCGAACCATCTCTCAGTGGACAAACCGACAGCGACCCTTCTGAATGCAGTAATAACACAAGCGATGAATGTGACTGCGAGTTCGATTGAAAATTGTAAAATATCGAATGAAACATTTCAATATGCCAATTTCGACTTCCAATTCGTTACCAGCACCCTTACAATACATTATACCCCAAATTTTACACGAATCGATCCTCCATTTTGAATCTTGTAATTCCGACGTCGGATTCCTAATCATCGACCCAAAGAATCTGAAATGAACACAGGTTTGTAGGATTTTGTATCCTTTTTTCTGTTATGCTCACGTTCTGAAGCTAGTTAGCCCAGTGTGCGCCGGCACAATATTCAAATGGTTCAAATGGCTCTAAGCACTATGGGACTTAACAGCTGAGGACATCAATCCCCCAAACTTAGAACTACTTAAACATAATGACATCACACACATCCATGCCCGAGGCAGGATTCGAACCTGCGACCGTACCAGCAGCGCGGTTCCGGACTGAAGCGCTGCTAAAACCCAAACATGATTAACAAACCACACCAAATATGAGTAGATCTCCATAGCAAAGCATTGCAAATTTTTGCCGATGTCCACAAATCATTTCAACTACACAAAAATTGGGCAGGTGCGAGTAGAACCCGCGTTCCGAGGGTTCCGTACAAACCTACTTATATATACAGACAGTTAATCCATCCCGACAACCGTGAATCTCGACGATTTTTTCCTGATGTCAGCACTTATACTGGCAAGATATCTGTCCCGGCAGTTCCCAAAATGGTTTACAGTCAAACAATGGAAAAACCAGGATGGAGTGTAACAATATTATGAGAAGAATACTTCTACTCTCCATACAGCGGAGATGCTGGTTCGCAGATAGGCACAACAAAAAGACTGTCATAAAATGAGCTTTCGGCCAACAAGGCCTTTGTCGGAAATAGGCAACATATACATACACACACACACACACACACACACACACACACACACTCACGCAAACGCAACTCTCACACATGACCAGTCTCTGGCACCTGATGCCGGAATGCGAGTGTGTGTGTGTGTGTGTGTGTGTGTGTGTGTGTGTGTGTGTGTGTGCGCGTGTGTGTCTATTTCAGATTGTTTTAAGTTTGACGTCGTACAACAAATGACACGAAAAATATTTTTCCATGTGATATAATTACAGATCAACACTCTTAGGAGTTTTTCCCCTTAACTTGTATTGTTAAAGCTTGTTTCTTGCTACATTTCGTAGTTCAAGTTCAACGGGAAGTATCCTACAGGTTTTGATGAGTGACTTTGTGAGTATCAAACTATGTGACATAAACCGTCGTATCTTTTAATTGCATTGACTCAGAAGCTTACCCCACCAAGCGACGGTAGACCTTTGTGTGTGACATAAATTTCGAATTGATCCGTTTATCCGCTCTTGAGAAAAAGGGGTCTTTAACAGACGGACGGACAGGCAGATAACAAATGGCAATTCTTTTTCATGAGATATACTTAAAAATTAACAGTTTCAAAGTTTTTTCTTTTACGTATACTGTTAAACCTGGGCCAACGGGAAGTACATTGTAGGTTTTAATGAGAGAGACAGACAGTATCAAACTATGTGACAAATGGTCGTATCTTTTGACTGCATTGACTTAGATGCTTACATTTATTATCCCGCCATAGGACTATAAACCGTATTGTGTGACGCAGATTTCAACTTGATACGTAAACCCGTTCCTGAAGAAAAAGATTTTTAACAGATGACAAAATAATCCTATAAGGGATCCGTTTTTGCCGATGGAAGTACAGAACCCGTAAAACAAGAAAAACACGTTTGGCGCACAAATACAAACCAGCCAAAGCTCAGAACAAGCAAAATACGTCATTGGTAAGGTCCAAAAGAAGTATATGCCACGATTTTTACCGCGATATATATTTTAGAGACTGGACTGTAAGCACCTGTGGCGTTTGCAACATATAGGTGTGTTTGTGTGGTTGCCTAATGTTGTCTCCGCAATGGAATTCTCATGCCTACAAATGACTGAAAGGACGCTGCCATTGACAGCCTGCACCAAGGGATTTCTATAAAACGAAGTATGTTGTTGTGGTTTTACTTCAGTTTAGCACATCAAACCAATCATTCCTCTCGGAATGCTCCTGGAATGAATCATCCTGGATACCGTAAATAATTTATACTTAAAAAACATGCAGGGTGCAAAAAATGTATAAATACGAAGTATACAGGGTCGGATTCTACCCTAAATGTAATTTCGAGATTGGCAAAACCTTTGTTTGACTTTCCTTAGACAGCGCCTCCCTTTGTTAGTCGGACATAAGTTGGACGATACCGATTAGCGCTGAGAAACAGAAGATCTACACCCTACCCTACACCTTCCGAAAAAGCTCAGTGGACAAGCAAATGGAACTCAAGACATTTACTGTCAGTGGTTCCTCATCCACCGAACCAGAGTGCGCGTATCACCTTCGAAAGTACGGGCAGCAGTTGTACTGCACTGATGATCTGCTAGACGGGGCGTTGGCTGCTGTGCAGATGATGTACGTGGTTTACCCGTAAGTACCTGCAATAAGCCGTCCAAAAACACATAGGGCTGAATTACCTTACTACAAGGCAGATTCCGAGTCAAGGTTTCTGTTTGCTCACTAGCCATTAACGAAATTCGACTCAAAACTTCTTTCGTAAAGAAGCAGTTCAAGATGTGGCAGACTCCACAGAGAGGCGATGAATCGTCTACATCTACATCTACATGGATACTCTGCAAATCACATTTAAGTGCCTGGCAGAGGGTTCATCGAACCACCTTCACAATTTTCTATTATTCCAATCTCATATAGCGCGCAGAAGGAACGAACACCTATATCTTTACGTACGAGCTCTGATGAGCTCTGATTTCCCTTATTTCATCGTGGTGATCGTTTCTCCCTGTGTTTCGCATTGGGAGGAGAAAGCTGGTGATCGGAATTTTATGAGAAGATACCGTCGCAACGAAAAACGTCTTTCTTTTAATGATGTCCAGCCCAAATCCTGTATAATTTCTGTGATACTTTCTCCGTATTTCGCGATAATTCAAAACGTGCTGCCCTTCCTTGAACTTTTTCGATGTACTCCGTCAGTCCTATCTGGTAACGATCCCACACCGCGCAGCAGTATTTTAGAAGAGGACGGACAAGCGTAGTGTAGGCAATCTCCTTAGTAGATCTGTTACGTTTTCCAAGTGTCCTGCCAACAAAACGGAGTCTTTGGTTAGCCTTCCCCACAACATTTTCTATGTGTTCCTTCCAATTTAAGTTGTTCGTAATTGTAATACCTAGGTATTTAGTTGAATTTACGGCTTTTAGATTAGACTGATTTGTCGTGTAACCGAAGTTTAACGAATTCCTTTTAGCATCCATGTGGATGATCTCATACTTTCGTTATTTAGGGTCAACTGCCACTTTTCGCACCATTCAGATATCTTTTCTAAATCGTTTTTGCAATCTGTTTTGATCTTTTGATGACTATTAGTCGATAAACGACAGCGTCATCTGCAAACAACTTAAGACGGCTGCTCAGATTGACTCCCAAATCGTTTATATAGATAAGGAACAGCAAAGGGCCGATAACACTACCTTGGGGAACTCCAGAAATCACTTCTGTTTTACTCGACGACTTTCCGTCAATTACTACGAACTGTGACCTCTCTGACAGGGAATCACAAATCCAGTCACCTAACTGAGACGATATTCCATAAGCAAGCAATTTCACGACAAGCCGCTTGTGTGGTACAGTTTCAAAAACCTTCCGGAAATCCAGAAATACGGAATCGATCAGAAATCCCTTGTGAATAGCACTCAACACTTCATGTGAATAAAGAGCTAGTTGTGTTTCACAAGACCGGTGTTTTTTAAGCCCATGTTGATTGTGTGTTAATAGATAGTTCTCTTCGAGGTAATTCATAATGTTCGAACACAATATAAATTCCAAAATCCTGCTGCAAATCGACGTTAACGATATGGGCCTGTAATTTGGTGGATTACTCCTACTATCTTTCTTGACTATTGGTGTGACCTGTGCAACTTTCCAGTCTTTGGGTACCGATCTTTCGTCGAGCGAACTGTGGTATATGATTGTTAAGTATGGAGCTAATGCATCAACATAGTCCGAAAGGAACCTAATTGGCATACAGTCGGGACCAGAAGACTTACTTTTATTAAGTGATTTAAGTTGCTTCACTACCCCGAGGATATATATTTCTACGTTACTCATGTTGGCAGTTGTTGTCGATTCTAATTCTGGAATTTTTACTTCGTCTTCTTTTGTGAAGGCATTTCGTAAGGCTGTGTTTAGTAACTCTGCTTTGGCAGCACTGTCTTCGATAGTATCTCCATTGCTATCGCGCAGAGAAGGCATTGATTGTTTCTTGCCGCTAACATACTTCACATAACACCAGAATCTCTTTGGATTTTCTGCCAGGTTTCGAGACAAAGTTTCGTTGTGGAAACTGTTATAAGCATCTCTCATTGAAGTTCGCGCTAAATTCCGAGCTTCTGTAAAAGACCGCCAATCTTGGGGACTAAACAGAATAACGACTCTCCTTGCAGAGAAACGACTTCACACTCTCCCTGTATCGAAAGCAACACTTCTGAAAATCGATCCGCCAGCTTTTCCGCTATGGCTCTTGCCAGCGAAGTCTTAAGGTCGATCCTCAGAGGGATGTCTCTTCGATCGGTCCCCGCAGATGAGTGCCTCTCCACACCATACGCCCGCTCCCTCCTGAATGCGCGGCGCCTACATTTGCACTCAGGCAACGAATCCCAGTGGCCATTACAAAAATATTATCTTTGACTCCATAGGTCGTACAATGATGAGCCAAAACATTATGGCCACTTCCCCTCCGCTAGGTTGAATGCCTCCTGTAGTGTTGCGGGCACGTGACGCAGTAAGAAAAGAATGTAAGCGGAAGAGATACGTATGGGCAGTCATTATAGCGAAGATACGGGGCCGCAAATGCCGCAAATCCACTGATATGAGCTGTTTTGACAAAGGGCACATTGCTGTGGCGCTGCGACTGGAAACGAGAATCTCTTGTATGGAGGCTGTTTAGGTTTTTATGTTGGTAACGCCACGTAACGCTCTGTATGAAAATCACTGACTGTGCTGTGTGCAGCCTGTGGCTGGTTGGCATTGTTGGAATATTTGTTATTGAAGTGTTGGGCAGTTGGAGGTGAACAGCGCGTAGCGTTGCGCAGTTGGAGCTGAGTCGCCAGCAGTGGTGGTTGTGGGGAGAGAGATGGCGGAGTTTTGAGAGCGGATGATCTGGACGTGTGTCCATCAGAAAGAGTAAATTTGTAAGACTGGATGTCAAAAAAATGGTTCAAATGGCTCTGAGCACTATGGGACTTAACTTCTGAGGCCATCAGTCCCCTAGAACTTAGAACTACTTAAACCTAAATAACCTAAGGACATCACACACACCCATGCCCGAGGCAGGATTCGAACCTGCGACCGTAGCGGTCGCACGGTTCCAGACTGTAGCGTTTAGAACCGCTCGACCACCTCGGCCGGCGACTGGATGTCATGGATGTCATGAACTGATTTTTATATATATATATATATATATATATATATAAAATGACTTTTGAGCACTATTAAGGTAAATACATTGTTTGTTCTATATCAAAATCTTCATTTGCTAACTATGCCTATCAGTAGTTAGTGCCTTCAGTAGTTAGAATGTTTTATTTAGCTGGCAGTATTGGTGCTCGCTGTAATGCAGTAGTTCGAGTAACGAAAATTTTTGTGAGGTAAGTGATTCATGAAAGGTATAGGTTACTGTTAGTCAGAGCCATTCTTTTGTAGGGATTATTGAAAGTCAGATTACGTGTCAGTTTAGTGGTGGTGGTTAGTGTTTAACGTCCCGTCGACAACGAGGTCATTAGAGACGGAGCGCAAGCTCGGGTTAGGGAAGGATTGGGAAGGAAATCGGCCGTGCCCTTTCAAAGGAACCATCCCGGCATTTGCCTGAAACGATTTAGGGAAATCACGGAAAACCTAAATCAGGATGGCTGGAGACGGGATTGAACCGTCGTCCTCCAGAATGCGAGTCCAGTGTCCTAACCACTGCGCCACCTCGCTCGGTTTTTAGTGATGATAAGAACAAGCAAAGAGAAAAATGTCTGAGTACGTTCAGTTTTGCTCATCTGTTTGAAAATCAAATAACGTAAGATGTTTATCAGCACAGTCATTTATAATTTTTCTAAGGGGTCGTTTCACTCTGAAGCGGCGAAGCTGGTCGCCTGTTGGCGTACTACTCTCCTGACCACCTATGGACAGTGGTGAAGGGTGATGAAATAACGAGTAGGTCGCACAATATCGGATATCCATCTCAGTTCACAAAACGTAGAGGTCGGAGGATCCCTCCTGTGTAATCCAGGATAAGCTGTGATCTGTGGCTGACTGACGACAGAGTACAACGCTGGTGCAAACACAAGTGTTTCGGAGCACACCGTTCAAAGACCATTTGAGCCGTGCTGTGGCTAGCGTTGGTGGTTTTCGAAGGTTTCCGTCCTCTGTTGGAGGTCAGACCGTATTGTTTAGTTGACATGGTTGTGGTTGTTTGTCTTCTTCTCGTGTTGAATGGCGCCACTTGGTTTCGCAAGCGTTGCCTGTCCGCTAGTGGCAGCAGCGGCGGTTATCGATATGTAGTAACTGTGGCCCTATCTGTGGGCGACATTGTTGTTCTTCCCGGTCGTGTGAGTGAGGCAGTTCGGTTGGGGACTCAGGAGGAGCCAGATTCGCGCAGGGCGAGAACACGCTGGGACCGCTGGCGGTGCTCATGGACTGCCGGATCGAAGGCCTGTCGTCACTAGGGTGCACGACCTCGTCGTAAACCGGCTCCTGCAAGCTTTCAGTTGAGTGCATTTGGATTCAAGTAGAGAAACCTCCATCATTGTGAGAACTTGCGAGTCTCCCGTGACTTGAATTCGTGTTGTTGCTCGTAGTGTTGCCGAGGCGAAGAGCAGCGAGTGGAGTGCTTGGGGAAGGCGGATCTTATTAGCTTTCCTGGACTTCTAATTATTATGTATTGCGTTCAGTTTGTTACTATTTGTTAAGTTCAACCAGCGATATTTTTCTTGCCTCGTGTCAGCTAACCCCCCAGTTACCTGCCCTGGGGGTTAGTGTATGTAACGACAGTATACGCCTCCTCGCCTTGCCGCTGCTGTCTGGTGAGGCGTGTAGTTTTGACAGCATCCTTGATTGTAGGTTGGTTGGCAATTCTTCTACCCTGGTGGTACTGATTCCTTTCTCGTTCCTGGCGCTCTAAGCATGGTATTCTGCGGACGGAGTTCAGACCGCCGGTTCTGGCTTTGGCGTATTTTTACATCTTTGCATTTGGTTTTATTGGACGTCAGGTAGCCTCAGCAAGATTATCATTAGTCATTCGTCAGACTGCCACTAGTCTGAGTTACCATCCTGTGAAGTGAATGCAACTTTTGGCTGCCTATCTCACCACTAGCGAAAGTGTTTTTTGCCAGACCTACTCAGAGGTCGATTCCTGGTGCACCGTCTGTAACTGGCCCTTGTGTTTTATTATTGTATTTGTTGCTTTACTGCATGCTTCTAAAATTTTATATAATTGCCATTATTGGCGTTACAGCAGGTTTAAATGATTGTGCTCGTAAGCTTACCATCATTTTGTCTCGCCTGTTTGGTGATCAGGTTGCTTGACCTTTAAATTAACCTTTCCTGTTGTATTTGCTGTTTTACTGTATGTTTTTTTAAATTTTTATTTAATTGCCATTCTTGGCGTTATAGCAGGTTTAAATGGTTGTGCTACCAAGTTTACCATCATTTTGTCTCACCCCTTTGGTGATCAGTTGCTGTCTTTGTAAATTAACCTTTGCTATTGCATTGCTGTTTTACAGTGTGTTTGTTAAATTTTTTTATAACTGCCGTTCTTGGTGTTAAAGGCCTTCAGCTGTGACTGTGGTTACTTGTCTTAAAATTTTAATTTGGATCACACTGGCTTGTTTTTAAAACATTATTTGCTGTGGCTGTATTTTATGCTCATTTGATAAATTGTAACCCACTGAAAGCACTTTTAATTACACAGTTGTTTATTCTTTCATTAATAACGTGTGATATCTTTATTTATTGCTGAGTCTGGACTTATCGTATTAAAATAAATGTTTGTAATTACAAAAGGGAACCAATAGTAACTGATTATGGCCCCGTCCACAATCGTAACCGAATCCTGCCTTCCTTGACTACCGGGTTTCACCATTGTTGAACTTGGAACTCCACATCACACGACCTCTACATATTCCTGTGTTGGCTCAGCAATGTCGTCAGTTATGACTGCAGTGGGCACAGAATCACTGAGTTTTCACGGTGGATCAAAAGAAACGTGTCGCCAGTGGAATGAATCGCATTGAACCAGGTGAATAGTTGCGTTCTTACACGTCGTCATCCAGGCGAATGGCTGCATGAAACATGCACTGTGCCACGGACGCAGGACGGTGAGGGAAGAATTAGGCTATGGGGTACATTGAGTTGGGCTTACGTGGGATCTGTGGTGGTAATCGAAGGTATTATGACAGCAGTGAACTATGTGAACATTATTGCGGACCACCTGCTTCGTTTCATGCTAGAAGTCTCCCGTTTCGGTGATATCTTCTAGCATGATAACTTTCCTTGTTGCAAGGTCACAGTCGTGCTACAGTGGCTTGTAGGGCATTAAAATGAACCCACATCGGTGTCTTGGTCAGCAAATGTGCCTGATCTGTACCCACTGGGACACATACCAGGCGCCAGCTGCGTGTCCACAAACCACCACCCAGTAATTTGTGAGAATTTCTTGACCTCTGCATAGACATCTGGTGCCACGTACTTCTGGAATCCTGTCAAAGAGTTGCAGAATCCATGCCAAGCAGAATCTCTGATTTACTGTGTTTGACAAGTGGAACAACATGCTATCAAACGGATGGTGACAATGTTTTGGCTCATCAGTGTCAATCTGCCTGAAGCTCATATTCCTTTCACAATATTTTCTGGAAGTTCACATTTTCCCTCCTACATCCTTAGCACTCCATTCATCAAATGCGCATCTCCATTTTTCCGTGGTAAACATGCCCTGGCTCTAACCAAGAGACGAATCCTCAGAGGTCAGCTCATGACCATTGATTGTGATCCTGCGCATTCCTTCGCACTAAAAGCTCGTCTTTTATGCCTTGTTCCACCTCCAATGTTCATTTGCCAAGTACACTATTCTGAAATGTTTATCGTCTCACCAGAGTGCAACCCCCTGCCCACTCTCTCCGTGGTATGTGGGTTTTGTGGCCGCGGATGTTGTAAACCGTGCTCTCTCTCAGGGCAGTAAATGTCCACCCTTGCAGAACACAACTCTCTTTAACTGAGAGTGGCTTCTGAAGAATGTGTAGCACACTTCATCCTTTCTGTTAGTGCTCAGCTCTAATTAATTCCCAGACATGCATTACTACAGAAATGGATAGTACATGCTACTAGCCAGTATCAACTAGTGAAATGGTTAATTATCCGACTGTGAATCATAAACAGTGATCTAACATAAATATAAATCGAAAATAATTTACAGGATATTAAATGCATTGGGGCCAAATATTGCAACCTTACAGGGTTATAAACAGTAAATCAGTCCAGACGGTATTGTAAGATCCCATATATTTGCAGGCGACATGGTGGATTAATTTAGACCTGTGGCTGATTTCGCTTGCCAGCCACAGTGCACAAACAACGTAAAATAAAAGGTAAAGTAAATATGTAACTTAACTAAAAACAAAATCTGATGTATCATATTTACTAATCTGCATATAATATGTATGTAAGTAATGTATGTAAGTATTTTAGAAATATGAAAGAGAGAAACCAGCTGAGGATACCACAACTGTGGTGAGACATGCTCTGGTGTTAAAGAAAAACAGTAACTGGAACTTAAATAGTGGCAACTACTTATTCACATCCGATATAAAAGAGTTGCATGTTTGCACCTGTTACTGTCCAAAGTAGTCACCAGCGTTGTGTAGAACCCGTTGCCAGCGATGTGGAAGGAGTAGTACACCGTTAGCACAGCCTCTTCTGTTGATGGTGCGAATGGAGCGGTCTAAAGTTATGGTGATTTTCGTGTACGACTGTGATGGTGTTATCCTAACGCATTACGTTCCTCCACGGCAGATCGTCAATGCACAGTATTACTGTTCGTTTATGGAGCATCACCTGCGACCAGCTTTGCGAGAGACGCGGAGACACTTTCTGCGAAGCCATCCTTTATTTTGCACGACAATGCGCGAGCGCATACAGCGTAGGCTGTGGCTGCTATGTTCGGTCGATGGGATTGGGAAGTACTGTACCATCCACCTGACTCCCCAGACTTAAGTCCTTGCGACTTTGATTTGATTCCGAAGATGAAGGAACCACTTCGTGGCATTCGCTTTAGAAATGTTCCAGAGATTCGACAGCCAGAAGACCGCTCCATTCGTACCATCAACAGAACAGGCTCTGCTAACGGTATCCTACGCCTTCCACATCACTGGCAACGGGTTCTACACAACGCTGGTGACTGCTTTGAAGGACAGTAACAGGTGTAAACATGTAACTCTTTTGTATCGGTTGTCAATAAATAGTTACCACTATTTAAGTTCCAACCCTCGTACTTGCAAAAAGGCGGACTCATCCTTAATTCATTATTTAAAGCCTTCCATTGCAAATAGTGCAACACAGATTTGTAATAGTCATCCACATAAGATAACAATCATCATATAGTTCAGGAAGGAAAGAAGATTGAGTTTAATTTCCCATCAACAACAGGGACATTAGACCACAAGCTTGAATTACGGAAGATGGGGAAGGAAATCGGCCGAGCTCTTTCAAAGGAACCATCACAGCATTTGCCTTAAGTGATTTAGGGAAACCATGAAAATCCTAAATCTGGATGGCCAGACAGCTATTTACACTTTTGTTCTTCCGAATGAGGCCTCAATGTGCCTTTTACCATTTTTCTTTCTTACAAAATATCCTAAGGTCACTGTTACTAGATCACTGTTTCTATTCAGTAACATAATTTTTAGAACTTGTGAAATACGAGACTTCATCCAGCCGATGTGGCCGAGCGGTTCTAGGCGCTTCAATCCGGAGCCGCGCTGCTGCTACGGTCGCAGGTTCGAATCCTGCCTCGGGCATGGATGTGTGTGATGTCCTTAGGTTAGTTATGTTTCAGTAGTTCTAAGTCTAGGGGACTGATGGCCTCAGATGTTAAGTCCCATAGTGCTTGGAGCCATTTGAATTTGAAATACGAGACTTTAAACATGAAAGTGCAAAATAACATACTGCAAACAATGCAAGTGAAAGTAAAAAAATCATTTATTTATGGCAATATTACTGTTAAAAATTTTCTGTACTTTGTGTGTGTGTGTGTGTGTGTGTGTGTGTGTGTGTGTGTGTTTGCTCGCTTGCCTGTGTGAACATGTATGTTTGTGTACACATTATTTATGAAGGAGTTAAGTATCCCAAAATCTGGAAAAGGTTTTGTATGAATAAATAAATATTGAATTACTATCGAATCAAGCAGTTATGTAGAAACCATTGCAGTGATTCATTGGATCATATTGCCTGGCATGTTCACAAAAACGAGCAAATTTCTCCTGACAAAGAGTTCTCTTATACGTACATATCATCGAATATTAAAGAATGTATTTGTATTAAGTTAATACAAAAGACGCAGTATCTTTTACACAATGCAATATTGAATAAAACATTTTGGTTTAGGCAGGACGTGAAGCAATTGCATTTCACTTCGTAACTCCACTACGCTACTGTGTATATAAGTACATACGAACATGTCTTCAATGTCAACACCGCCCCAAGGGTTTAATGCCAATGTGTCTTTAGTGGACATTTAATTATACAAATCACACCAAGAACGACGCGTTTTTGATAGATCTTCAGTACTCCGTTGTCTCGAAACGGCATACTTTCGTAACATTTGTTACCATAGATTGTATCAATAATGACGCGTTTTCGAGAGATTTTTAATACGCTGGTGCTTTGAAATAGCATATGTTCATAGGACATAAGGTATATCACACTCTAACACAAAGAAAACCCTCCCACCATCCAAATGGGACGCAAATAAGCATATGTGATGTACATGTGCAGCTGAACAAATGATTACAATTTGAGAAAAATTTGATGACTTTTTCAAGAGAGAGAGCTTCACAAACTGAGCAAGTCAGTAACATATTCTTCTACCTCTGGGCCTTATGCAAGCAATTATTCGGCTTGGAAATGATTGATAGAGTAGTTGGATGTATCGTGCCAAATTATTTCGAATCGGCTCGTTAGATCGTCAAAATCCCGAGATGGTTGGAGGATCTTGCGCATAGACCCCCAAACATTCTCAGTGGTGGTGATATCCGGCGAAGTTGCTGGCCAGCGTAGGGTTTGGCAAACTTGAAGACAAGCAGCAGAACTCCCGCCGTGTGCAGGCGGGCATTACCTTGCTGAAACGTAAGTCCAGGATGGCTTGCTATGAAGAGCAACAAAATGTGGGGCAGAATATCGACAACGTACCGCTTTACTGTAAGGGGGCCACGGAAGGCAGTCAAAGGGATCCTGCTATGAAAATAAATGCTGCCCCAGACCATGATTCCTGGTTGTCGGACCGTATGGGGGGCGACAGTCAATTTGGTATCATACCGCTGTCCGGGGCGTCTCCATACACGTCTTCGTCCTGGGGCCTACTTGATAAGAGTAGAATTGTCTTCCGTGGTCACCGCTTCTCTACTGACAACAGAATATTCCCCGCCTCCTTTTCTACTGGCGGAGCCACCTTTGGCAACATCTAGTAGTCAATTATGCATTACATAGGGGTGTCCGGATAAATTTGATCAGATAACTTACTTTACCTCATTGCCGAACCGACGATTTCCTGAAGCCTCAGGACTGGCCCTATCAGGCTATCCCTTCCTTTAGCCATCTGGGCCATAAATTTTCGATTCAGTACCTCTTATGTGATCCATCTTTCTATTCTTCAACATTCCACCTCAGCATAACATTTCAGAAGTTACTGTTCTCTTCTTATTTGAACTTTTTATTGCCCATAATTTACCTCCGTGTGAGGCAACACTCCAGACAAATAATTTCGTATAAGAATTACTAACATTTAAATTTATATTCGCTGTTAACAGAAATCTCTTTTTCACAAACGCTTTTTTTGCTAATGCTAGTCTCTATTTTTATCCTCTCTATTTCGGCCGTATCAGTTATTTTGCTATGCAAGTTGTAATATTCATTTACTAATTTTAGTATGTCATATTGTAATCTGAATATCCGCACATGCGTGTTTCTGTTATTAAGTTGGCACATAAGTTCGTAGCGTTTTTGTTTTGCATGTTGGTATTCCGGTTGCAATGGGTTTGTTTATAGACTGTCATTTTTTAAAATTTGTTGTTATTTGAGTTTGCATATTATCATTGTGTCATTTGGAGATACTGAGCGGAGCTGTGAACGCTAGTAAACGGAGTGCTACGTGGAGAAATCGGAAATTTTCGACTTATTCTTCAATAGAGGGGTGACAGCAGGGGAGGTGGCCAGAAACATTTGCGCCGAGTATGAGCAGAACGCAATTGGACAAAGCACGGCAAGCAGATAGTATTCTTGTTTTGATAAGGATCATTTTGACATTTCTCTCGACTTGCAGGAAGACTTTCGTGGTTTTAAAAAGATCGTTTAAATGCGCTAATCCACAGTGAGCCACTTCCCTGTACTCGAGAACTGGCAGATGTGATGAACTGTGATCATTTCACCATAGTGCGACATTTGTATGCAATAGGATAGGTTCAAAAATCAGCTGTGTAGGTAATGTATGCTCTAAGCCAATATCACAAAAACCAGCAGATGGTCATACGTGCATCTCTCCTTGCTAGTCATCGATTGGCTCGTGGACGACACCGACAATTCCCATCCTGTGTCGTTACTAGTGATGATAAATGGTGTCTTTATCCCAATATAAGAAAAAGAAAGGAATGGTGGAGCCCAAATAAAGCAGCAACTCACCGTACAAAGACCTCCACGCACCCACAAAAGAAAATGTTACGCTTTTGGTGGAACAACGACGGTGTGTTGAGCTACGAATTGCTTCCTCGACGTGCAACCATCACTGCTCTCATATACTGTCAACAACTGAGACGTGTGAGCGACACTACTACACGATAACGTCAGCCCGCATTCTGCTAGACTGAGAACAGACACTACACAGCAACTGGTTAGGGAACTCACTCCGCACCCACGTTTTTCACCTGATCTTGCACCGTCAGATTTTCACCCTTTCCACTACTTATCGAAGAACTTTCAAGGAACATCCTTTCCACATGAAAATGCGAGTTCTTCGCCTCAAAACCACATCATTTCTACAGTAGTGTTATCTAAAAGTTACCCCAGTGCTGGCAGACCGAAGTACGTGGGAGAGTTGGAAAATAAGTTTCCCCCTGTCGACTGTGGTCAGAGTTGTGTGTGAAAGGAAAAAAAAAGAGAATGAGACGTTAAAGATAAGACATATCTTTATTTTTCTACATAATTTCCAAGTACATTGAGACATTTGTCATACAGCTTTATAAGCTTCAAAAGGGCTTCCAGGAAAAAATCAGGGCTTCGCGTACGGAAGAAGCGTTGGACGACTTGTTTGACGTCAGCATTGCTGCCAAAGCGCCTTCCGTCGAGAGTCTTTTTCAAAGCAGGAAACAGAACAACTGAGAGAAAATCTGGAATACATTTCAGATAAATTTTCTCAGCATATTATAGTCTTAGGTGGAGATTTCAATTTACCAGATATAGACTGGGACACTCCGATGTTTAGGGCGGGTGGTAGGGACAGAGCATCGAGTGACATTATATTGAGTGCACTATCCAAACACTACCTCGAGCAATTAAACAGAGAACCGATTCGTGGAGATAACATCTTGGACCTACTGATAACAAACAGAGCCAAACTTTTAGATTCTGTAAGTGCAGAACAGGGAATCAGTGATCATAAGGCCGTTGCAGCATCCCTGAATATGGAAGTAAAGAGGAATATAAAAAAAGGGAGGAAGGTTTATCTGTTTAGCAAGAGTAATAGAAGGCAGATTTCAGACTACCTAACACTGACAATGTCGAGGGTTTATGGAAAAAGTTCAGGGCAATCATAAAATGCGTTTTAGACAGATACGTGCGGAGTAAAACTGTGAGGGGCGGGAAAAACCCACCGTGGTTCAAAAACAAAGTTTGGGAACTACTGCGAAAGCAAAGAGAGCTTCACTCCAAGTTTAAACGCAGCCAAAACCTCTCAGACAAACAGAAGCTAAACGATGTCAAAGTTAGCGTAAGGAGGGCTATACGTGAAGCGTTCAGTGAATTCGAAAGTACAATTCTATGTACCGACTTGACAGAAAATCCTAGGAAGTTCTGGTCTTACGTTAAATCAGTAAGTGGCTCGAAACAGCATATCCAGACACTCCGGGATGATGATGGCATTGAAACAGAGGATGACACGCGTAAAGCTGAAATACTAAACATCTTTTTCCAAAGCTGTTTCACAGAGGAAGACCGCACTGCAGTTCCTTCTCTAAATCCTCGCACTAACGAAACAATGGCTGACATTGAAATAAGTGTCCAAGGAATAGAAAAGCAACTGGAATCACTCAACGGAGGAAAGTCCACTGGACCTGACGGGACGCCAATTCGATTCTACACAGAGTACGCGAAAGAACTTGCCCCCCTTCTAACAGCCGTGTACCGCTAGTCTCTAGAGGAACGGAAGGTTCCAAATGATTGGAAAAGAGCACAGGTAGTCCCAGTCTTCAAGAAAGGTCGTCGAGCAGATGCGCAAAACTATAGACCTATATCCCTGACGTCGATCTGTTGTAGAATTTTAGAACATGTTTTTTGCTCGCGTATCATGTCGTTTCTGGAAACCCATAATCTACTCTGTAGGAATCAACATGGATTCCTGAAACAGCGATCGTGTGAGACCCAACTCGCTTTATTTGTTCACGAGACCCGGAAAATATTAGATACAGCCTCCCAGGTAGATGCTATTTTCCTCGACTTCCGGAAGGCGTTCGATACAGTTCCGCACTGTCGTCTGATAAACAAAGTAAGAGCCTACGGAATATCAGACCAGCTGTGTGGCTGGATTGAAGAGTTTTTAGCAAACAGAACACAGAATGTTGTTCTCAATGGAGAGACGTCTGCAGACGTTAAAGTAACCTCTGGCGTGCCACAGGGGAGTGTTATGGGACCATTGCTTTTCGCAATATATACACTCCTGGAAATTGAAATAAGAACACCGTGAATTCATTGTCCCAGGAAGGGGAAACTATATTGACACATTCCTGGGGTCAGATACATCACATGATCACACTGACAGAACCACAGGCACATAGACACAGGCAACAGAGCATGCACAATGTCGGCACAGTGTATATCCACCTTTCGCAGCAATGCAGGCTGCTATTCTCCCATGGAGACGATCGTAGAGATGCTGGATGTAGTCCTGTGGAACGGCTTGCCATGCCATTTCCACCTGGCGCCTCAGTTGGACCAGCGTTCGTGCTGGACGTGCAGACCGCGTGAGACGACGCTTCATCCAGTTCCAAACATGCTTAATGGGGGACAGATCCGGAGATCTTGCTGGCCAGGGTAGTTGACTTACACCTTCTAGAGCACGTTGGGTGGCACGGGATACATGCGGACGTGCATTGTCCTGTTGGAACAGCAAGTTCCCTTGCCGGTCTAGGAATGGTAGAACGATGGGTTCGATGACGGTTTGGATGTACCGTGCACTATTCAGTGTCCCCTCGACGATCACCAGTGGTGTACGGCCAGTGTAGGAGATCGCTCCCCGTACCATGATGCCGGGTGTTGGCCCTGTGTGCCTCGGTCGTATGCAGTCCTGATTGTGGCGCTCACCTGCACGGCGCCAAACACGCATACGACCATCATTGGCACCAAGGCAGAAGCGACTCTCATCGCTGAAGACGACACGTCTCCATTCGTCCCTCCATTCACGCTTGTCGCGACACCACTGGAGGCGGGCTGCACGATGTTGGGGCGTGAGCGGAAGACGGCCTAACGGTGTGCGGGACCGTAGCCCAGCTTCATGGAGACGGTTGCGAATGGTCCTCGCCGATACCCCAGGAGCAACAGTGTCCCTAATTTGCTGGGAAGTGGCGGTGCGGTCCCCTACGGCACTGCGTAGGATCCTACGGTCTTGGCGTGCATCCGTGCGTCGCTGCGGTCCGGTCCCAGGTCGACGGGCACGTGCACCTTCCGCCGACCACTGGCGACAACATCGATGTACTGTGGACACCTCACGCCCCACGTGTTGAGCAATTCGGCGGTACGTCCACCCGGCCTCCCGCATGCCCACTATACGCTCTCGCTCAAAGTCCGTCAACTGCACATACGGTTCACGTCCACGCTGTCGCGGCATGCTACCAGTGTTAAAGACTGCGATGGAGCTCCGTATGCCACGGCAAACTGGCTGACACTGACGGCGGCGGTGCACAAATGCTGCGCAGCTAGCGCCATTCGACGGCCAACACCGCGGTTCCTGGTGTGTCCGCTGTGCCGTGCGTGTGATCATTGCCTGTACAGCCCTCTCGCAGTGTCCGGAGCAAGTATGGTGGGTCTGACACACCGGTGTCAATGTGTTCTTTTTTCCATTTCCAGGAGTGTATAAATGACCTAGTAGATAGTGTCGCAAGTTCCATGCTACTTTTCGCGGATGATGCTGTAGTATACAGAGAAGTTGCAGCATTAGAAAATTGTAGCGAAATGCAGGAAGATCTGCAGCGGATAGGCACTTGGTGCAGGGATAGCAACTAACCCTTAACATAGACAAATGTAATGTATTGCGAATACATAAAAGGAAGGATCCTTTATTGTATGATTATATGATAGCGGAACAAAGACTGGTAGCAGTTACTTCTGTAAAATATCTGGGAGTATGCGTGCGGAACGATTTGAAGTGAAATGATCATATAAAATTAATTGTTGGTAAAGCGGGTACCATGTTGAGATTCATTGGGAGAGTCCTTAGAAAATGTAGTCCATCAACAAAGGAGGTGGCTTACAAAACACTCGTTCGACCTTTACTTGAGTATCAGTGTGGGATCCGTACCAGATCGGGTTGACGGAGGAGATAGAAAAGATCCAAAGATGAGCGGCGCGTTTCGTCACAGGGTTATTTGGTAAGCGTGATAGCGTTACGGAGATGTTTAGCAAGCGGTGTAGCTTGCTGTCCAGGTTTCGAGAGGGTGCGTTTCTGGATGAGGTATCGAATATATTGCTTCCGCCTACTTACACCTCCCGAGGAGATCACGAATGTAAAATTAGAGAGATTCGAGCGCGCACGGAGGCTTTCCGGCAGTCGTTCTTCCCGCGAACCATACGCGACTGGAACAGAAAAGGGAGGTAATGACAGTGGCACGTAAAGTGCCCTCCGCCACACACCGTTGGGTGGCTTGCGGAGGATAAGTGTAGATGTAGATGTAGATGGAAGTCGGTGCGAGATCCGGACTGTAAGGCGGATGGTGTAGGCGCTCCCAACCGAGAGTTGCAGTATGGTTTTGCGCTGCCGTCGCCGTGCGTGGTTTCGCATTGTCATCCAACAGCAGAACGCCAGATCTGAGAAGGCCAGGCCGCTTTTTCCGAATCACATCTTTCAATCTCGACAGTGTGGCACAGTACCGCACAGCATTGATGGTTGCATCCTCCAGAAAGTCCAGCAGCAAAACTCCTTTGGCGTCCCAGAAAACGGTGAGTAGCACTTTACCTGCAGACGGAGTGCTTTTGAACTTCTTTCGGGCAGGTGATGACGGATGTTTCCACTCCATGGTTGCGACTTTCGATTCGGGCGTGCAATGGTGGACCCACGTTTCATCCCCCGTCACAATACGAAACAGAAGGTCATTGCCAGATTCGTGGTAACGCACGAGCTGTTCCAGGCTGAACGCCATGCGTTGTTCCACGTGTGTCGGGCTCAGCTGGCGGGACACCCATCGTGCTGAAACCTTCCTGCATCGAAGGATGTCGTGGATGATCTTGTGAGATCGCTCTTGTCCGATTCCAAGTTCTGTCGCTACTCCATCGATGGTGATACGCCGGTTCGCTTTAGTCATGTCATCCACCTTCCTGACATTTGCATCTGTAGTGGCCGTGCTCGTCCGTCCAGGTCTCGGTATGTCCTGCACTTGCTGACGTCCATCACTGAATTGCTGGCACTATCTCCGCACCATTTGCCTCGACATCACACCTGACCCATACGCCTCAGCAAGACGGTTATAAATTTCTGTGCCTGATAATACACGTGCCAATTTATAGCGGATAACAGCTCTCACTTCCGCCTTTGACCACGACTCCAAAACGTACCTTTTCTCCATAGCTCCTGGAAAAGACCGAGCGGCTGGCCTCCGCTTTGCGCAGGCGCTGCGACAGCGCCATCTGCTTGATCGCGGTCGACCCCTACCAACACCGACTCAAAGGAAGGCCTCGGCGCTTGTTGGTGACGTCACGTCAGCTAGGCACGGCGAACGCCAGGTCTGTTGCAGGCAGAAACGCCTGGGCGTGGTTATCACTATAAATCTCTTATTTTTGGACAAAATTTTTGGTATTGTTTTGGATTCTGCAGTTTTATTTTGAAGATCATAATTCTGTATTACTGAATCCTGTCGAAACAAACGTTGATAAATATGAGAAGACGCTTTGCCCCATTGCAAGTTTCGAAAATTTTACATTCAAGTAACTATATTTACTTGATCCATTTTGTTATCGAAACTTACCCCAACGCCCTCACAATTAACTCGTTTCTTTTATTTATTTATTAATTTCGTTTGACATCGTCACTGGAAATGTGAACTAATTTACATGTGTAAATGTCCAACTGTTGCCAGTCATTAGATTACAGTCGTTTTCGACGAAAGGAATTCTAAAGAGGAAACATAATAGCTTAATACATCGAAAATACTGCTGAGCTTAAACTTTTTTAAACATGCACATTAGAAAAGATAAATATTCCCCTCTTGCAACTGAAAGGAGAACCTTAATAAGATAAAAAAAATTACTTGATAAAACAAGTATCTCTTTTTTGCCTCTTCTTCTGTCCCCCACCCCCTCCCCCAACGTGTGCAATCGCAAGATACTTCATTAACATTCAGTGCTCCTAACCCCATAGTCAACCAAGATACCTAAAGAAGAGCACCAATATGTTCAGTTTCTTGTAAAAGCAACCCAGTACAAACGTAACTTCCTCAGATTTACAAATAAGGTAAAGAAGCACGAATTCTGTTGCTGCTGGACCATGAAGTTGTTTTTGTATGTCAGTCCTTAAAACAGGTGGAAATTTAAGTTCAGGAGTACACTATTTGTTAAGAAGTGTAATGAATTGCACAATTAATTGATTGCAGAAATCTCTCAGAACAATGTGTGTTGGTCAACTACCGCCAATAGTTTCACATTTTCCTGTGTCGGAGACACCACCATTATGAGTATGCCTGCAACTGACCTGGCGTTCGCCGTGCCTAGCTGACGTGACGTCACGAACAAGCGCTGAGGCCTTCCTTTGAGTCGGTGTTGCCTCTACCCAACGGTGTATCGGTATCTTGCACGAGCGCGTTCACCAGCCGTGTCGTCTTTCGCCCATATCACACAACTCTGCCCACAGTCGACAGGGGAAACTTATTTTCCAACTCCCCCACGTACACAGTGGAGGAGAATGTTATGTGTCTCCGTGGTGTTTATTAAACTTACGGGAAAACGCTACGAACTTACGCACCAATCCAATACATGGCGTGTCTGTTGGGTGAGCTTGCATTTGAAAACGTGGTGTCAAGTTTATAGGAACTTTTTTGTTTCTTAGGCTGAAGTTTCTTGATCTGCATTTCATGTCATGTCGGATGTCAGGAACGGAAGTCAAGCGACGATGTAAACAGATGGCGCAAAGTGTAAAGAGACGCTCGCGTATTGGTGTTGCGTCCTGTTAAGTATTGTTTGCTGTAGGAAGCGACAAGTGGGATTGTCTGCAATTGTCGGGCTGTCTGGTTGGAGTGCGCAGTTACGAAAAGCAAGCGGGCCGGGTAAACAGCGCAGATAGCGGCCATTAGCTGTGCTGTGCACATTGATTAACGCCTCGCGTGCCGGACCTTAATTATTTACGTGCGAGTCCCGAACTCCGGACGACTATTACCGCGGCGGCGTCCGCACAGCAATGTGCTGATACTGAAATGCACGCGTTAGCGAGCAAACTACAGATTTCCCTAGACCGACGTCACATTTCCTGTCAGTTTAGCACAACAAACCGTACTAAAGTTTACTCGTTTTGGAGAGCTATTTAATACCAGGTGGGGGGGGGGGGGGGGGGGAGGAGGGAGGGAGGAGGATGGTGATGGCGTACTTTATTTCCACCTTGCGAAAATATTGTAGTCAATTATTTCGTATTACAAAATTTTGAAAAAAATATGTATTGTGTTTAACGAATTCTTCTACCAGATTCCACACATGTTACTGTTAGCGTGGGACTGATCTGAGATTCTGTTATTCTGCACAACAGATTAATCTGAGATGTACCCTTTACCCTGTGGCTCCTGCAAGATGCAGTTTCCACACCCACACTACTACAGAAGTCAGTCAGACGCTCCTAACGTTCTAAAGAGAAATGCCTGAAAAAGCTTCAGCAATAAATATCTTCTGGAGTCGTCCGCTGTAAGGAAATGACACAAAATTTCTTACATAACTAGTGGGCTACATGGGTACTGGAGTAGTGCTAGTTAGTGTAAGAAAAACATGAAACTAACGAAAGTTATTATTTATTTTGCAAAAATTCTGGGAAATCACAATGGCACTTTTAGTTATGAATTGAACAAGTTATATCCTTTTCGGAATGTGAAGTTACCTCTCAAGGATAGGATTCGCTAATGAAATTTCTATACAAAGTTTAAGATGGTTGTTGACTTGGCAGAATGTCTGAGAGGCGTGTCTTCTCAACTTGAATAATTATCCTTTAGAATGTTGCTAGGCTGTCGCGTGTGAAATGCAGTGAAGTGTACCATTGTGGAGGAAATATGGGGCTCGCAATAGCTGTAGCGCACAATACCGTAAGCCGCTCGCTGCTGACAAATAAGGTAACTCTCGTTCTGTCTGGATTGACCTTCGCCAATCAAACTCTCCCTACGCGTTGATGAAGTCAAGGATTCCTATTCGCCCCTTGTCTAACTATTGGCGTGGTACACCGGTCAGATAACCAGTCCACCACGATGCCACTCAAAAATTCGCTCGCAGGCGTTCAAACTATAACTCTGTCCGTTCACACCGCACAATAAGTGTGTTGGCCAACACAGTGAACAACGCTTAATCGCAAGGACTCAATATAGAACCGCCCTTCGATTCGCTCTCGACAGAGGTGCTCTCCCAGTGAAGTACTGATGAGAGACTTGTTCCTCGCTCCAAGAACGACAACGGAACGGCGCCTCTCCACGCCAGACGTAAAGGGGACTTGTCTTTCCGTCTCTTCCATTACTCCTTCAGCTCAAGGCGTAAGAAATATCATCCGCCAATCAGCATTGCTCTTCTAAACCGGGAGAATGACATTTCGTTTAAGGCGACCAATCCGGAAACCTGTAGTATCGGCGTTTGGCGTTTGCTGTCTCCCTGTGAAAATCTCTGAAACTGCGTACTATGTGTAAAGAATGCGTAGGCTGGCCGCTCCCACACAATGTAGCGGAATTTGCTTTTAAGTCGGACACAGAGTCGTTCTTCCTCTCCCTCGGGCGAACGCTGTCCGCTCCAAGGGCGGCCACCGACCGACATAAATGGGTTGGGACTGGCCTCCTGGGGTGCGGTTGTCTCTCTCGAACTAAAAGCTCCTGTGACCGTCGTGTCTGGCATGTATGTGTGTACGCCAGCCTCGAATATTTCAACCACGGTGCGCACTTGCGATTTATTAGTTATTTGCATATCGTTTACATGAATTCATACAACATTGACCTCATCTTATCGAGTTCGGGTTTGAATGAAGCGTCTTCATGTGCGGAATATGATTGTGAGGGCGTAATATGTAAGCAATGAAGGTCAGGAGACCACAACGTCTTACATTACAAATGTTTCAGTTAAAATTGACCCAAAAATTTAGGTCTCAGTAATAAATCTCACTTTCAGCAGTGAATGTCGTATTCAGTATTACCTGGTTCAAGGCCTCAGTTACAAATCATATCTCTTTGAAATATATGTTAGGAGTAAAATCAACAATAATGAACGAAATTTGAACGATTTTTTTTTTGTGGTGGTGATGAAGTCGGTAGTACGCATTATTGAAAGGGCATTGATATTACTAACAAGGGAACCTCCCCATCGCACCCCCCTCAGATTTAGTTATAAGTTGGCACAGTGGATAGGCCTTGAAAAACTTAACACTGATCAACCGAGAAAACAGGAAGAAGTTGTGTGGAACTATGAAAAAAATAAGCAAAATATACAAACTGAGTAGTCCATGCACAAGATAGGCAACATCAAGGATTGTGGAGCTCAGGAGCTCCGTGGTCCCGTGGTTAGCGTGAGCAGCTGCGAGAGGAGAGGTCCTTGGTTCAAGTCTTCCTTCGAGCGAAAAGTTTATTTTCTTTATTTTCACAAAGTTATGATCTATTCGTTCGTTCACTGACGTCTCTGTTCGCTGTAATAAGTTTAGTGTCTGTGTTTTGCGATCGCACCGCAAAACCGTGCGATTATTATTGATGTCGCGAGCTATATTTTCTGGATTCATACTGCCCACGGAATATCTCTCACGTATTTAATGCGCTCCCGTCCAAAGTAGCGAACAGTCAACTGCCAGCCAGGAAGCCTCGTTAGCAGGAATACTCTCTCTTCCGTGCGCTGTAGTCGACTGACGTCTTGTGTTTCGATGTTTGTTTAGATGTAGCGTCCCCATACTACGGCGCAGTTACCTCGCATCGGACGGACAGATAATAATTGTCTGAAAATAATAAATTAAACTTTTCACACGAGGGAAAACTTGAACCAAACACCTCTCGTTCCGTAGCTGCTCACGCAAACCACGGGACCACTGTGCTCCTAAGCTCATATTGTCCTTGATGTTGCCTATCTTGCGCATTGACTACTCAGTTTGTATATTTTGATAATTTTCTTCAGTTCCACACAACTTCTTCCTGTTTTCTCGATTGATCTGTGTTCAGTTTTTCAAGGCCTATCCATTGTGCCAACTTATAACTAAATCTGAGGGGGGTGCGATGGGGAGGTTCCCTTGTAAGTGTGTGCTAAAAGGTATTTTCAGGTTCTGGAACCTACTTATACATCTGTATCTCTTTAAAAAGGTGTTTTTAATATAATTCAGAGACAATTAACGAATTTTGTTTTTCTTTTAATTTCTTTTAGGGTGCGCATGAAGTATTTCCTCTTGTAATGCATATTATGGAAAATGACTTGGTATTGCTAGCGTTAATGTGTGTGTCATTAGAACTGCATATTTTCATAATTCGCAAGTATAAACACGAAAGCCACCAAATGTGGCATTTAGCTTTACAGACTCTGAAATCAACACGGCGGCTGCTCGTGTCACTACTGCCAGCCAGTGACAGCATCATAGATTAGAAATATCTTTGGTGTGAGCATTGCGGTCTGTGCATGTTACTAGCATTAAGCTGGAATTGTCAGGAGGCGGCATTCACACAGGCTGTTAACCGACCGGCACTTCACGTTAAGGTTTCTTGGGACGAAAGTTTTGATGGTATTATCGTCTGCTAACATTGTAAGTTAACCTATTTTCGTCGCACTAACTCGAGTTATAGTAGTGGATTTTGTGTCTTTGTAGTCTTTATTATTAAGCTTTATTGGCTCTGAGCACTATGGGACTTAACATCTATGGTCATCAGTCCCCTAGAACCTAGAACTACTTAAACCTAACTTAACCTAAGGACATCACACAACACACGTCATCACGAGGCAGAGAAAATCCCTGACCCCGCCGGGAATCGAACCCGGGCGCGGGAAGCGAGAACGCTACCGCACGACCACGAGCTGCGGACTACGCTTTATTATCGTGGCAAATTGCACGTGTTCCACAACGGCTTGGATGTTCTTACAGAAGTGAGGTCAGATATTTGAAAGTGGAAATTACTTAGGTTTTATAACTACAGAACAATGCTGCTACCCATAGCACATATAAATAAGAACATAAGCTGACGAAGCAATTTTCGTTGCATAACATTTTGAGTGGAAAGGTCAGCTTTAATTGAGGAGAAAAATATAGTTGTTTAAGTCGATATTAGTTACGCAAAGAAAGAAAAATAATGGACAACGTAAATAGGCTCAGTTTACTCCTTTACAGCTATACTCTAACGTATTTGTGTGTATATAGTTTCTCTAACAAATAAATGTCGATGTTTTGAAATGCTATTTCACTTCCCAGCACTTTACTAAACAAAATTGATCAAGAACATACGTTATGAAGTTTGCTCTGCCCACTAATAACTTTGTCGTTGTTAGTTGCTCAATTCCGATACTATACTCTGACATTTTGTACCACAGATGGTAAGATATATGCACACTTTCGCCTTTCGGTCCTGGCCTAAGCGAACTGACGTTACATGATGTGACGGACAGAATGAATATACGCTGACGTGATGGTACCATGAAGTGCCCTTTCATTTTGCTCATCGGAGCTACGAGCCCAGTTTGTTCCAGGTATCAAATGAAAATTGCTATGATTTCTGCACAACGCCTGTACCGTATCTACAGCATCTCCGAAAGTAATCTGTTTGTACTAGCGATATGATGACATTCAAAATTTACGGGATGCATTACGGACAAGGCCATGTAGTCCCGAGATCACGTGACCACCATGGCAATGTATGTTGACAACAGAAAATCAATTCTGCGCACTTGAATGCTCACTACAGAGATATTTCTACTCTATGCACGGCACCAAAGACCTTGTAAAGATAGCTATGGCACTGCAGTCAGGGGATATTTTGAACCTTCGACTGGAAACCATTGTGATGACAAGAGTCTTGTGAGCGGAGGTGTATTGTGGCAATGCGGCTTCCAGGTCATCCGCCGAGACCATGCATTTGGCTATCCCATCATTGCAGTTGGTCTGCAAATTACGGGTGCTCTGTAGAGCAATGTCTGTGATGAAAGTGACTTTCTAAGTTTTATTGATGTACTGTGGCTTGAAAGAACACAAATCGAATACTATAGATTTATCGAGATCGAGCATGTATACAATATTTGTTTGTCGTAATTATGCTGCCCCCCCCCCCCCCCCCCCCCATGAACCATGGACCCTGCCGTTGGTGGGGAGGCTCGCGTGCCTCAGCGATACAGATAGCCGTACCGTAGGTGCAACCACAACGGAGAGGTATCTGTTGAGAGGCCAGACAAACGTGTGGTTCCTGAAGGGGGGCAGCAGCCTTTTCAGTGGTTGCAACAGTCTCGATGATTGACTGATCTGGCCTTGTAACACTAACCAAAACGGCCTTGCTGTGCTGGTACTGCGAACAGCTGAAAGCAAGGGGAAACTAGAGCCGTAATTTTTCCCGAGGGCATGCAGCTTTACTGTATGGTTAAATGATGATGGCGTCCTCTTGGGTAAAATATTCCGGAGGTACAATAGTCCCCCATTCGGATCTCCGGGCGGGGACTACTCAAGAGAACGTCATTGTCAGGAGAAAGAAAACAGGCGTTCTACGGATCGGAGCGTGGAATGTCAGATCCCTTAATCGGGCAGGTAGGTTAGAAAATTTAAAAATGGAAATGGATAGGTTAAAGTTAGATATAGTGGGAATTAGTGAAGTTCGGTGGCAGGATGAGCAAGACGTCTGGTCAGGTGAATACAGGGCTATAAATACAAAATCAAATAGGGGTAATTCAGGAGTAGGTTTAATAATGAGTAAAAAAGTAGGAATGCGGATAAGCTACTACAAACAGCATAGTGAACGCATTATTGTAGCCAAGATAGATACGAAGCCCATGCCTACCACAGTAGTACAAGTTTATATGCCAACTAGCTCCGCAGATGAAGAAGACATTGATGAAACGTATGATGAGATAAAAGAAATTATTCAGATAGTGAAGGGAGACGAAAATTTAATAGTCATGGGTGACTGGAATTCGATAGTGGGAAAAGGGAGAGAAGGAAACGTAGTAGGTGAATATGGAATGGAGTTAAGGAATGAAAGAGGAAGCCGCCTGGTAGAATTTTGCACAGAGCATAACTTAATCATAGCTAACACTTGGTTCAAGAATCACAAAAGAAGGTTGTATACATGGAAGAAGCCTGGAGATACTGGAAGGCGTCAGACAGATTATATAATGGTACGACAGAGATTTAAGAACCAGGTTTTAAATAGTAAGACATTTCCAGGGGCAGATGTGGACTCTGACCACAATCTATTGGTTATAAACTGTAGATTAAAACTGAAGAAACCGCAAAAAGGTGGGAATTTAAGGAGATGGGACCTGGATAAATTGAAAGAACCAGTGGTTGTAGAGAGTTTCAGGAAGAGCATTATGGAACAATTGACAGGAATGGGGGAAACAAATACAGTAGAAGAAGAATGGGTAGCTTTGAGAGACGAAATAGAGAAAGCATCAGCGGATCAAGTAGGTAAAAAGACGAGGGCTAGCAGAAATCCTTGGTTAACAGAAGAGATATTGAATTTAATTGATGAAAGGAGAAAACACTAAAATGCAGTAAATGAAGCAGGCAAAAAGGAATACAAACGTCAATGAGATCGACAGGAACTGCAAGATGGCTAAGCAGGGTTGGCTAGATGACAAATGTAAGGATCTAGAAGCATGTATTACTAGGGGTAATATAGATACTGCCTACATGAAAATTAAAGAGATGTTTGGAGAAAAAAGAACCACTTGCATGAATAACAAGAGCTCAGATGGAAATCCAGTCCTAAGCGGTGGAAGGAGTATATAGACGGTCTATACAAGGGCGATGTTCTTGAGAGCAGTATTATGGAAATGGAAGAGGAGGTAGAAGAAGATAAAATGGGAGACATGATACTGTGTGAAGAGTTTGACAGATCACTGAAACACCTAAGTCGAAACAAGGCCACGGGAGTAGGCAACATTCTATTAGAACTACTGATAGCCTTGGGAGAGCCAGATCTGACAAAACTCTACCATCTGGTGAGCAAGATGTATGAGACAGGCGAAATACCCTCAGACTTCAAGAGGAATATAATAATTCCAATCTCAAAGAATGCAGGTGGTGATAGATGTGAAAATTACCGTACCATCAATTTAATAAGTCACGGCTGCAAAATACTGACACGAATTCTTTACACACGAATTGAACAACTGGTAGAAGCCGACCTCGGAGAAGATCAGTTTGGATTCCGTAGAAATGTTGGAACACGTGAGGCAATACTGACCGTACGACTTATCTTAGAGAATAGATTAAAGAAAGGCAAGCCTACGTTTCTAGCATTTGTAGACTTAGAGAAAGCTTTTGACAATGTTGACTGGAATACTCTCTTTCATATTCTAAGGGTGGAAGGGGTAAAATACAGGGAGCGAAAGGCTCTTTACAATTTGTACAGAAACCAGATGGCAGTTATAAGAGTCGAGGGAGATGAAAGTGAAGCAGTTGTCGGGAAGGGAGTGAGACAGGGTTGTAGCCTATCTCCGATGTTATTCAATCTGTATATTGAGCAAGCAGTAAAGGAAACAAAAGAAAAATTCGGAGTAGGAATTAAAATCCATGGAGAAGAAATAAAAACTTTGAGGTTCGCCGATGACATTGTAATTATGTCAGAGAGAGCAAAGGACCTGGAAGGGCAGCTGAAGGGAATGGACAGTATCTTGAAAGGAGTGAGGCGTTACTTTCGTTTTGCCTCAGGTTACAGTAGGAAGTAATTATGTTCTCTATATCGAGGTATAAGTTTTTCTTTGATTGCTAGCAGCTTCAATACTTCGCTGGGTGAAAGGAATGTTTGACGCATTTGTTTATTTTTCATCATTTCACAAAGAGGTCACACGCCGTTTATATGTAGCTCCTTGTTCCATCCTGTATGAGTGTGCATGGGTATGAATGGAAGTCAAATGTAGCGGGAGAATGGACCAGAGGGAACAAAAACGGCTCTGAGCACTATGCGACTTAACTCCTGAGGTCATCAGTCACCTAGAACTTAGAACTAATTAAACCTAAAGTAACCTAAGGACATCACACACATCCATGCCCGGGGCAGGATTCGAACCTGCAACCGTAGCGGTCGCTCGGCTCCAGACTGCAGCGCCTAGAACCGCACGGCCACTCCGGCCAGCCCCAAAGGGAACAGTTTCAGGGAATAGCAGTCACTGCCATCATTACAAGAATAACGGCAGGTAGGCCAGAGCATCAAGCAAAGATGAAAACGGGCACGAGGGTAGTTTAGAAAGTTGGTGCGGGGGAGAGGTGAGTCTCCCCACCACCGCGTTTGAATAGGACCGTTGGTCGGATTTTGGCGCGTGGAGAGCACTGTGGGGCCAGCCATGAGGCGGACCGGACGCGGGAGCACAGCACCTCGCAGATTTGGTGCGATAGAAATGAGGTAATATGGCTAAATATTCACGACAGGGTATGCTCGTAGCACGCATTCAACATACCTTCATCGGTACAGGTTACGGTTTTAATTTATTTGCAATAGTTTTCTCTGAAATGTGTTTGTGAAATTTTGCTTTGTGGTAGTGAGCATGCAACAAGAACCATCAGTTCATGTAGCTATTTCCCGAGTTATAAGCTTCACTTTTAGCTCAAGGAGTGCAGATTGCGTATCGCATGGTAGATCGAGAAATTTCTGTTGCGAAATTTAATTACTTTTGGTGCTTTCTTTGTGAGTTCAGTTCGCACTTAATTTTGGCGCCAATAGTACATCATTTGTGCCCAGAATCTTTTCTCTGATAGAGGTTATCTGCCTTCAGCAGTGGCCTACCTTAAATTTCTAGTGGTGTAATTCATGCATGACGATAAGTGAGTCGTAAAGAATGAATGACGATTTTCCCGCTAAAGACGGTGTGGCCCACTTATGTATTTTTTGTGTTATTATGAAATTACGTGTCATATATGAAATTATTCGTGTAGTATTTTCGTTTTGTCATTGTCCTACCCATGAGAGGTAACGCTGATTCAGACATAAGTTTTGTAAGTAAAGAAAAATTGTAATGTGTCGGCTTCTAAAGTTTCCACCAAAGTAGAAAATAAATCTATTAAATGAGAGTCAGCATTTCAGTTAAGAAATATTCCCCCAGACACCTGACACATGAAATGGGTAGGATGTATCTTATTCAGTTCGATTTTCTAAAGTTAATGAAAGACAGAAATAATCTGCAATGTGAATTTAGATAGGCTACCAGCTGCTATAGTGACGGCTTTAAGAACAACCACCCCAGAACGTGTTACCTTAGAGAAACTCGCACCAGTTTCCGTTGCGCGCATTTCTAAAATAATTAATTTGTTTACCAAATTAATCAAATAAGGGTCAAAATATAGATACAATTTCTTATGGGCCTGATATATTAGCAGCCAGGACGCAAAGTCGAGAAAAATTCTCTAAGGTAACGCGAGGAGATGGTCGCACAGGTTCAATATAAATTTAAAATATATAAAGAACCAGCATACAGCCAACGACCAGTCACATAGCAGGAGGATATAAGATGAACATCAACAAAAGCAAAACGAGGATAATGGAATGTAGTCGAATTAAATCGGGTGATGCTGCGGGAATTAGATTAGGAAATGCGACGCCTAAAGTAGTAAATGAGTTTTGCTATTTGGGGAGCAAAATAACTCACGATGGTCGAAGTAGAGAGGATATCAAATGTAGACTGGCATTGGCAAGGAAAGTGTTTCTGAAGAAGAGAAATTTGTTAACATCGAGTATAGATTTAAGTGTCAGGAAGTCGTTTCTGAAAGTATTTGTATGGAGTGTAGGCATGTATGGAAGTGAAACGTGGACGATAAATAGTTTAGACAAGAAGAGGATAGATGCTTTCGAAATGTGGTGCTACATAAGAATGCTGAAAATTAGATGGGTGGATCAAATAACTAATGAGGAGGTATTGAACAGAATTGGGGAGAAGAGAAATTTGTGGCACAACTTGACCAGAAGAAGGGATCGGTTGGTAGGACATATTCTGATGCATCAAGGGATCACCAATTTAGTATTGGAGGGTAACGTGGAGGGAAAAAATCGTAGAGGGAGACCAAGAAATGAATACACTAAACAGATTCAGAAGGATGTAGGTTGCAGTAGGTACTGGGAGATGAAGAAACTTGCACAGGATAGAGTAGCATGGAGAGCTGCATCAAACCAGTCTCTGGACTGAGGACCACAACAACAACAATTATACTGCCTACACATTCCCGGTTACATGAAAAAATATGGTGCAGAGCGGCGCGGCGTTTAACTGCACAAATAAATTCGAGAAAGAAAGCAATGCTATTTTCATAGTTACGTAGGTATTTTTAGATATTTTGTATCGTAATTTACTAGCCTGAAAGTGTGTATAGAACGTGTTATTAATATAATGAACGTGCACTTATTTGCAGGTTTCCTGTTTCAAATCAGTTGTTTTTAGTAAATGGTTACATGAAGTCAGGAGGAATGTTTCCGACCGACAGATAATCGTTTTCTAAGTTCGGAACATTTCGAGGGAAGTTGTTTCCTGACGAACTACGTAAATTGCAGAAGCTCGAAAGATGGTCCTGTTCCATCCATATTTCGTTTTACCAATCATACAGCCGGCCGGCGCGGTCGAGCCGTTCTAGGCGGTACAGTCTGGAACCGCGCTACCGCTACGGTCGCAGGTTCGAATCCTGCCGCGGGCATGGATGTGTGTGATGTCCTTAGGCTAGATAGGTTTAAGTAGTTCTAACTTCTAGGGGACTGATGACCTCAGATGTTAAGTCTCATAGTGTTCAGAGCCATTTGAACCAAAGAACCATCATATTTTATTTTAACTATAGAACTTTAAAGACACTGGAGTGCAAGCAAGCGGAAATTTCGGCATAATTTTACCACCACAATGACCAGTATTCAGTTTGTCCGCTCTTCGCGGTAGACCACTTATGGGATTGTGGGGCCTCGCACAGCACGGGTCACTGATCTCACGTCAGCCAATCGCAACACATGACACCTGACCGCCGGCCGCGGTGGTCTAGCGGTTCTGGCGCTGCAGTCCGGAACCGCGGGACTGCTACGGTCGCAGGTTCGAATCCTGCCTCGGGCTTGGGTGTGTGTGACGTCCTTAGGTTAGTTAGGTTTAAGTAGTTCTAAGTTCTAGGGGACTTATGACCTAAGATGTTGAGTCCCATAGTGCTCAGAGCCATTTGAACCATTTGACACCTGACCTAGGTACCATACATGCAATACATTAAATTTTTGACTACTCGTTTTGCTTGCAGGAATTTTTACAATGCTATTGGGTCACAATCTAATCACAACCTCTCAATTTTTGGTGTATTTAGAATAAACAGTCATATTTGTGACGACCAAGATAAAATATTTAATTGCTGCTCGTTGTACTAGTAGTAATATAAGGTGTGCTCTTAGGTCCCAACATAACTGCAACCTCGGATACGTGTCCGTGCTGCGACTAGCTGACTGAAGCAAGTCGAGCAGCCATCATGTTGGTGTTTGCGAAGCTAACATGCCGTATTTGGTGGTTTTCGTATTTATGCTTGCGTATTACGAAACTATGCAGTTTCAGTAATACATCACATTAGACCTCTCCATTTTTCGTACGATCTGTTATACTAAAGTGTAGGAAAATAAGACGTCTGGCTGCAAAACGTTAATTGATTTTTCACAAGGTAGGTCACATTGTCGCCTCAGAGGCACCAGTACAATCTCGCTGGACAAAATATTAGTCAGACCCATAAAATAGGAAACTGCTAACCTTAGGGCGTTATAAATGGTTGGCAACTGGTTATCTGACAGTCACATGATTACGCTCTCCACCGTTGACGTTAATCATGGCAGCAGCCAAGTGTTGTCCATGTGCCAGTCAGTTGTATGGCATCAACATAGTACAAATGTGACAGAAGGGCTGAAACCAGCTATCTCATTTGGACGCGCTCATGACCACTCGGTGACTGATGTTGTAAAGTAATACTTTTTCTCATGTATTTTTCACGCAATTTCCGTTCGCAAACTGTCTCTTCTTCGTCTCCAGGGAAAGTTCAGATAATTTCTCGTAGCACACAAATGAACCATGTTATAAGTAAAATGTTATTAAACTTCTTACGTAAAGAGGAAGAAGTTGTACCTAAAATGGGTTTCGTTTAGTCGTCGATGCCCCGCAAACGACGGAGAAAAAGAGAGAGAGAGAGAGAGAGAGAGAGAGAGAGAGAGAGAGAGACTCATCTCTTGGGATTCAGGAGCACTCGATAAAGAGATGACGGATTAAAGACCACAGTGACATTTTTTGCGAGTGTATAAAATAAACGTAAAACTCGAATAGACAGCTTTTTAAATAAGCGACATTAATGTAATTTATAATAAACGCTTTTTTATTCTTTGATGTTAATATGTAAACAGAAACTTATTATTAATTGATATTCTGAGTTCTGAGTGTATGACTTGTTATTCTGAACTTTTCAAAATAAGGAGTGATTAGTCTGTTAGTTTATAGACATGTAAAAGGATTTCGTTCTAAGCCTGTAAAAATAAATGTCGCTGAGAACTGACGAAAGATTCCAGAATATTGGAATCGAAATTGTATTTCAGTCTAAAGGGTAATATACTGTAAGTCATTCTAAATATTACTAGTCTTTTCTTAATTATCAGATTGCGGTCCTCTATTTTTCTGTAAACATTTCAATTTTAGGTTTAGCGAGTAATGTTTCTGGAGTGTTGCTGTTGGTATCTAAGTTATTACAATTCAGTCCACATCGGACATACGCGGAATCGGTTACGTCTCTTTTTTTTCAGAAATCAGAATAGCTTGGCATCCATTCATGCCGTAAGTAAAGTCAAAAGAACATTTAACGAGAGTTGGTCCTACCGTCCTTGTGTGTGACGCGGGAGTTGCCAAAAGGAACATAAAAACTTTAAATATTTGTTGTTTCTCTGCAATCTGCAGACTACACTTTGTCACACTATAAAGCCGCCTCAAAAATTTATAGAGCAGAAAAGCATTTCCCGTGAGATACTGTTCACACCCTTGGCAACAGCATACTCGCCTTATTTACTAGCGGATCCAGGCCTTAGCCCAGTATACGGGTGACAGAATTTTAAAATGTTCACTACAATAAAATACTTCGTTCACCCCACGGACGAAGCCCGACACTTATGGCGTGTTTTTGTGCACTAGCGAAATTGGCCGATTTGTCTCACATCCATGTAACAAGCTAAGAACTGTGGTCGTGAAAAGGCACTGTTCAACAGAATGACCAATTTCACGCCTTGTCAAAATGACAGCTCGTTTCAAATCCACCAGGATTTGCTTCTATTAGAAAATAGCTATCCACCTCAACCGGTCTCCGACTGGACCTTATGAAGCTAACTGCAGGCAGCGGACGCTTCAAATAAGGTGAAGTATCCATCAACCAGGATACTCCCACAAAGAAGCCCATGTAGTATTATCAAAACTTGGAAAATTTATTCACAGCTTGCACAGTTAAATAACAAATATTTATATCTACACTATTTGATCAAAGGTATCCGGACACCTGGCTCAAAATGACTTACAGGTTAGAGGCGCCCTCCATCGGTAATGCTGGAATTCAGTATGATGTTGGCCCACCCATAGCGTTGATGACAGCTTCCACTCTCCCATACACGCGTTCAGTCAGGTGCTGGAAAGTTTCTTGGGATATGGCAGCCCATTCCTCACGGAGTGTTGCAGTGAGGATAGGTATCGATGTCGGTCGGTGAGGCCTGGCGCGAATTCGGCGTTCCAAAACATCTGAAAACTGTTCTCTAGGATTCAGCTCAGGACTCTGTGCAGGCCAGTCCATTATAGGGGTGTTGTTGTCGTGTACCCACTCCGCCACAAGCCGTGCATTAAGAACAGGTGCTCAATCGTGTTTAAAGCTGCAATCGCCATCCCCGGATTGCTTTTCAACAGTGAGAAGCTAGAAGGTGCTTAAAACATCAATGAAGGCCTGTGCTGTGATAGTGCCACGCAAAACAACAAGGGGTACAAGCCCCCTCCATGAAGAACACGACCACACATTAAACACCACCGCCTCCGAATTTTACTGTTGGCACTACACACGCTGGCAGATGATGTTCACAGGGCATTCGCCATACCCACGTCCTGCCATCAGATCGCCAGATTGTGTAACGTGATTCTTCGCTCAACACAAGTTTTTTCCACTGTTCAATCGTCCAATGTTTACGCTTCTTACACCAAGCGAGGCGCCGTTTGGCATTAATCGGCGTGATGTGTGCCTTATGAGCAGCCGCTCGACCATGAAATCCAAGTTTTCTCCCCTCCCGCCTAACTTTCATAGTACTTACAATGGATCCTGATGTAGTTTGCAATTCCTGTGTGATGGTCTGGATAGATGTCCGCCTGTTACACATTACGGGGCCCCATTCTGCTCTCTCACAATGTCTAATGACTACTGAGGTCGCTAATATGGAGTACCTGGCAGTAAGTGGCAGCACAGTACCACATATGAAAAACTTATGTTTTTGGGGGTGTCCGGATACTTTTGATCACATAGTGTATATGAGTGGGGTCTGTTCTTTCGAACATGTCCCAAAGAACAGAAACCACTTTTGTGTTTGATCCCGCAGCCAGACATAGAATATGTTCAGAAAGGAGAAATTCCGAGCTCTGCAGCATTCAGGCAATGAAAGAGTTTGTTGGTGACAAATGAAAATTTGCACTAGGCCGGGAGTCGAAGTGGGGCTCCTGCATACTAGGCAGATGCGTTAAACATCCACGGCACCTTGGCACAATGGTTAGACACAACTGCACGGACTATCGAAGCACGCTTTTGTCCTCAATCCAAATTCCCATTTGCTGCACACTACAAGCGACTTGGAAAAATGATCGATCTAATGCCTGTAAAAAGTGAGTCGTATCACTAGGCAAATAAACTATCGACACTCCTTTTTCAACAGCTAAATCCGGAAGGGTGACAGAATACATAAGAGAGTCATGACCATCTAGCAAAAGCAGAGCAATGCCAGGTGCCTTACTAGAAAGGAAATGGATTTTGAACCAATCTATGAAAATATCAGTGTTGACATAAAGTGGATTCTCTTCTCATAACAACGACTGATGCTGGAGGCACATTGTCTTCAGCGTCTTACTTTTTATTGACCCCTATGTAAATGCAGTAAGATAGAAATTTTCCTTAGCATTACAGCAGGCAGTAACTGTTATTGTCTCTCCTTTTTCAGCAGAAGTAATAACGTGGACATCTCTGCTTCCTTTTGCCACTACAACCTTCCCAAGCTCATGGTTTATCTGCAGACCAGCTACGTCTGTGTTGTAGACACTACCTGGTTTATCCACAAGCCCGTTGTCTGTCAACGTTTTTGTCAATAGATCAAAGTAAGAATTGACTTCGTGTCTGTTCATTCCAATCGCTCTGGCAACAGAAAGCCCTTGCGCTTATCTGTTGCTTAAGTCTGCAACCAAGAGAGAAGCCAATCTTTCCCTGCATGTTTCTTTTCTTGATATACTTATTTTTCAATCCTATCTCATCAGCTAATTTGAAAACTACTTGCCAGAGGTCTGACGGTTTGGGGGTAAAGCCAGATGCTTGCAGTCCCTTTACATGGGCAACTAATCTCCTTCCTGCACCTTCACCCAAGTATGATGATTGATCCACATTCTGTTTTCTTGAAATTGTGCGTAGCAATTCTTCTCTTTACTGTCCGTTCTGGTATAGTTTTCATTCGAGCTGCTTTCCGTTTAGCATTACCTTCCCGTTCGACTCGTCTCACGGCTTCTATTACATTTTCTGCAGTCCATTTCCTCTTGTCTGTTGTTTTAATGCGTTTTCTCTGCATTTATCCGCAAAACAAAATTGTGTGGACCACTGTTTGCGTTGCAAGCATCATGGCATCTGTCCCGCCATAAGGGTGCGTCATATGACCGTTTTCATAGGGACAGATACAGCACCCCATTTTCAACAAAGATGTTTGCGAAAGAAGCTATTACTCAACCCATAAAACCTACAATGTTTCTATTGCACAACCTAAAAACGAGTTACACAATCAGGCCTGTATCTCGTAGCATCTACTAGTACACGCTGAGCTGTGGTAAAATTTGCTGTTTTGAAGAGCGCGCCGCAGCGCGTAGTGTAAAGCAGTCGCCTTCCGTTTCTGGCGGTGGCGGCGCTGTGGCAATCGCAGGTTTGGTGTCTCCCTCTGGTGAGAAAGGGGGAAAGTTGCCTGTTCACGTGCATTTAAGGGGCGCTATAAGCCTGGCAGTCCATCTCCGGCGGTACTCCGAAAGGATACCGCCCTTCGATTGTGTCATTCCAGCACTAATCGAAGCGCTAGGTTTTCAGGTACCAGCCAGCCAGCCAGCCAGCCAGCCTGCCAGCCGAGCAGCAGCAGCAGCAGCGGTCCAGCCGAGCAGCAGTAGCACCAGCGGTCCCGGCCAGCAGCAGCGGTCCAGCCAGCTGCAGCGGTCCAGCCAGCCAGCCCTCCAGCAGCAGCAGTCCAGCCAGCCAGCCCTCCAGCAGCAGCAGTCCAGCCAGCCAGCCCTCCAGCAGCAGCAGCAGCAGCAGCGGCCCCGGCCCCTGCCCCGGCCCCGTCCGCGGCAGCAGCAGCAGCTGCGGCATTCCTGTCAGCCGTCGCCAGCGCCAGCAGCGTGGGACTGGTCTTCGTCCGTCTTCGTCTTCGTCCGTCTTCGTCTGTCCCCAGTTTTTTCCCCTCCTTTTCGTCCTGTGCTTTTATGTTTATCCCTGTCGTCATGTCAGCCCCCACCACCACTGCCACTACTACCACCACTGCCATTGTGTACACGTCACCCTCCGCCGCCACCACCACCATTACATGGTGTGCCCAGTCACACCCCCCTCTTTCCATCCCTCCTCTTCTCACTCTCCTTTCACCCTCGCTCTTTGTCGCCCCCTCTACAGCTTCTTCCTCCCGCTCCTCTCCCTCTGATCCTTTCCTCCCACTCCCCCAGCCTGTCACTGCAGCTCCAGCTAGGGTGGTGGCCCGTTGGGCCACTGCCCATGCCCAACTCTCCCCATCGCCTTCACCATCACCGCCACGACCGTCGCCATCGCCTTCACCGTCACCATCTCCGGCGCCAACTGCTGCGTCCATGCTGGGACCTGCCCCTTCCCGCCACCTCCTTATAGCTCCCATCCCTCATGTCACCACCCACCCTTCTGCTGCCGTTAAACGCCCTAGTGGCACCACCACCTACTCCGCTCCCAAAAAGGCCCTGCCCCATCCCCCTCCCAGGATGCCATGGATGTCTCCCCACCTGGCCCTGCTCCCTCCGCCTCCTCCTCCTCCTCCCCCCCTCTTTATACAAATACCTCCTCTCCCATCCCGATCCTTCCCTTCTCGAGGCCTGGAATCTCTCCTCCTCTGCCAACACTTCCCTGGTGCCCCCATCTCACTCCTCACTCCCAAACGGGACTCATTTCTCATCTCGTCCCCCAGCCCCACCCTCCATACTGACATCCTCTCCCGCCTTCCCATCACCCATTTTGGCCCCAACACCTCCCTCACCCCTGCTCCTTCTCCGTCTCCTACCCGCCAACACCAACCCCCATGTCGCCCGCCGACCCTCACTGCCATGACCACTCAGCTCAGTCCGACGATCACGGAGGAGGAGGTGTTGGTGGAGCTCGAGGCGCATCCCATGCTGTAGGTGCGGGCGGTCTGCCGCATTTTCAACTCGGCCGGCCCCACCCGCCTTATGCGGGTTTTCTCCGAGGACGCCCCCTCCAGTGACCATCTTTTGAAGGAGGGTGCCCTCCTATTCAACCAGCGCTATAAGGTCGACCCCTCCCGTTCCCCTCCTTAATGCCTACGCTGCCAGAGGTGTCTGCACTAGAACGCACACCCAACAGCCGAGTGCCGCGAGGCCCTCACCTGCCCGCATTGTAGGCAAGCGCACTTCCTCTGGCAGTTCCCTAACCTTCAATCCCCTTCCTCCTGTAATACCTGCAATCTCCCTCATCCCACCTACTCCCAAAAGCGTAAAGCCCGACCCCCTCCGACCACTCCTGAACTCACCATCCCTGTCCATCCTCTGGACGCCCCCACCCCTCCTGGCAATTCCCTTCGCCCCCCCCCCCCGCTGAGGACAACATCAGGTTCCTCACCATTGTCCTACAAAATGTCCATCCCTTCCAGAGCCCTCACACCCTCCAACAGATCTCCCTCACCGCCTGTTCTGCCTTCCACCTCAAAATGTATGCCACCTACTCCCACAACCAGGCCCATTTCACCTTCTCCCGTCTTGACACCCTCATCTAAATCCCTTTTATGGCGCGACAGCACTGTATCCTTTTCAACAACATCTGCTCCCTTCCCGCCAACAAGAACCTCTTCCTGCACACCCTTGCCACCCACCATGTGGATGCCTTCCTCCTCAATGAAACCTCCCTCCAACCCCACCACACTGTCCACACGTCGCCCTACCTCCTTCACCACTTTGATAATACCCTCCCGATTGCGCGTGGCGGAGTTGCCATTGGTCGCCACCGCCAGATCCCAGTTCGGTCCCAACCACTCCTTCCCGACCCCGCCGAACACCTGATCCTTAGTCTCTTCTTCCCAGGCCTTACCGTCATCTGCGCCACCATCTATGTCCTCCCTAACACCCCTATTCCCTTCGACTTCCTCTCCCACATTGACGGTACCTTCTCCTCCTACGTGATCGCCGCCGACATCAACATCCATAGTCGTTCCGCCGCCTAGTTACGGCGGTGGCATCGGTTCCTCTCCTCCCTTCAAGGCGATCTCATCCCCATCCCCCAGCACACCTGTCCCGAATCCAACTCCACTCCCGATGTTAACCTTTCCTCCCCTAACCTCCTTGGCCGCGTAATGGTGGATGTACTGGAGCCTATTGGTAGTGACCATCTCCTTGTCCTCTTCACCGATTCAGACGGTCGTCGCCCCCGCCCCGACCCTCGTAATGACCCTCCCCCAAAGTACGTCCATGACTATTCCATTGCCAACTGAAGTGCCTACCGGGATACTCTCTCCACCCAGGTTGACAGCCACCCCTTCACCTACCACCACCCTGACGATGTAACCCATGCCGCCTCCTTTCTCCAGCAGACCTTGTCAGAGGCCGTGGAGGCCCACATCCCTACTGTCGCCATCCACCCCCACCGTCCTACCTTACCCACACAGGCCGTCCTCCTCCTCCATGAATCCTGCTGTCTCTACTGTGCCTTCCTCCACACACGTGACCCGGACGCACTCTGACGCCATCGGCAACTCCAGCGACACGTTCGAAATTTGCTCGCGGCTAAGAAACGCCGGGACTGGCGACAGACATGCACCCGTTTAAATGACCTACCTGGTCAGCCTTCCACCGCCTTACCGGAACTAAACCCTCCCCCTACTATCCTCTTCTCCATGATGATCACCCCTTCCCTGACACCCTTAGTAAGGCCAATCACTTTGCCTCTTACCTCTCTGATGTATTCTCTATCCTCGATGATCCCCAGTTCGATTACTCCCTCTTCCCGGATGTCCACGATCGAACTGACACCTCTGTCCCTCCCCTCGCACCTGGTTTCCAGTACTTGGACAACATTGCCCACACGGAACTCAATGCCCCTATCACTACACAGGATCTCACTGCTACACTCCGCATGAAACGCAACACCGCTCCTGTCACCTACCGTCACCTTTGTGAAGCTCCTGTCTCTTTCCTCTCCACCCTGGCCAGGCTCTACAATGTAGTCCTGTCCACTGGTTACTACCCCGACCTGTGGAAAACCTCCCTCATCCTGATGTTCCTTAAACCTGGTAAACCACCGTCCACCGTCTCCTCCTACCATCCCATCAGCCTTACCTCGGTCTTCAGCAAGGTCCTGGAATCTATCCTCACCCGCCGCATCCACCAGCATCTCCGCCACCACCGCCTCCTTCCCATTACCCAGGGTGGCTTTCGACCGTCCTTCTCTTCCTACGACCTTCTCCTTCACCTCACTCATCTCCTTTCCGAACAGCTTAATTCCTGTCGCTCCGCAATCTTCCTCTCCCTGGACCTCGAACGTGCTTATGACCGTGTATGGCATTCCGGTCTCCTCTTCAAGCTCCAAACCTTCACCCTTCCCATTAACTACGTCCGTCTGATCGGCTCCTTTCTCTCCCACCATCCTTCTTCTGTCACCGTTCATAACACGGATTCCTACACCTTTTTTCCCCTCCACTGGTGTGCCCGAAGGCTCCGTCCTCTCCCCCCTTCTGTACCTTTTATATACGGCGGACATGCCGCCGCCGTCACCCCCCGTCCACCTTCTCCAGTTTGCCGATGACACCGCCTTCCTTGCCCTTGCCCCCACCCTGCAGCGCTCCCAACACCTTCTCCAATCCCATCTTGACCGGTTCACCGCTTGGTGCAACCAGTGGTTGCTCAAGGTCAATCCCTCGAAAACCCAGGTGATCATTGTAGGCAAAACCACCCCTTCCTTCCGCCTCCTTGATTTCTATCTCACCATCTATGGCCGTCCTATCGCCCTCACCCACACCCTTAAGTACCTTGGCGTCACCCTCGACTGTCGCCTCTTCTGGACCCCCCATCTCCAGACAATCCAAGCCAAGGCACGCTCCTGAGTCCGTCTCCTCAAGCTCCTTTCTGGCCGTACTGGCGTCTGGACCCCTCCACCATACTCCACACCTATAAATCCCTCATCCGCCCAATCCTTTGTTACGCCCATCCAGCCTGGATCTCCGTCCCCCCTACCTTTTATAAATCCCTTCAAATCCTTGAACGCCATGCTCTCCGCCTCGCCTATCGCATCCATCTCCCCTCCCCCACGCGGATCCTGTATGATCTCATTCCGTTCCCCCACCTCCTCCTTTTCCTTGAAAGGATACGGATCCTGTACACCTCCTGCAAACTCGATCCTCCTCACCAGCTTGTCTCGCCCCTCCTCTCCCACCCCCGCCCACTGCCGAGCCTGTATTCCCAAGTCCCACCCGGTCTCCATCTCTCCACCCTCCTTACCCTCTCCCAAGGTGGCTTCCGCCAGCTCCCTCTCCCTGATGATGCCCACCTCCCCTCCATCTACCCCTCCTACCAACTTTGATCCTCCCTCCCTCTTCCTGTGTTTGGGCACCCACCCTCCCTTCTCTCCCTCTTCCGTCCATCTCCCATTTCTCCCCACTCCTCCCCCGGGCTTCCCCTCCCCTGTCCCTCTCCTCCTCACCCATCTCCTCAGCCATTGGCATCCTCGTTCTCCCCTCTCCCCCACCTCACCCTTCTTCCCCTCTTGGCAGGTCCCCGGACTCGCACACGTTAAGTGGACATTCGCGCGCCGGAGATCATCGCCATCAGTGTCTCGTGTGTGCCGTCGTGTTTAGTGTTCAGTGTTCACCGTCGCACTCCATCGTTCACCTGTGCCATCGCCATCTTCAGTGTTTGTGCGTCGTGTCAACAGTTTGTAGTGTGGTTTATCGTCGAGTGTGAACGGCTCCATGTTTGTCTTTATGTGTCTACTGTTTTATCACCCACTGTTATGTCACTTATATGTATTCTTTCTGTTATTTCTTGATCTATGGCTAAAGAGCGGCGTAACGTGCTGCTGACAGCCTGCCTGTTTGTACGAGTTTGAAAATAACAATAAAGAAAAAAAAACAAAAAAAACCTGGCAGTCCATTCGAGGGTTGGATTCCCTCACTTCCTCATCGAGGACTCGCACTGCCTGGGCTACTCTCAGGGTGTATCTTCGACGTGGAAGAGCCCCAGCTGTGCCTATCGTGTTGTTGCCCGTCTGCACGCCGTCACTGCTGCCCGCCGCCGCCGCCGCCGCCGCCGCCGTCTGGTCGCCGTCGCCCAGTCCTTGCCGCCGCCGCCGCCGCCACCGCCGCCGCCGCCGCCACCTGGTCGCCGTCTCTCGGTGCTCGCCGCTTCTTCTGCCGCCGTCTCTTGGTGCTCGCCGCTTCTGCCGCCGCCGCTGCCGCCGTCTCTCGGTGTTCGCTGCTGCCTGCAATCATGGACACCCCAACTACCACCATCATCTACACCTCCCCTTCACCTGCCCCCACTGTAACGTCATGGAGTGCTTCCTCCGGGATTAACCCATCTCATCCACCTCCCCTACTCACAGTCTCCTCCCCATCTATCTCCTCCCCATCACTGTATCCCCACCTGTATGTCACTCCTGCTCCTACCCCTGCTACTGCACATGCTGCTGCTCCTGCTCCTGCCTCTGTCCCTGCTCCCAGCCCCCCTCCCGCTCCTGTCGCCCGCCGAGACGACTTTCCCCCTCTCCCCCCTGCAACTACCACTGCTTCCCCTGACCGAGTCACCGCCTGCCACACCACAGTCGCCGCCACAGAGCGCCCTACCCTCTCATCCGGTGCTACTGCCTCACAGGAGAGCCCTGCCACCCACCACCTCCCCATCCATCCAGTCCCTCATCCCTCCTCCCAGGCAACACCCGCCAAAAAATCTTCCAAACGGCCCAGTGGCGACCTCTCCTCTACTCCCTCATCCAAAACGCCACTGCCCGCCCCACCTCCCGCTGACCCCACTATGGATACCACCCCACCTCCCTCCTCTCCAGCCCCCTCCCTGTATACCTTTGTCCTAGCCAACCCTGATCCAAAATTCCTGGATGCCCGCACCCTCACCCTTGAAATCCAGAAGTACATCCCCAGTGCACCCATCACCCAACTTATCCCTCGCAGAGACTCTGTTCTCATCAAGTCTCCCTCTCCGTCCTTCCATACTGATCTCCTCTGGCGCCTTCCCCACATCACCTTTGGGCCCCAGGCGTCCCTTACCCCATTCCTTACATCCTCCTCTCCTCGTCAGCCCCGACTGCCTTGTCGTCCACTGACCCTCACCGCCGTCATCACAAAACTCAGCCCTGTGGTCATGGAGGCTGAGGTGTTGGTGGAACTGAATGCCCACCCTGCCCTGGAAGTCCGCTCCACCCGCCGTATTTGCAACTCCTCTGGCTCTACTTTCCTCATGCGTATATTTACAGAGTCTGCCTCCTCCATCGATCACCTCCTCACGCAGGGAGCCCTGATTTTCAACCGCCGCCACCCTGTTGACCCATCCTGTTCCCCCCCTCAATCCTACTGCTGCCAGCGCTGTCTTCTGTACAATGACCACCTCACCCAAAACTGCAAGAACCCACCCACCTGCTCCCATTGCAAAGCCTCCCACTTCCTTAAACAGTGTTCCAACCTCGCCTCCCCCCTGTCCTGCAACACCTGCAATGAACCTTACCCCACCTATTCCTCCAAATGCAAAGCCAAGCCCCCTCCCACCAACCCTGAACTCACTGTCCCCGTTCTCCCCATTGACCCACCCATCCACCCTAACAATTCCCTCCGCCCTCCCCCTACAGCAGAAGACATCATCTGGTTCCTCACCATCGTCCTGCAGAACATCCACCCCTTCCGGCGCCCCCACACACTCCAGCAGATTTCCCTTGCCGCCTGCACTATTTTCCACTTCAACACCTACGCCACATACTCCCACTTTACCTTCAACCACCTAGACACCCTCGTTTAAGCCCCTCTCTCCCCTCCCCACACCCTTCCCACCCCCAACCTCATGGCGCGTCAACAGTATCGTCTCCTCTACCTCAACATTCGCTCCCTCCCTGCAAACAAGTACCTCTTCATGCATACCCTCTCCCAGCACCAGGTTGATTCCTTCATCCTTAATTAAACCTTCCTCCAACCCCACCATGTTGTCCGCACCTCCCCTTATCTCCTTCACTACACTGACAATCCCCTTCCCCTAGCCCGAGGCGGGGTCACTATAGGCCACCTCAGGCATCTCCCTGTCCGGCACAACCCCTCCTCAATGACCTGACCGAACACCTTCTCCTCAGCCTATTTTTTCCCTCCCTCACCGTCACCTGTACCACTATCTATATCCGCCCTGCAGCTCCTCTCCCCTTTGACTTCATTTCCAATGTTGACCGTACCTTCTCCACCTATGTGATCGCCGCTGACCTCAACATCCACAGCCGTGACTCTGCCACCCTTCGGCGGTGGCATGAGTTCCTTGCCACCCTCCATGGTGACCTTGTTCCTCTCCCACAGCACACCCATCCTGAAAGTAACTCCACCCCCGATGTTATCCTCGCTTCCCCCAACATCCTTGGTCGCATCGCCGTTGATGTCCTCGATTCTGTCAGTAGTGACCATCTCCCTGTCCTTCTCACCATCTCCTCTACCTGTCCCACCACTGCAGCCACCCGCCTAGCTGCCCCTCCAAAGTCTGTCCATGACTACCACCGTGCCAATTGGGATGCCTACCGGGAATCCATTGCCTTACAGGTCGAAAGCCACCCCCTCACGTTTCACCACCCTGATGACATCACCCATGGCTCTTCCTTCCTTCAGAAGACCATCACTGACACTGTGGAGGCTCATGTCCCTAACAAACTCATCCACCCTCACCGCCCTACGCTTCCTCCACAGGCCGTCCTTCTTCTGCGTGAATCCCACAGACTCTAACACTGCTTCCTCCGCACTCGTGACCGGGTTACTCTCACCCGCCACCGGCAATTGCAGCGAAATATCCGGAACCTCCTTACAGCAAAGAAACGCCGGGACTGGCGCCAGAAATGCACACGCCTCAACTCCACCCTTCCTGTCAACTCCTCCAAGTACTGGTCAGCCTTCCACCGCCTTACTGGTAGTCATCCCACCCTGCATTACCCTATCCTCCATGACGATCGACCCTTTCCTGACAACCTCAGTAAGGCTAACCATTTTGCTTCCCACCTCTCAGAGGTCTTCTCCATTCCTGACGATCCCCATTTTGATTACCCCCTCTTCCCCACCGTCCTTGACCGCACTGACACCTCTGCCCCCTGCTCGCCACTAGCTTCCAGTACTTGGATCGGTTACCCCCCTCAGACATCAACACTCCCATCACCACACAAGACATCACACTCGTCCTCCGCTCCAAACGCAACACCGCCCCTGGTCATGATGGCGTCACCTACCGTCACCTCAAGGAATCCCCTCCATCCTTCCTGTCTGTCCTTGCTACCCTGTACAATGCCCTCCTCTCCACTGGATTTTACCCTGACCTGTGGAAGACTTCCCGTGTCCTGCTGTTCCCTAAACCCAACAAACCCCCCTCTGATACCTCTTCCTATCGCGCAATCTGCCTCACCTCCATGTTCAGTAAGGTCTTCGAGGCCATCCTCTCTCACCGTATTCACCGCCACCTTAACCAGCACCGCCTCCTTCCTCTTACCCAATGTGGTTTCCTGCGTTCCTTCTCTGCCAACGACCAGCTCCTTAACCTTACCAATCTTCTTTCCCTCCAACTTAACTCCCGTCGCTCGGCTGTCTCTGTTTCCCTTGATCTCCAGAACGCCTATGACCATGTCTGGCATCCCGGGCTCCTCCTCAAACTCCAGACCTACACTCTCCCCATCAACTTCGTCCATCTCGTTGCTTCCTTCCTCTCCCATCGTCCCTCCTATGTGACTATCCAACTCCCGTACTTTCTACCCTTCTGCCAGCGTGCCCAAGGTTCTGTCCTTTCCCCTCTCCTCTATCTCCTGTACACTGCTGATATGCCCAAACCTCCCCCTCCTGTCCATCTTCTCCAGTTCGCTGATGACACTGCCTTCCTAGCCCTTTATCCTACCCTTCAACGGTCCCAACGTACCCTCCAAACCCATCTTGACCAATTCACCGCTTGGTGCAACCAGTGGTTCCTCCGTGTTAATCCCTCCGAGACCCAGGCGATCATCATAGGCCGCACTACCCATTCCTTCCGCCTCCATGATTTCTACCTCACCATTTATGGCCATCCTATCCACCTCACTCCTACTCTCAAATACCTTGGCCTCACACTCGACCGCCACCTCACTTGGACTCCCCATCTCCTTACCATCCAAAACAAAGCCTCCTGAAACTCCTGTCTGGCCGGACGTGGGGTCTGCATCCTTCCACCATCCTTCACACCTACAAATCCATGATCCGCCCCATCCTTTGTTATGCCAGCATCGCTTGGATTTCCGCCCCTCCCCGGTTCTATAAAGCCCTCCAAATCCTCAAACACCATGCGCTCCGCCTCGCCCTTCCGCATCCGCCTTCCATCCCCCATGCACATCCTCTACGACCTTATCCCCTTCCCCCACTTTCTCCTTTTCCTTGAACACATCCGCACACTATATATTGTCCGCCGCCTTGATCCCCTCACCCCCTGGTGTCTCCCTTCCTCTCCACCCCAACCAGTTGCCGCACCTTTACCGTTGTGTCCCTATCTCCACACCCTCCATCTCCTTTCCCTACGCAACTTCCACCATCTACCCCTCCTGGATGATGAGCTTCGCCCTGACATCTACCCTTCCTACCAACTCTAACCCCCTCTTCCTGTCTCCTCCTCAGGGCTCCCTCTCCTCCCCCTCCCTCCTCCTGAGCGGCTTCCCCCTCCTACTCCCCCTCCATCTCTTGTGGCTCCTTTCAGTGTCTCTGTGCTCCCTCATGCCCTGTCTTCCCTTTTCCTCTCCCACCTCCACATGTCTCCTGCCTCTTTGTGAACCCACAGTTGCCCCTCCTCTCTTCATCCTGCCGCTTCCCCAGCTGCCCCATGCTCTCCCCACCTTTTCCATCCTCTCTGACCTTTCCCTTGGCAGGTCCCACCTGGTAATTGTATTCTTCGTTGTGTGTGCTCCAAGTGGGTTTTAAGTGTGTTGTTTCGGAGTGTTTTTAATACTGTGGCCAACTTTTAACCTGTGCATGCGCATTCAGTGTCTTCTCTGTGTTTTAAGAATCGCCAACTGTGTTTTTTAACTTTCTGGTGACTTTTTTAACTGTCCCCCATAAACGTCTCGATGTCAGTGTATTTTTACCTCCATTTTCTCCCATTACTCTGTTTTATGTTCCCCTTTTTTATCTCCTTCTGTCTGTATCATTTTATTCTTGTTTTAGTTGTCGTGTCACTCGGCTGAAGAGCGGCGGATTGTGCCGCTGAGAGCCCTCCCCTGCCCATATGGGGCAGGGGAATGAAATCACAATAAAGGAAAAAAAACTGGCAGTCCGCTTCTCATGGTTTCGCGGTAGCATTCTCGCTTCCCGAGCACGTGGTCCCGGGTTCGATTCCCGGTGGGGTCAGTGATTTTCCCTGCCTCGAGATGACTGGGTGTTGTTGTGTCATCTTCATCATCATCATCATTCAACCCCATTACGGTCAGAGGAAGGCAATGGCAAACCACCTCCACTAGCACCTTGCCTAGTACAGTGGTGTGGGTCTCCCGCATCGTTCCCCTACGCTCTGTAAAGCAGCATGGGACTTCATTTCATTTTTTCCATGAGCCCGGGAGTCGGTCAGTCTGAGTCTGTCGGTATGGGGGAGTCTAGTCAGTTGGTCAGCCAAGTCAGTCTGGGTCTGCCTCTCGTCTGCACTGGTGAGGCGGTTAGTGTCTGACTGTCGTCTGGAGTGCTAGTATGTGTTAGGCCGCCAGTCTGCTCGAGTTTGCTCAGGCAAAGGGCATTGGTTGTTGGGTCGATCGGTTGGCCGGTCGCGCACTGGGACACAAGATGATTCGTCCGCCTGGAGCGACGGCGTATGTGAGGACGCCACGTGAGTCCAGTGGCCGCCCCGTATAGCGAGGCGTAGTGGCTTCGCGGCTGACTCGAGAGCAACAGGAGTCAACCCACGACATCGGTCTGGCCGGCGCGAGCTGCGACGCCGTGAGACGGGAGATCGGCACGCCTTCCTGCGTCCGTTGAAGCGGCTGGCAGCGGACGGTTCGGGAGAGCATTTGGGGGCCCTGCGCCATGTCTGCGCCAGAAATCGCAGTTATTAAAAGTTCAGTGATTCGTTATATGCTATTTCAGTTACTTGTTAAATTCTACTTTTCTTGGTCAGTCTCTCGTACCCAGCTTGCTCGTCTGTCTCCCGTCCGCATTTGTTGGGCAGTTAGTGTCTGTCTGTCTGCCATACGTTAATATCTGCCTCTGTCGTGTTTGTCGGATTCGGTGTTAAGGAATTTATAGAATTAAGGTGTAAAGGCCGAATTCTTTTAATATGTTTTTATCTTGCCTATCATGTTGCGAGCCGGTATATGTGTAATGTAGAGCATGTTGTACATTTTATGTAAGTATGAATTTCATGGATTTTATTTAAATAGTCATTTTTATAAAGTTGCCCCCATTTCACCGTAAGAGTCCTTTTAAAAACAATTGCACTTTCGGTGGCAAATAATTTCTTAGTGTGAGTGTTTGTACCATTTCCATCCCTCTTACGGGGTACATAGTTAATGTGTTTGTGTGAGTTGTTAAAATTTTTAGTTTAAAGTTATCTGGTGTCTTGCAGATTTGCACCAGTGTACTCTTTCAGAGGTTGTTGTGAGCGGTCGTGACTACGGCCGTGTTGAAAGGGAGCGGCAAGCTTCTCAGCCCGAAGGCTCATACTGTCAGTATTGTTCTTTCTGCCTCTAAATAAAATTGTAACTTGATATTTCGAGGGTGCTTTCCTGCTTATAAATTTTAAATCTGTTTTTGAAAAGGCTTTTATGAATAAAATTCCCATTTGTTAAAGGTAATTTCGTTTCCATCAGTTACTCCCTGGCAACTACTTCCACGCTCACCTAGTGTGATTAAATGTGTTAATGTTCTTGACGAATCGCTAGTAAATTCACGGTTCACAAGGGAATCGTGAAAATTTTCTTATACATACCTTGGTCCCGAAATTATAATTTCTTAAATTTCTCCTCTATTTTCCGCTCCTCAAGTTCAAAAGCTTGCAGGTAAACTTACATCAGCAGTTACAACTACAATGAGCGTTGTGCGCACAACTACGTCTATTAAGAAATTTCTTGGAACTGCAGTCTGTGCTTTCCCCACCCCCACTCCCCACCCCCGCGCCATCCATTTATCGTGTAAGCTCATTTTTTGTATGAATAGTTAAACATACTTAAACATTACGTGTTTTTAATACATTATTGCAAAACCGAAAGGAACTACACGTACAGAACAGTACTGACGGATTACAACAGCGGCTCGATGTGGCGACCACCAACGTTGCTACAGACATTTCTTTCACCTAGTAGATACAATGAAGAATGTTCTAAATCTATCATTCTTAATATTATCTTACATCTACATTCGTATATGTATATCACTAGTTGCGCCTGATTTGTGTCTGTATTTGTGCCTGTGTCATTCCATATGTTCTGTTGTCGTTTTTCTTTTGTGTCCACTCTAATTCTTGCATATTGTTGACCTAGTCTGTATGCCTCATCTAACTTTCACGAAACTTTGCCAAACTGTGTAGTACGTAGCAATTATCCATTTCAATTATTTGTCCACTGTCACTACGCTTGCATTTTGTGTACAAGTGTGTTTCAATACAGAGATTTACTGATAACATCAGCCAACAGTGAAAATGTAACAGCGATTGAACAAATGTTCATAAATTATATGGATCACGCTGATAACTAAAAGGATAATGAAAAACTCGAATTAGCTCTCTTTTCCAAGTTAAACGGGGCTTAATTTAATTATTGGTTAATTCCATTACTTTTGCCGGTCGGAGTGGCCGAGCGGTTCTAGGCGCTACGGTCTGGAACCGCGCCACCGCTACGGTCGCAGGTTCGAATCCTGCCTCGGGCATGGATGTGTGTGATGTCTTTAGGTTAGTTCGGTTTAAGTAGTTCTAAGTTCTAGGGGACTGATGACCTCAGCAGTTAAGTCCCATAGTGCTCAGAGCCATTTGAACCATTTTGAACCATTCCATTATTTTTAATTAATTTTAATTATTAGCTTATTTATTAGCTTTCATTGTCAATCTCTTCCCATATAGGCTTCGAAATCCCACTGTTGATAGAGTAATGAAGTTTCAGGCAACAATAGTTGTGAATATTTCGTCGCTGTTCTTAGGCCGGGCTCGTAGCAAGAAGGGTAATGGGAAGAGAAAAGCAGGAGCGGAACATGTTACGCTTGAGGGCAGTTTCAGTCGTTACAAGCTGTGTTCTGTTTGTATTGTGGAAGAATGTGTTGTTACTGAAATGTAGGTAGTGAGGTGGTGACTGTAATTCTTGTGATTCAATATGCCTCGCAAATGCGTAATCAGTGGTGTCAGTTTTTGCTACACTGAAATCGCAAAGGCGAACAATAATGCCATTTATACAGACCGGGCTTGGCTGTGAAACTGGGGGCCAGAACAAGCCCTGGGCTCCTAATGCATGTTGCATATCTTGTATTTCGAGTCTTCCTTCACCGTAAGAGATCTACGGGATTTACTGTACCCATGATCTAGCGAGAACCATAAAACCATGTTAATGACTGTTACTTTTGTATGAAAACCCCATTAACACATGGTATTTCCAAGAAGAAGTAGTGTTGCTTGACATATCGAAACATATCGTTGGGCTCGCGACCAGTGTCTCACGGAAACGAACTGCCTGTTCCTGTCCAACCTGATTGTGATAGCGACGAGGGCGGTAGTCAAACTAATACTGTACCATCACCTTCAAAATCGAGTTCTTCGAAGCATCCTGATTTTGTGTGTAACGATGGGAGGTTCACAAAATTAATGACCTAGTTAGAGATCTGAAACTGCCGAAAGATATAGGTGAATTGGTGGCGTAATGACTACAACAGTGGAATTATTTTGATAAGACGCTAAATGTGATTGCGTTCCGTACCCGCCATATGCCATTCCCTCTAGTTTTCGAAAGAGAAAAGGACTTGGTATTTTGTAGCGATGTACAGGGACTAAGACATCTACGGGTATTGATGATAAAACTGATCAGTGGAGGTTGTTCATCGACTCCTTCAAAGTAAGTCTCAAGTGTGTTCTATTGCATAACGACAACGTGTTACCATAGATTCAGACTGGGTATCCGCCTTACATGAAAGGAACAAATGATAAAAAAAAAGTTGTTATTACGACTAAACTATGACAAGTATAATAGCAAATTTCCGCTGATCTGAATGTCATAGGCATATTATTTGGGCTACAATGCTACTACACCAAATTCTGTTGCTTCCTGTGCATCTGGGATAGCTGCGCCAAAGCATTTCGCTATAAAAAGAAATATTGACCTAAGGGTCAAACACTTGAACAAGAATCTCACAATGTTATGCACGATGCACTTGTCGAAGCCAATAACATAATTCTTCCTGCTCTTCATATAAAATAGGGCCTAACGAAAAACTTAGTTAAGGCCATGCACAAAACTGCGGAAGCATTTCCACGTCTTAGTGAGGCGAAAATAAAAGAGGGTATTTCCGTGGGTCCCTAGGTACGCAAACTGTGCAAAGATGAGCGTTTCGATAGCATCCTGACAGGAGATGGCAAGTTAGTTTGGGATGTCAAGTGTCAAGAAAGTTTCCAGGAAATAAGAGGGTAGAAAATTATAAGAATCTTGTGACTAATCTTCTTCACTGCTACAACAGACTGTGGTACAACACGTTCTCAAAGTTACATTTCCTAAATTCCCACTTGGATTACATTCCTGGCAACTGTAGTGCTGTAACCGACGAGCACGGGGAACGCTCCCACCCGCAAATGTCAAAGATGGAAATGAGACGCCAGGGAAAGTGGTGTGCGTCAGTGTTATCCGATTACTCCTGGAGACTAATCAGGGAATTACCAGTAGAAAACTACAATCGCCAGGAAAAGCGGTTGCTCCTTCAGTGTCGTTTCTCCGAGGGATAACATCAAGGCAGATTACATGCATAAGCTTACATAGGCAATAACGTAAAGTTGTAACTTCGAAAAGAGAACTAATCTTGATTTTCATTAACATTTTCGTTATAAGCACACCCGAAAACATAAAGATTAGCTGTTTTCATGCTAATTAAAGAAAAAACAGTAAAATTTTTATGTGTAGTGTAATCATTCTATCCACGAATCATTCGTGAATGGAACAGGGACGGGAGAGATCAGGTAATGGTAGCAGAAGTACTCTCTGCCACACGCATCACGTGGCTAAAAAACTTTATATGTAGAGCAGGATCAGCCAATAATTCGGCTCGCATGTGCTGTGCCCTGACACGAGTACCATAATATTTAGTCTCGTTGCACACTGCCCCCACCGCCACGCACTCTGAGAAGGAAGGAGAGGGGGGGAGGGGGGCAGCTGCGAATGCCCCGCGTTTGAATGGCAATGCAGTAACACTGCATTCCACTCGGTTTTATATTTCACGTTTCTTAAGAACATAGATCACAAACAAAACAAATTTTGAGCATTATTTAATTATTTTTGACGCAGTGAAGACATAATTTTTGATGTAAACGTAGGCTTCCGCGGCCCTCGTCACAGTCGATGAAATTCTTCTGGGTTTGAGGTCGCATTGTCTTCTGTAAAATTCCGACGTTTCGGCGACTGTTGCAAGGCGTCTTCCTCAGGGTGTATTGCAGTACACCAGAAGAATTTTATTGACATAATTTTTATTTGGTACGAACAGTCGGCCAGTCGGCACACGGGCAGACACAGACAATTTCACAGATTTTCGTTCTCAGATTGCCACGTAATCGTGACTTATTTTGTTTCATAATGAAAAATGGTCTGTCACAGAAATATGTAGATCGAAATATTGTAGCACTTTTGCAACCTCGTGAGGAAAGCAATGTAGGCATCCCGGACAGATTCGACGGTAAAGGATTTGTCATAAAAACGGCAATTACCTTGCAGTCAGTTGCCTGCATCTGCACATGAACAGGGACGTTTTCAACTGGAGCGGTTAACGATCTCGAAAACAACTTGAAAACAGATGTAAGATTGGCAATGTCCTCAAGTAATTATTTCAAGGGGACAATGAATTCAAAAAATCTCGCATTTTCTATAACGCGAGTGAACTTAGGGAATTGGACAGCGTTTATCAGAATGTTTCTCTCCTATAACGACATTTTCTTTTTAAATGCATCCTCATCAAATGAAAAAGGAGTTGTTTCTCATTTTGCACTGTCTTGCTGTGGGCAGTGGGCGAGTCCACTTAAAACATACATTTTCGTTCCTTCACTCCTTGTTCCTCCATAAATTAAAAAATAGCAAGTTTTATTTCGTAAAATCGTTCCAGGCATGCTCCTTGATTTAATGTCTCCATACTCTTCGTTAAGTTCCATCAAAAACTGTTGCAACTGATTGTGCAGCAATGCACGCGACTTTAGAAATTTTACTATTCGTACCACCAATTTCTTCATATGGACCATGTCTGCAAATTTAGCGCAAGGTGCATCTTGATCTACAGAACAATGAATGCCTTCTGTCGATCGGTGAGATTTTTTGCTGTTTCATTGTCAACTAAATTATAATATCGTTACATAACAAATTTGCAGTACCCGTCGCTTATGCGGCTGCGTATTATACACTCCTGGAAATGGAAAAAAGAACACATTGACACCGGTGTGTCAGACCCACCATACTTGCTCCGGACACTGCGAGAGGGCTGTACAAGCAATGATCACACGCACGGCACAGCGGACACACCAGGAACCGCGGAGTTGGCCGTCGAATGGCGCTAGCTGCGCAGCATTTGTGCACTGCCGCCGTCAGTGTCAGCCAGTTTGCCGTGGCATATGGAGCTCCATCGCAGTCTTTAACACTGGTAGCATGCCGCGACAGCGTGGACGTGAACCGTATGTGCAGTTGACGGACTTTGAGCGAGGGCGTATAGTGGGCATGCGGGAGGCCGGGTGGACGTACCGCCGAATTGCTCAACACGTGGGGCGTGAGGTCTCCACAGTACATCGATGTTGTCGCCAGTGGTCGGCGGAAGGTGCACGTGCCCGTCGACCTGGGACCGGACCGCAGCGACGCACGGATGCACGCCAAGACCGTAGGATCCTACGCAGTGCCGTAGGGGACCGCACCGCCACTTCCCAGCAAATTAGGGACAATGTTGCTCCTGGGGTATCGGCGAGGACCATTCGCAACCGTCTCCATGAAGCTGGGCTACGGTCCCGCACACCGTTAGGCCGTCTTCCGCTCACGCCCCAACATCGTGCAGCCCGCCTCCAGTGGTGTCGCGACAGGCGTGAATGGAGGGACGAATGGAGACGTGTCGTCTTCAGCGATGAGAGTCGCTTCTGCCTTGGTGCCAATGAAGGTCGTATGCGTGTTTGGCGCCGTGCAGGTGAGCGCCACAATCAGGACTGCATACGACCGAGGCACACAGGGCCAACACCCGGCATCATGGTGTGGGGAGCGATCTCCTACACTGGCCGTACACCACTGATGATCGTCGAGGGGACACTGAATAGTGCACGGTACATCCAAACCGTCATCGAACCCATCGTTCTACCATTCCTAGACCGGCAAGGGAACTTGCTGTTCCAACAGGACAATGCACGTCCGCATGTATCCCGTGCCACCCAACGTGCTCTAGAAGGTGTAAGTCAACTACCCTGGCCAGCAAGATCTCCGGATCTGTCCCCCATTGAGCATGCTTGGGACTGGATGAAGCGTCGTCTCACACGGTCTGCACGTCCAGCACGAACGCTGGTCCAACTGAGGCGCCAGGTGGAAATGGCATGGCAAACCGTTCCACAGGACTACATCCAGCATCTCTACGATCGTCTCCATGGGAGAATAGCAGCCTGCATTGCTGCGAAAGGTGGATATACACTGTACTAGTGCCGACATTGTGCATGCTCTGTTGCCTGTGTCTATGTGCCTGTGGTTCCGTCAGTGTGATCATGTGATGTATCTGACCCCAGGAATGTGTCAATAAAGTTTCCCCTTCCTGGGACAATGAATTCACGGTGTTCTTATTTCAATTTCCAGGAGTGTATACTGAGAAATTTTACCCTCGCTTCTGTCATGCCCATTCATCCTTAAAGGCCTGTGTCGAGTGATCGCTACACTGCCTATTTTTGTGCAAACAGCTGCTGGACTTGTGGACGTCCTTCTTACCAACACCAAGCAGCGAAGATAAAAACTGGCCAGATGCCAGTGGGACTCGTGCACTGTGGGTTCCGTACATACATACACTACTGACCGTTAAAATTGCTACACCAAGAAGAAAGGCAGATTATAAACGGGTATTCATTGGACAAATATATTATACTAGAACTGACATGTGATTACATTTTCAAGCAATTTCGGTGCATAGATCCTGAGAAACCAGTACCCACAACAACCACCTCTGACCGTAATAACGGCCTAGATACGCCTGGGCATTGAGTCAGAGCTTGGATGGCGTGTGCAGGTACAGCTGCCCATGCAGCTTCAACATGATACAACAGTTCATCAAGAGTGGTGACTGGCGTATTGTGACGAGCCAGTTGCCCGGCCACCATTCACCAGACGTTTTCAGTTGGTGAGAGATCTGGGGAATTTGTTGGCCAGGGCAGCAGTCGAACATTTTCTGTATCCAGAAAGCCCCGTACAGGACCTACAACATGCGGTCGTGCATTATCCTGCTGAAATGTAGGGTTTCGCAGGGATCGAACGAAGGGTACAGCCACGGGTCGTAACACATCTGAAATGTAACGTCCACTGTTCAAAGTGCCGTCAATGCGAACAAGAGGTGACCGAGACGCGTAACCATTGGCACCCCATACTATCACGCCGAGTGATACGCCAGTATGGCGATGACGAATACACGCTTCCAATGTGCGTTCACCGCGATGTCGCCAAACACGGATGCGACAATCATGATGCTGTAAACAGAACCTGGATTCGCCCGAAAAAATGACGTTTTACCATTCGTGCACCCAGGTTCGTCGTTGAGTACACCATCGCAGGCGCTCCTGTCTGTGATGAGCGTCAAAGGTAACCGCAGCCATGCTCTCCGAGCTGATTGTCCGTGCTGCTGCAAAAGTCGTCGAACTGTTCGTGCAGATGGTTGTTGTCTTGCGAACGTCCCCATCTGTTGACTCAGGGATCGAGACGTGACTGCACGATCCGTTACAGCCATGCGGATAAGATGCCTGTCATCTCGACTGCTAGCGATACGAGGCCGTTGGGATCCAGCACGGCGTTCCGTATTACCCTCCTGAACCCACCGATTCCATATTCTGCTAACAGTCATTGGATCTCGACCAACGCGAGCAGCAATGTCGCGATACGATAAACCGCAATCGCGATAGGCTACAATCCGACCTTTATCAAAGTCGGAAACGTGATGGTATGCATTTCTCCTCCTTACACGAGGCATCACAACAACGTTTCACCAGGCAACGCCGGTCGACTGCTGTTTGTGTATGAGAAATCGGTTGGAAACTTTCCTCATGACAGCACGATGTAGGTGTCGCCACCGGGGCCAAACTTGTGTGAATGCTCTGAGAAGCTAATCATTTGCATATCACAGCATCTTCTTCCTGTCGGTTAAATTTCGCGTCTGTAACGCGTCATCTTCGTGGTGTAGCAATTTTAATGGCCAGTAGTGTAATTGTGTGTATAGACAGGTCATCCATTCCGGCAACCGAGAATCTCTGTGAGTTTTGCCTTTTATCAACACTGATACTGGCAAGATATCGGTCACAGGGATTCCAAGATTTTCGAAAATGTCCAAATTTCAAGTTTGAAGCCGTATAATAGATGACCAAAGCAATATTTTTTCGTGAGATATAATTACAAGTTAACAACGTTCTGATATTTTTCCTTTACTATTATTGTGAAACCTTTCTTCTTGCCAAATTTCATAATTCTACGTAAAGGGGAAGTACACATAATTTTTAATGAGTGACATCCTCGGAGTAGTGAAGCAACTTAAATCACTTAATAAAAGCAAGTATTCTGGTCCAGACTGTATACCAATTAGGTTCCTTTTGGAGTATGCTGATACATTAGTTCCATACTTAAAAATCATATACAACCGTTCGCTCGACGAAATATCCGAACCCAAAGACTGGACAGTTGCAAAGGTCACACCAATATTCAAGAAAGGTAGTAGGAGTAATCCACTAAATTACAGGCCCATATCGTTAACGTCGATCTGCAGCAGGATTTTGGAACGTATATTGTGTTCGAACATTATGAATTACCTCGAAGAAAAAGGTCTATTGACGCACATTCAACATGGGTTTGGAAAACATCGTTCCTGTGAATCACAACTAGCTATTCACATGAAGCGTTGACTGCTATTGACAAGGGCTTTCAGATAGATGTGTGTTTTTGGATATCCGGAAGGCTTTTGACACTGTACCACACAAGAGGCTAGTAGTGAAATTTCGTGCTTATGGAATAGTCTGTTATGTGACTGGATTTGTGATTTCCTGTCAGAGAGGCCACAGTTCGTAGTAATTGACGGAAAGTCATCCAGTAAAACAGCAGTGATTTCTGGCGTTCCCCAAGGTAGTGTTATAGGCCCTTTGCTGTTCCTTATCTATATAAACGGTTTTGAGACAATCAGAGCAGCCGTCTTCGATTGTTTGCGGATGACGCTGTCGTTCATCGACTAATAGTCATCAGAAGATCAAAACAAACTGCAAAACGATTTAGAAAAAATATCTGAATAGTGCGAAAAGCGGCAGTTGACCCTAAATAACGAAAAGTATGAGATCATCCACATGAGTGCTAAAAGGAATTCGTTAAACTTCGGTTACACGACAAATCAGTTTAATCTAAAAGCCGTAAATTCAGCTAAATACCTAGGTATTACAATTACGAACAACTCAAATTGGAAGGAACACACAGAAAATGTTGTGGGGAAGGCTAACCAAAGACTGCGTTTTGTTGGCAGGACACTTAGAAAATGTAGCAGACCTACTAAGGAGACTGCCTACACTACGCTCGTCCGTGCTCTTTTAGAATACTGCTGCGCGGTGTGGGATCAAATGGTTCAAATGGCTCTGAGCACTATGCGACTTAACTTCTAAGGTCATCAGTCGCCTAGAACTTAGAACTAATTAAACCTAACTAACCTAAGGACATCACACATATCCATGCCCGAGGCAGGATTCGAACCTGCGACCGCTGCGGTGGCTCGGCTCCAGACTGTAGCGCCCAGAACCGCACGGCGGGTGTGGGATCGTTACCAGATAGGACTGACGGAGTATATCGAAAAAGTTCAGAGAAAGGCAGCACGTTTTGTATTATCGCGAAATATGGGAGAGAGTGTCACAGAAATGATACAGGATTTGGGATGGACATCATTAAAAGAAAGGCGTTTTTCGTTGCGACGGAATCTTCTCACGAAATTCCAATCACCAACATTCTCCTCCGAATGCGAAAATATTTTGTTGACACCGACATACGTAGGCAGGAACGATCAGCACTATAAAGTAACGGAAATCAGAGCTTGTACGGAAAGATATAGGTATTCATTCTTTCCGCGTATTCTTTGGAATAATAGTGAATTGTGAAGGTGGTTCAATGAACGCTCTGCCAGGCACTTAGATGTGTTTTGCAAAGTATCGATGTAGATGTAGAAGTAAAGTTTGCCAGTATCAAACTATGTGACATAAATGGCCGTATGTTTTGATTGCAATGACCTAGAAGCTGCACGTTCTTATATCGCTGAGACAGTAGTTTTTTTAATATGTGACAGTTTTCAACTCGATAGTCTACGCGTTCCTGAGAAACATGGTTTTGAAAAGTCGGACAGACAGACAGAGACAGACAACAAAGTCATCGTGTAAGGATTACGTTTTTACCGATTGTGGTACGGAAACCTAAAAACAGCGCTGATACCACGATCCCGACGAACTGAAGAGAGTCGTGGCGACCGGAAAATGCCACGTTGTAGTATTAAATTAAATGTCAGTCTGTGCAGAATACTTCTGAGACGGAACGAGCAGCAGAGACAGGGTCTTCGTGACCCCGCACAGCCGGCCCGTGCGAAGTTCGGCTCGCCGTGCCCGACCATAATCTAGCGGTAGTTGTAGTTTGCTGGAGAGGTAAAACAACGACGTTAATGAATGTAGGACGTAAGACCATATTTTTTCAAAAAAGCAGTATCAGACCACTATCTAAATTCATGGCGGATATTTTATTGATATTAGAAGGTGTTCCCTACAGACTAGGAAACAAAATGCTGCCAGTAGAAACGTTTGAACCATGGCGGCTCTCAGAGTGCCAAGTGAGGTGTAGAGATGGGAAAAGCCGGCCGGTTAAAACCGACACCGGTGTTTTAGTTCTGCATGACCGGTATTTTTCGGTATTTGTCTGGTAACTGTTATAACAGGTGTTTTCATTTTTTTCTAATAATCGGATAAAAAACCGAAATATCAATTAGGGGTACGTAGCAGCAGTGCTAGAATTTTTCGTTTTGAAATAAACCTTTTTTTTTAAAGAACTAGTAATTTTTCTTCGTAATATTGCTTTGCTTTGAAATGTTGCTCTGCTATAGATAATGGAGAAAGTGATCAGTGCCAATTTCAAAACCGTGCCGACAGAGACAAACAACAAACACATGGCGTAAGAATTCGTACAGCATTGCCGACACATTAGCGTACCTAAATTAACAGTTCATTCATAGTTAGAATAAAAACAGAAAGCAGCTGATCTGCTATCTGTGTCTACATAACATGCATTCAACTGCTAGTAGCCCTCGAAAACGGACAAATTAACACGAAAAATAGAGGTCTTCAATCCCAATTCTCACCCTTTAGCACTGACTATTCATGATGCCCGATTAGAACAAGATTTTTGAGCACAGTATCAAAAAATTAGAATCAACAGGTGGCTATTGGTTTTTTTTGTAGTAGTCAATCCTCTTACAACTTTTCGATAAAAAATGGCCTTAGTTTTCTTTTATTTGCCTGTTTAATTTAATATTTTGATTCAATGTATCATCAAACTGAGAGAATCAAAATTTTGCAATCTTTGTTCCATTACTACGTTTATTACACGAAATACTGGGAATAAAAAACTGAAAATCTGTTACTAACATGTTCTCCATTTTCAAGCCGCGTCAAAATGTTAGCTGCACATGAGCTTTCGGCAGTGACATTCTCTGCCATTTTCAAGTGGTTAACTGTTGTGTAGATGCCTCTGCCGTACTTATTTAGCCATTCCAGCATCAGTGACGTCTCTTAGTCGAGTCGAGGCCCACGAGGAAGACAGGCCGCAGCGCGCACGTCACGAAAGTAGACCTGAACTCGCTCGCTCGCTCGCTCAGCTAAACCTGTTAACTCGCAGCTTGGCGTCTACGTACTAACCAGAATTGCATTATCTACTGGAATCTGCTATTTTTTTATATTGTTTATTATTGTTTATAGCATTTAGTCCCTCCTACTTAACAGTCCTCATTTCATACAAGAAGTAAGCCTTATGCAACTGATAATCATTTTGGCATGATTTTAATTTTATAGTACCCCAGTACAGCCGTAACAAATTATAAGTAGGCCTATAGACTTCCGATCATTGTAGGACTAATAACAGTAAGACTTCATATTAGCGGATTCCGTAGAAGATGCAATTCTCGTTTGTACGTACGCACCTAGTCATGAGTTAACAAGTGTAGAAACGTAGTTTGTCTGCTGAGCTGAGCGAGCACATGCTTGACGTACGCGCCGCGGCCTGTCTTTCTCGTAGGCCTCTTGTCCAGTCCCGCGCCATAAATCGCAATGGTTTGCTTCAACTCAACTTCGCGATGACAGGATCCCTGGCTGTACTCAGCTGTAACCCACCGTATTTACTGAGAGTGTTGTCCCATATTTCAATATCTATTGTCTTATTTATTACGCTGTCGCAGAAGCTGTTGGTCCGTTTGATAATAGGGCCTACGTCGTCTTTCATAAGTTTCGTTAATTGCCTGATCTTAGTTGGGGGCCTGAAGACTGTGTGGATTTTATATTTCTTCAGGAGCCGGCTGATCTTCCCTGCTATTGAGCAACAAAACGGTAAAAACGCAACGTTCTTCGTGTCTTCTTCGCAAGCCTTCTGCTTTCGCGGCTTCGATGAAACTGCTTGCGAAATTTGTCTGTTGTCATATTTTTCCTTGAAAACTTTACGTAAGTTTTTGTATGTCCATCCTTGTGATCGCAGCTGTGGGGGGACTTTGGCCGTTCACTTATGTAACGGAATGAAACACATACAGCTGTCCGATATGTCATTTATTGTATGGCTACTAGCTTCGGTGCTTCAGTGTACCATCTTAAGACCTTAGCTGCTGCAGAGGGGGTGAACACCATCTGTATACACGATGCATCAGTGGCTAACATAACTGTTTTGCGCAGACTACCTGTAACTATTAGCCGGCCGAAGTGGCCGTGCGGTTAAAGGCGCTGCAGTCTGGAACCGCAAGACCGCTACGGTCGCAGGTTCGAATCCTGCCTCGGGCATGGATGTTTGTGATGTCCTTAGGTTAGTTGGGTTTAACTAGTTCTAAGTTCTAGGGAACTAATGACCTCAGCAGTTGAGTCCCATAGTGCTCAGAGCCATTTGAACCATTTTTGTAACTATTAAATCATGTCTCCTCAACTGACGGTTGATGACACAGGTAATATGAGTTGAGGGGTCAAGCAGTATATTGCTCCCTCCTACGTATATCTCCCGAAGAGACCATGAGGATAAAATCAGAGAGAGATTAGAGCTCACACAGAGGCATTCCGACAATCTTTCTTTCCGCGAACAATACGAGACTGGAATAGAAGGGAGAACCGATATAGGTACTGAAAGTACCCTCCGCCACACACCGTCAGGTGGCTTGCAGAGTATGGATGTAGATGCAGATGTAGATTTAATAGTTACAGGTAGTCTGCGCAAACCAGTTATGTTAGCCACTGATGCATCGTGTATACGGAAGGTGTTAACCCGTTTAGCATCAGCGAAGGCTTGAAGACCGTTCACTGAAGCTCCGAAACTATTTAAAAAAAAACGGCTCTGAGCACTGTGGGACTTAGCACCTCAGGTCATCAGTCCCCAAGTCTTAGAACTACTTAAACCAATAGGACAATAGGACAGCTGTACGTGTTTCATTTTCCTTACACTTTACGTGAGTGGCTCAATTTTCTCGGTACGTTTTCGGCGTCTTAGAAGCTTTCAGCTCGATATGCCACATAGAACATGAAAGCTATATCGAAAAATCAGCTGTAGTGGAGCATGCAATGGGAAACGGAAATCGAATTTCATTCGACGATATTTCTGTAATTGAACGGACCAATGTCTTCTGGCTAGCGTAATAAGTGAAAGCAATGGAGATGAAAAATACCGGACAACAACTTGAATAAAGACGCTGGATTGCAGATGAGTACGGCCTGGAATCCTGGGAGTTGAAGCGGACGCGGCAGTCGCCCAACCAAAACATTGTCATATATGGAGCGGGACTGGGCACCAGTGACGTCATCGGCAGCGGCGTTCACACGACAATCACTTGACAATGCGAGAAGAGATCTGTGCCGAAAGCTCGTGGGCAGTTTCTAACATTCTGCGTGGTGTCTGTTTGTTCTAAGTCGTGTCTCCCTACCACTTTCGCGCAACGACGCTCTGAGCCTGTTTTTTTAGGGAATTGACTAGTTTGAACCTGGGTCCTGTTGCTGGTAAGGAGACGCCAGACCACACATGACATGTAGAGTTCAGAAGAGTTCAGTGAGACTAGTGATGATATAATCAAATACTTAATGATTTCAGCGTCAGCTCCACTGCACTCCCTGTAAAAGAATCTTAATACTAACTAAATTTAGCGGAAGGGGTTCAAGGCTTTCCTATGCTTAGTTAGCTGGTAAAATAACGTCGGAAAAGCAGTTAAGTTTACCATTGGAAATTTTATTCTACTCACAAAACATTGTTTTAAATTGCACTATTGATAAAAGGAAATATTTTAAAACAGGATGATAAAAACCAACTGCATTCAACAAAAATGTGAACGAATATTCCCGGATTAGGTTTCCAAGTTCTATAATGGATCGAAGGATGACCTATGCCATATCACATCTATAATCTAGGTTTAAATTAAGTTTCATAAAAGAGAAAACTATCAAAAATCGTTTACAGTGACCCTCAATTATCTTTAATTACTTATTTAACTTGTCATAAATTACAGTGGCTGATGTGGCTTCTCAATAATTATATAACAGAAAAATCATCGCGTTTCAAATTTTAACTTCAAGTAGCAAATGTGAATACCACGAAGTTTAATTGACGATCGACACTAGTATTACGTCAAAAGGGGATGTAACAGATGAGTCTTCTGCAGTTCTGAGTGAAGCCTTATGCACTCTTATGCGGCATCGGGTGCGTTCATTACCTTGTCGGTGGTTAGTCAGCGTCAGGGGGCGGCGGGCGGCGCAGCTCCACGCACCTCGCCGTCTCGGAAGCAACTCTTCCTAACTTCTCCTTACTACAATTTACCGAAGTTGGTTTAAGAAAAGCTATCTGGCTGTGTTTTCAACTGACCAATCAGGGTCTCAATGTTAACCTTAACCTCCGCCTACAAAAATTCTGTCTATCCAATGAGAAACGTTATACTTTTCGTGGTGTGGCAATGTTTTTAATGTTTGCTACGTAACAGAGATGCGTATAGTCTCACGTGAAAACTTGCAGCTGGTGTGGCCCTTTTAGTGTTATCGTAAGATCTATAATGTTCTTCTGGAGGGCTCTATCTTTTAACAAAATGGTGCAAATGGCTCTGAGCACTATGGGACTCAACTGCTGAGGTCATTAGTCCCCTAGAGCTTAGAACTAGTTAAACCTAACTAACCTAAGGACATCACAAACATCCATGCCCGATGCAGGATTCGAACCTGCGACCGTAGCGGTCTTGCGGTTCCAGACTGCAGCGCCTTTAACCGCACGGCCACTTCATCTTTTAACATGCGCTGGGGGTGGTCTTCGCTGTCGGCTGGAGACGTGGGTGTCTGTCCCTTATCGCAGGTCCTCCTAGCCTACACGACTCTGCTCTCGGCTTCTGTTCTCGTTTCTCCCCTCGGAACTGCGTCTGTTTCACGGTGGGAAGGTATGACACGCATTTAGGCGTTCTTGTGTTAGTCTGTGATATTCCATTTGCTCACTCGTTGATCGTATTGCTTTGGTTAATTTAATGTCAGGATTTATTCGGAGCTATGTGACACATTGCCGGATTTGCTGTCATGTCAGGGTTTTCGTGGAAGGTGTTGGATTTGCCTGACACCTTACAAGTTAACCACTTCAAGCGGCTTGTTAATGGATATCGCTGTACAATACGAAAATCTGTTATTTTAGAAACCGCCTATTTTGAGCGGTTCTAATAATCTGGTTAAACTGGTGTTGAAGAAAACCGATAGAGCCGAAAAGCGTTTGTTTCAGCGATAACCGCCATCACTTCTGCGGTGTCCCCACCCCGCCCTGGGACAAGCGGCAGACGCCGTGGGCGGCGGCGGCGGCCTGCGGTCAACACGTCGGCCGCGCGCGCCCCGCGGCCAATCAATCCGTCGGCCCGCGCGTGCATTATTGATGGCTGTGCCCGGCGTGGGCCCGTCCCGTGCCGGTGTTACAAGCGGACACCTGCCGCCGGCTCGATATCTTCCCACAGTGCGCCACGCCACGACGCAACGCACAGTACACAAACACCGCCTTTTGTTTAGGCTCTGTTTGCTGCCTAACCGCTACTCAAACACGCCGGCCGTATGTCCGAGCCGTGATAGAATGGAGGCGGGAAAACATAACAGAAGAATGTGAAATTGATTTTTATGCTCGGAAATGGCTGACAAACTCGACACTGCTCGGATACTCATTTTGCCAATTTTCTATTAAAAACGCAAACAAAAAATGAGCTGTGTTTGTGCTGTAATATCGAGAAATTTCGTTTCTCTGCATTCGTGCAAACATCTTTGAGATTATGAAAAACTTGTATAAAGAAATATGCATAATGTACAACTGTATACTGAGGTAACAATAGTCATGGGATAGCGATATGCACATACACAGATAGCATTACTGTCGCGGGGTATAAAATGGCAGTGCATTGACGGAACTGTCATTTGTATTCACGTCATTCATGAGAAAAGGTTTTCGACTTGAATTATTTATTGCTTATTTATCCTGACAGATTATGGTCTTAAGGCACCTTGTTACATCTGGCCAGCAGCAAAACATACAAACGATGTTACGAAGCTTCCCCAAAATAATCGTAATAATAATAACAAGAATAATAATAATAATAATAAGCGTCATGGTCGGGGACGGCACTTGAACCCTATGCCCGCCCACAATGGTAATGACACTGCTAGCCAACTGGAAAATGATTTGAATCCAAATAGAGGTGATTTGCAGGATATGCTTCCTGCAACCACCCTAGAATAAAAACAAAGACAGAGGATGAGATGGTCAGATGAAGTTAATCGACACCTCATGTTCTGTTATTACCAAGCTACAAACCTAGGAACCAACACAACTGTATACAGATCACAAGTATACACAACATTTATTACCAGATACCCGGAATTAAAATTTTTAAGAGAACAACGACTAGCTGATCAGATCCGTGTAATAATAAAAAATAACAGGATACCCCAGTCAGAATTAGAAAACATCAAACAACAAATACAACAAATACTGGAACAAAATTATGTGCAATTAGAAGAAGAAAATACAGTAATGGACTCAAACATCCCAGAGAAGACAAACAGAGAACAAAACGTGCCAATTGAACAATCAGAGGAAAACGAAATCTTAAGACAGCCACCAGAACAAGCACAAATAGAACACGAAGTGACACACATGTTAGATATAGAAGAGAAATTTCAGCTGACATATATAGAATACAAAGACACAAATACAGACATTAGACCATTCTTGCATAGACCACCAAATAACCCACTAGTCGAAACAACAATAACAACATCAACACAATCATACACAACAAAATAAATGAAAATACAACTATGGAAGAGTTACAATTACTGGTTTATGTAGGAGCACTCACTACACTAAATATACACACTAGGCAGAGATCAGAACCAACCAACACACAGAAGAAACCCACAAAACCAGCATGGCAACACAGGCTACACATCAGAATAGAAAAACTGAGAAAAGACATCGGACAGGCTAACACAATTTATAAGAAATGAAATATCAGACAAAAAACGAAAAAGGTTAGGTAAAATCTCACAACAAGAAGCAATAGAGCAATTAGATGAAAAGAAGCAGAAATTACAAGCATTGGCCAAACGACTTAGAAGATACAGAAAAAGTGAAAATAGAAGGAAACAAAACCAAACAATCAACACAAACCAAAAGAGATTTTACCAAACGATAGATAACACACACATTAAAATAGACAATCTACCAAACATAACAGACACGGAACACTTCTGGAGCAACATATGGTCAAACCCGGTACAACATAGCAGGCATGCACGGTGGATACAAGCAGAAACAGACTCATACAAGATGATACCAGAAATGCCTGAAGTGATAATTTTGCAACATGAAGTCACCCGAGCAATTAATTCTACGCACAATTGGAAAGCCCCTGGAAATGATAAAATAGCAAATTTCTGGCTAAAGAAGTTCACCTCAACACATTCACATCTAACCAAATTATTTAACAGTTACATTGCAGACCCATACACATTCCCTGATACACTTACACATGGAATAAGCTATCTGAAACCTGAAGATCAAGCAGACACAGCAAACCCAGCTAAATATCGCCCCATAACATGCCTACCAACAATCTACAAAATATTAACTTCAGTCATTACACAGAAATTAATGACACATACAACACAGAACAAAATTATAAATGAAGAACAAAAAGACTGCTGCAAAGGAGCACGAGGATGTAAAGAGCAACTGATAATAGATACAGAGGTGACGTATCAAGCTAAAACTAAACAAAGGTCGCTACACTACGCATACATTGATTACCAAAAAGCTTTTGATAGTGTACCCCACTCATGGTTACTACAGATTTTGGAAATATACAAAGTAGATGCTAAATTGATACAGTTCCTAAACATAGTAATGAAAAACTGGAAAACCACACTTAATATTCAAACAAATTCAGATAATATCACATCACAGCAAATACAGATTAAGTGTGGAATATACCAAGGAGACTCATTAAGTCCTTTCTGGTACTGTCTTGCTCTGAACCCACTATCCAACATGCTAAATAATACAAATTATGGATATAATATTACTGGAACATACCCACACAAAATCACACATTTGCTATACATGGATGATCTAAAACTACTGGCAGCAACCAATCAACAACTCAACCAATTACTAAAGATAACAGAAGTATTCAGCAATGACATAAATATGGCTTTTGGAACAGACAAATGTAAGAAAAATAGCATAGTCAAGGGAAAACACACTAAACAAGAAGATTACATATTGAATAACCACAGTGACTCCATAGAAGCGATGGAAAAACAGATGCCTATAAATATCTAGGATACAGACAAAAAATAGGAATAGATAATACAAATATTAAAGAAGAACTAAAAGAAAAATATAGACAAAGACTAACAAAAATACTGAAAACAGAATTGACAGCAAGAAACAAGACAAAAGCTATAAATACTTATGCTATACCAATATTGACCTACTCATTTGGAGTAGTGAAATGGACTAACACAGACCTAGAAGCACTCAATACACTTACACGTTCACAATGCCAGAAATATAGAATACATCACATACATTCAGCAACAGAAAGATTCACATTAAGCAGAAAGGAAGGAGGAAGGGGATTCATCGACATAAAATACCTACATTATGGACAGGTAGACAATTTAAGAAAATTCTTTCTAGAACTAGCAGAAACTGGGCAAAATACACAAAGCAATCACTCATATAAATACATCGGCTACACCACTACAATTTCATAACCACTTCTACAACCCTTTAGATCACATAACATCAACAGATACGAAGAAAGTAAATTGGAAAAAAAAACACTACATGGCAAGCACCCGTATCATCTAACACAGCCACACATCGATCAAGACGCATCCAACACGTGGCTAAGAAAAGGCAATATATACAGTGAGATGGAAGGATTCATGATTGCAATACAGGATCAAACAATAAACACCAGATATTACAGCAAGCATATTATTAAAGATCCCAATACCATAACAGATGAATGCAGACTTTGGAAACAACAAATAGAAACAGTAGATCACATCACAAGTGGATGTACAATACTAGCAAATACAGAATACCCCAGAAGACATGACAATGTAGCAAAAATAATACATCAACAACTTGCCATAAAACATAAACTAATAAAACAACACGTTCCCACATACAAGTATGCACCACAAAATGTACTGGAGAATGATGAATACAAATTATACTGGAACAGAACCATTAAAACAGATCAACACAATAAAGCTACATCCAAATGTATATATACAACTACAGAAATCTGTAATTATCGATACATGTTCAATTACCCGAAAGTTCCTAAATGCAATGTAACATATACCACACAGTTAAAAGGAAGTCACGCTTGATCAAGCTCCGTGTCACTTTCCATTTTTAATCAGACATAACGTCTGAGAAAGGAAAGTAATAATAATAATAAACTGACACTTTTAAGAATAATAAAAATAACTGTAATTATAATAGTAAAGGGCATTTAGAATCATATAGATTAGATTAGCACATTTGAAGCCATGTTACCAGAATCAGAGTGGATAAAGGAAGAGGAGAAGATTGAAATTGCAGTGACAGTGACTGTTAGAAAAGGATAGGATGTAAATCGGGAACTTTATCGACAAGGGGTAGGAACAAGTTCTGGGGGAGGGCAACTGATGAGAATGAGCTGCACAGAATGTGGGAGAGACGGCTATTGTGACAGAAAGTGGAACATTAGCTGTGTTTTGAAGTTTGGAAGCAATTTAATTTCTCTGACATTTTGAGGAAAATTGCTCCAAAGTAGAGGTTCCTGATAAAGAAAATGATTTAGAAAACAATGCTATGTGATGGTACAGAAAGAATTTTATTTTACTGAGACCGAGTATTTCTGTTGTGCTGTGCAGATAGAGGAGTAAGAGTTGAAGATAAATAAAAGGGAGTGTAATGACTGAGAAGAGGATAGAACGAATATACGGTTACCCCGCGCGATTTCGTAAATATTACGAGTTCTTCTTCTATATTGGCCTACGTGCCTTGTAATGCACTGGCTCAGCGTCCGCTGAACAGTTTTTGTTTTCTTTAATGAAATTTTTGGGTTGTTCAGAAACTGCAACACCTTCGAAACTTTTCACCCTTATTAAGGCCATAGAAACATGGGCTTTCCGAAAGTGCTTCTGACCAAAAAGCAATTCTAGTAAAACTGGAGTCCAAATTTTTTGTTCATCATCCCTTCTGCAGTCTTGGGGAGATATTTCCACAGAAACTTTCATCTCCTAACACAATTTCCTTGCATCTAACAGCGAAGTGAAGCACAAATTTTCATAGATTTAGCTTTAAAACTTTTTTAAATATAAATAAATATTTACTAACAAATTTTCAACATCTATTTCACTGCTTTAGGGGTTGAATTTCCACAAACACTGAAACACGTATTATTTTTATTTGTAGCTGAGAAGTCAAATATCAGTTTTCATGGATGTAGCTTTAAATATACTTCAATAGTTATTTAATAATGATTTATTTCCAAAAAGTGTTTCTTCCCATATTTCGACCCCATATGGGGTTGAATTTCCAAAAATGCTGAAATAAATTTGTTTATTTCTGGCCGAGAAACCAAATACCAATTTTCGTAGGTCTAGCTTCAAAATTGGCTTAAAGCGACCTTTCATCCCCTATTTCACACCCATAGGGGTGTGATTTCGAAAAATCCCCTCCCCAAATTTCAAGTTTCTATCCTTAGGCGTTTGTGCTGGCACTGATGAGTCAGTGAGTTAGTCAGTTGGGACATAGGCTTTTATATCATTATCATCATTTTCTTTCGGCCTTTGTCCTGCATCAGTACAGGGTCAGCCTAGTTATTATGGTTTTGGCGATGTTTGTGTCAGAGGGTGGCCGGATGCCCTTCCTGTAGCCACTGCATACCCCCTGGAACAGAATCATTGTACCACAGCTGTCTGTGTCTAGTGTAAGCCATCAAACAGTGCACACGTTTTCAGATGTCTGCGAGTAGTGTAACTGAGGCGGAACGTGGGGACTAGCCCAGCATTCACCTAGTGGGATGTGAAAACCGCCTAAAAACGACATCGGGCACACCGCCCGTCATCGTTAACCCACTGGTCGGTTTCGATCTGGGACTAGCGCGCCTACCCGAGTCCAGGCAGCAGCGCATTAGCACTCTCAGCTAACCTGGCGTGTCAGACATTGGCTTTTATATGTAGAAATTAATTTTATTTGGAGGATATTGTTAATTCTCCAGTTACATAGAACTACAATGATTAAAATTCTGTATATTTTTGAAACTTTTTACATAAAGTGTGCGCGATTAAGTCAGACTTCGATGCTTGTGCATCATCTTGTACCTGGGAACAGCAGAACTTCCTCTACCTGGGGACACGTGATATTTGCAAATGAGCTGAATTTCTCTGTTTCGAAAATGAAAATTTGTGTTGGTTACCAAAAACGTCTGTTACAAAAATATTTCTAAGTTGTAAATGGTTTTTGACAATACTTCCTCTTAATTTTATTTCATTTGCTGATTACTGGTGTATAGTTGAGCAATAATGTAAAACTTTGACTACTGACAAGAATTTCTCGATTCCAGCACTTAAATTTTCCTAGGTACATGACCACGTGCCATTATTATACCCTGGAACAGTTTTTCACATCTGGAAAAAATTTATTGTACCGGAGTAATTTTTGTAATTTCAGAAGAAGACTGCAGCTAACGTAAAGTGAATGCCATCGTTTCAAAATGGAATAAGAAGGTATACTAAACTATTACAGGGCTGGCTAGAGGCGGAGGTGTGGATAGTGTTTCAGGGTGGCACACGCTCTCCTACTGTATGCACACAATATTTATAATTTCGTTATTTATCTTCCATGACGCTGCAGATTTAATGGGCAGCAATGTACTAATACACTGCGCGTACGCCAATATTCTACGTGTGTTGAGATATCCCGCGTTCGTCCCCCTACTTCGACACCGACCTTTCTGTTGAGATATGCGTTTTAGATGATTTATATTTTATTTAGAGATGGATTTGAAAGATGGTTAAAAGCTCTTTGCCTCTGCGTTTCATTCCGATGTTACGGGAGGACGGTCACTGACAACAGACACTACACTTCACTGATCTTTTGCTGCGGTCATCTTTAGTGAAAGGACGCGGCTGGCAATCGCTCCTGTTTTATGATTTGATTTTTCATTGTCAGCTTAAGAAACGGGGAAGGATTTCATTTAAAATTAGGCTTTTCCGTGTATTTATTTCAATCTTTCCACATTTCAATCAGTTGTGCTGTACAGCTTTCGTCATTCGCACGTCGAGAATAGCTCACATGATCCTTCCTATATTATTAAAGTGCTTTTGGAAGTGAGTAGGGACGAGAGCATTTCTTAACCAAACGGAAGAGTACATAACGATATATTCACATCGCGATGTTTTCTTGTTTTGTCAAAGTCTGTAGTTTTCTGTAGTTTGCGTTATCATGCAAGATAATATAGTGTTGTCTTTTTTGTTTTCGTTCTTCTAGCTCCTGCCCAACTCATATTTTGTTGCAGTGTAGCTAGTTACTTTCGATATTTGGATTATCTAACCTTTCATCGCCTTTCCCATTTTGAGCCGAATGGTTAACCGATACTCCAGTAACATTTTATATCCGGCAAAGCTAACAGAAAATTTTACGAGGGTGGCAGCACCATTGTGTTTCGCCGGCCGAAATGGCCGAGCGGTTCTGGGCGCTACACTCTGGAACAGCGTGACCGCTATGGTCGCAGGTTCGAATCCTGCCTCGGGCATGGATGTGCGTGATGTCCTTAGGTTAGTTAGGTTTAAGTAGTTCTAAGTTCTAGGCGACTGATGACCTCAGATGTTAAGTCCCATAGTGCTCAGAGCCATTTGAACCATTTGATTTGAAACCACTGTCCCCTTTAATTCTGATGATCCATTTATAGCAATAATTTAATACAATATGCCTTTTTTGAAACTATGCCCTTTCATTCATGCTCATTTATTCTGACACGTTTTAAAAACAAATCCCGTAGGCAGAACATTATTTATTTTGGTATTTCTTTCTTTTGTTCACAATGTAACGGTCCAATTACATACCTTCTCTATATTCTCCAGTAAAACATCAATTTCGGATATGAGTTAGGAAAATATTAATTTCAAATTGCTACTGAGTGGTGGGAGGAGGGAAACAAGTGGGAAAAAGTCCTTCCATTAATAATTTTTAGAAAAATTTGTTGCTCTTAATCGACAAAAAGAACCTCCGAAAAGCCGGAGAATGCAGTACTTGGAAGACGAGTGTAGAATCTGGAGGCGCGGAATAATGCGTCAAAAGGCAGAGCGGCCACTAACCACTGTGGCCCTGCAGAAACAAGCCATCTGATCAGCCAGAACATGATGACAACCGATCTACTATCGACATAAACCCGTCCACGCAGTAGCAGCGTCATCTGACCAGGAATGACTTCTAGTCAGACACATGCACGGGGCATGGAGCGTGGTGCCCTTGTGTAGAATGAGTTTGACTGGGAGCAGATCATGATGGTCAGGAGGCTCGGCACAAGCATTTTGGAAACAGCACGGCTTGGCTGGTATCCGAGGAGTGCTGTGGTGTCTTCAATAAGTTGCAAAACCGAGGCGAAACCATGCCCAGGCGTCGCGGGACTCGGTGGCTACCCCACATTACACATGTCGTAGTCTGGCCAAACTGGTAAAACAGGACGGTCTACATCTACATCTACATCTACATTGATACTCCGCAAGCCACCCAACGGTGTGTGGCGGAGGGCACTTCACGTGCCACTGTCATTACCTCCCTTTCCTGTTCCAGTCGCGTATGGTTCGCGGGAAGAACGACTGTCTGAAAGCCTCCGTGCGCGCTCTAATCTCTCTAATTTTACATTCGTGATCTCCTCGGGAGGTATAAGTAGGGGGAAGCAATATATTCGATACCTCATCCAGAAACGCACCCTCTCGAAACCTGGCGAGCAAGCTACACCGCGATGCAGAGCGCCTCTCTTGCAGAGTCTGCCACTTGAGTTTATTAAACATCTCCGTAACGCTGTCACGGTTACCAAATAACCCTGTGACGAAAACGCGCCGCTCTTCTTTGGATCCTCTCTATCTCCTCCGTCAGACCGATCTGGTACGGATCCCACACTGATGAGCAATACTCAAGTATAGGTCGAACGAGTGTTTTGTATGCCACCTCCTTTGTTCATGGACTACATTTTCTAAGCACTCTCCCAATGAATCTCAACCTGGTACCCGCCTTACCAACAATTAATTTTATATGATCATTCCACTTCAAATCGTTCCGCAAGCATACTCCCAGATATTTTACAGAAGTAACTGCTACGAGTGTTTGTTCCGCTATCATATAATCATACAATAAAGGATCCTTCTTTCTATGTATTCGCAATACATTACATTTGTCTATGTTAAGGGTCAGTTGCCACTCCCTGCACCAAGTGCCTATCCGCTGCAGATCTTCCTGCATTTCGCTACAATTTTCTAATGCTGCAACTTCTCTGTATACTACAGCATCATCCGCGAAAAGCCGCATGGAACTTCCGACACTATCTACTAGGTCATTTATATATATTGTGAAAAGCAATGGTCCCATAACACTCCCCTGTGTCACGCCAGAGGTTACTTTAACGTCTGTAGACGTCTCTCCATTGATAACAACATGCTGTGTTCTGTTTGCTAAAAACTCTTCAATCCAGCCACACAGCTGGTCTGATATTCCGTAGGCTCTTACTTTGTTTATCAGGCGACAGTGCGGAACTGTATCGAACGCCTTCCGGAAGTCAAGAAAAATAGCATCTACCTGGGAGCCTGTATCTAATATTTTCTGGGTCTCATGAACAAATAAAGCGAGTTGGGTCTCACACGATCGCTGTTTCCGGAATCCATGTTGATTCCTACATAGTAGACGGTCGGCGAACTGTGGTGGAACTAACATCGGACTTCAGTGCTACGCAGAGTGCAAGTGTGTCTGAACACACAGCGCACCGAACACTCCTAACGATGGGCCTCAGCAACCATAGACAAATGCATCAGCCAATGTTAACGCCACGACATCGGAAGACTACGACTGAAATGGGCACGTGACTATCGGTACTGGACGTTTGCGCAGTGGCAGAGCATTACATGGTCCGATGAATCCCGATGCCTTCTGCATCGAGCCGATGGAATGGCACGAATCAGTCGTCTTCCAGGGGAACATCTCCTTGACACCTATACTGCGGGACAGAGACAAGCTGGCGGCGGCTCCTTTATCCTCTGGACATCCCTGGGTCCGGTGGAACTCGTGCAAGTCACGCCTAAGGCGTATCGTACACTGGTTGCAGACCACGTACACACCTTCATGACGATCGTGTTTCCCGACATTCAGTGGCATTTTTCAACATGATAATACGCCATGTCACAAAGCCAGGAGTGGCTCGAGGAACACAGTGACGAGTTCCAATGGATGTTCTGCCCGCTCCCCTCCACCCCCAACTCGACAGATCTGAACCCAATCGAACACGTGTGGGATGTGATTGAACGTGGCGTCAGAACTCATCGCCCCCCTCTTCGGAATTTACGGGAATTAGGTGGCTTGTGTGTGCAGGTGTGGTGCCAGCTCACTCCAGCTACCTACCAAGGCCTCACTGCCTTTATGCCACGTCGCGTCGCCACTGTTTTCCGTGCCACGGGGGCACACCAGCTATTAGCTAGGGGGTCATAATGTTCTGGCTGATCAGCGTAATTGTTCCAATCAGTCTTTGCTTTGTATCTGTTCTAGACTGACGTTTATATTTGCGCCAGGCTAGGCTACTGGAATTATATTTAACATTTATTTAAAAACTGTTAGGAAATTATTACGACCAGGAGCAGTGCCTCTAACTTTATTTAAAAAGTATGTTTCTTTTTTTTTCTTTGTTGATCCAGAAGTCTTTCCTTTGCAAAATGACCTAGAGTTTAAATAAGGTTATTTCATTTTATATCACTTTGCACAGTGTGTCAGTTTCTTTTTCATCCTTTTTTCTCATTTGGTTTTCTTCGTAGCTTAGCGATACCCGGAATGGCGGAACTTTATGAACGGCTGTCAGATGCTAATTCTAGGACCCCAATTATGATTTTTATACCGGCAAATTAATTTTTCAAGAGATTTTTATGTTGGGCTCCTTATAGCGCTTGTTCACCGGAGACAAAAAATAAAAACCCAAATTATATGAATTTTACCGCTCGGTATACAATCCTCAAATTACTTTCAGAAAAGGGAGCCCGCAGAAATTGGTTCCTAATATACATTTATTCACATTGTCCAAGGGGTATTTAATGTGCACATTGTGATGCTATCATGCCTGATGCTAGTGGCTATCGATCTCCTCACATAAATTTAAATGTAAAATTTACAGAAAAATCGATATTTATAGAACCTGTGAACTATCTTTTCAGTAAATACATATTTAACATTTGTGTAATTCAATTAACTAAAACATAAATATACTTATTTTGTGTAGTTATTTGCTTAAATATTTATAATGCTGTGTTATTATTATATTTATTTTATTTATATTACTGTGTTTAAATGTCATTTAATGTAAATGCAAATTTAAACATTTCCATTGAATGTCTGTGATGGCGACTAAATTCTTTGAGTTATACGTTTAACACTTCTTCTAGCTCGCAATTGGCGGGAAGACGAGTTGTATAATGGGGGGTTGGAAAGACAATTCTGAAGAGCAGTCGTGTTTAGTTTTTGAAAAAATAAGAGTCCTGTGGAAGCATTCGTGAGACATATTCTGTGAATCAAACATCTACGAATTTATGAATGCAGAAGACTCAGTGAAGAAACTTTTATTTAGTACTCAGCAAACCATAAACTTGACAAACCTGGAAATAGTGTATTTCTTCGTATAGAAGTATCCGAGACCAAAATTATACCCCTGAAAAGAAGACAGCGCAGCTAAATAAAAGGTTCATATTTTAGTAAGTTGGACATACCATCCAATGACATTTCCTTCAGAAAAATGACGAAAGTCCGTTTAGTGGACACGCCATTGTATGCGAGTAGACGTTACTGAAGAGGAATCTTTGAGTACTGTGCTTATTTTTCTTTGGAATAGGTTCTCAGTTCAGCACCGTGTCCCTCCTGCGACCAGCTTCACTCCATCGATGTGCTGTACTGAATATTCCTCACCTTATGTGTCAACATCGATACTCGCAACTCCTTTCTCATTATCAATGCCTTTAATGATTTTAACATCATGCCGTCGCAACGTTTCCCGTGAGCCCTTTCCACGATTGCACTGAGAGGTAACAAAGCGCACTACACTGAAATGGAACGTGGCCGTATCCAGTCTCGTGACAAAATAGTTCCCACTGCTGTCCAGGTCTGTGGTTTCCGTTGTGGAGAAATAAACGCCTACTAAACGTATTGATGAAAGGAGAATTAAGGTCTATTAGTACAGCAAAGCGCGCGCAGGTGTGTGTGTGTGTGTGTGTGTGTGTGTGTGTGTGTGCGTACGTGCGCGCTCGCTCCTGATTATGTGCACTTTGCTTCAGGTGCCGAATCGAAGATTAGCACGAATGCAAATAGAACGCCCTGGTTATTGCAGCGCGGAGCCTGAAAGTCGCACACAGGTCTCGTTATGCTGACACAGCAGTGGCGTTGTTCCATGAATCTCATCTAAAGTTGAGATTGCGCGACCCCAGTTGGCGGCGCAATAGCGTAATAACAGGCTCGCAGCTGTGGGTGCGTGCTGTGCAGGCGCGTCAGAGGTCAGAGTACGAGGCACGAGACACATTTCCTGTAGCAGTATATGTTGGTGTACTCATTATCTTTTGACGAAATTGTGAACTGTGTCAGTAATCCATTTTTGCCTTTTAAAGAAATTCTGAATTGTGTCAATAACCCATTTTAGTATGTGAGTGTACGGCATGGGGTGAACCACACTGAAGAGCCAAAGAAACTGGTACACCTAACTAATATCGTGTAGGGCCACCGCGAGCGCACAGAAGTACCGTAACACGACGTGGCATGGATTTGACTAATGTCCTAAGTGATACTGGAGGCAACTGACATCTTGAATCCTGCAGGGCTGTCGATAAATCCGTAAGAGTACGACCGGGTGGTGCTCTCTACTGAATAGCACATTGCAAGGTGTTGTGGACTGGCAAGGCAGCCAATCCACAGTGACGGGTAGCCGAAAGGCACGCGTTTAAGCTCACGCGGGCTGGCGTGAGGTCTGGAACAGTTAAAGGATTTGAGTCTAGCAAATAAAGTACGTAGCTGTTGGAATATTTAACTTTAATCCATAATTGGTGAACATCGGTCTGACGGTACATGCATCACAAAATAAATAGCCAATGATAATGGCGCCTTGCTAGGTCGTAGCAAATGACGTAGCTGAAGGCTATGATAACTATCGTCTCGGCAAATGAGAGCGTAATTTGTCAGTGAACCATCGCTAGCAAAGTCGGCTGTACAACTGGGACGAGTGCTAGGAAATCTCTCTAGACCTGCCGTGTGGCGGCGCTCGGTCTGCAATCACTGATAGTGGCGACACGCGGGTCCGACGTATACTAGCGGACCGCGACCGATTTAAAGGCTACCACCTAGCAAGTGTGGTGTCTGGCGGTGACACCACACAAGGCATCCCAGATATGTTCAATAATGTTCATTACTGGGGAGTTTGGTGACCAGCGGAAGTGTTTAAACTCTGAAGAGTGTTCCTGCAGCCACTCTGTAGCAATTCTGGACGTGTGGAGTGTCACATTGTCCTGCTGTAACTGCCCGTCGGAATGCAGGATGGACATGAATGGATACAGGTGATCAGACAGGACGCTTACGTACGTGCAACCTGTCAGAGTCGTATCTAGACGTGTCAGGGGTCCCATATCACTCCAACTGCACACGCTCCACACCACTGCAGAGCCTCCACCAGCTTGAACAGTCCTGATATCCAGCGTCTATGGACTCCATACTTGTACACGTCCATCCGCGATACAATTTGAAACGAGACTCGTCCGACCAGGCAACATGTTTCCATTCATCAACAGTCCAATGTCGGTGTTGACGGGCCCAGGTGAGGCGTAAAGCTTTGTGTCGTACAGTCATCAAGAGTACAAGAGCGGATCTTCGGCTCCGAAAGCCCATATCCATGTTTCGTTGAATGCTTCGCACGGAGACACTTGTTGATGGCTCAGCACCGAAATCTGCAACAGTCTGTGGAAGAGTTGCTTCTCTGTCACGTTGAACGATTCGCATTCGTTGGTCCCGTTCTTGCAGTATCTTTTCCCGGCCGCAGCGATGTCGGAGATTTAATGTTTTACAGGATTCCTGATATTCACGGTACACTCGTGAAACGGTCGCACGGCAAAACTCCCACTTCATCGCTACGTCGGAGATGCAGTGTCCCATCTCTCGGGCTCGATTATAATACCACGTTCAAACTGACTTAAATCTTAATAACCTGCCATTGTAGCAGCAGTAACTGATCTAACAACTGCGCCAGACACTTCTTGTCTTATATAGCCGTTGCCGACCGCGGCGCCGTATTCTGCCTGTTTACATATTTGGATACGCATAGCCGGCCGGGGTGGCTGAGCGGTTCTAGGCGCTACAGCCTGAAACCGCCCGACCGCTACGGTCGCAGGTTCGAATCCTGTCTCGGGCATGGATGTGTGTGATGTCCTTAGGTTTGTTAGGTTTAAGTAGTTCTAAGTTCTAGGGGACTGATGACCACAGAAGTTAAGCCCGATAGTGCTCAGAGCCATGTTTTTGGATACGCATGCCTGTATAAGTTTCTTTGGCATTTCAGTGTAAATACACTGGTATCCCAAAATTAAAGCAACTAACAGCTGTTTCCCCGTCCTGTGTACAATTAACGATAGAATCACACAGACTGATAATAGATGTCCGTACCATCGTGTTCTGCGTGGAAGATGGCATTTTTCGGTCAACGGAAAAACACGCCAACGATGACGTCAGGGCACCTATCAAAGGGAGTGGTGTTTGCCAGACAATCACACATCCACAATCGCTGTGTACACAGTCACTGACAGTGCAGTATGGCACAGAGAAGATGTCTACCAGACTCCATGAGGTAGAGGGCAAGAGGAAGAATGGAAGCAGGAGAGTCGCAAACTGCTGTAGTCCGATGGCTTAATGTGAATCGTGGTGCTGTTTCTCGGATGTAGCGACAGTTTAGAGAGACCGAACCAGTATACCGAAGGCCAAAACCAGGGCCGACCACGGGTGATATCAGAAAGAAAGGACCGTTATTTGGCTGTAAGGGCACGACGGTAACGCCTTAGTGCTGCGCAGCAACTGGCATCTGACCTCGCAGCATCCACTGGACGTGCTGTATCGAGGGAAACAGTGTAGAGAAGGCTTCGACAGAGTGGCCTTTATTGTCGGAGACATTCTGTATGCGTGTGTGTATGTGTGTATGTGTGTATGTGTGTGTGTATGTGTGTGTGTGTGTGTGTGTGTTTGTGTGTGTGTATCGTGTGTGTTTGTGTGTCTCTCACGTGTCTTCACAGAAGGGAACGTCTAGAGTGGAGTCGTCAATATGCTACCTCAACAGTAGAAGAGTGGGTCAACGTTCTCTTCACAGATGAGTCCCGATTTGGTTCAAAATGTTTCAAATGGTTCTGAGCACTATGCGACTTAACTTCTGAGATCATCAGTCGCCTAGAACTTAAAACTTAGATACTGGACGCATGGGGTCGCCTGCTCGTTCTCCCGATTTGAATCCCATAGAGCATGTCTGGGGTGCACCAGGGAGACGGATTGCATCACGTCAACATCCGCCAGCAACTCTCCAAGACTTGTTTGCAGCTCGTGGTCTCGCGGTCGCGTTCTCGCTTCCCAAGCACGGGGTCCCGGGTTCGATTCCCGGCAGGGTCAGGGATTTTCACCTGCATGACTGGGTGTCTGTGTTGTCCTCATCTTCATAAAACTGGTGAGATTGGACTGAGCAAAGTTTGGGAATTTGTACGGGCGCTGATAATCGCGCAGTTCAGCGCCCCACAAACCAAACATCATCATCATCTCCAAAACTTGCGAGCAGCGCCGCAGGAAGGATGGGCGTTATTGCCTCAACATGACATGCTCCGTCGTCGTCAGGCCTGCGTTGCTGCCAGAGGTGGTCACATCGTGCAATGGGCACGTTAATCAGCTGTCGCAGTGTGAGTGCAAATCCGTTAACATGGAAAAAACGAAGAAATTTTCGTGTACTGTTACGCATGTTGCAGTTGTTTACGATCTGTGTTCTTTACATTGTTTCTACTTTGCTATCACCTGTTTGTACTGTTTTGTGGAAAAATAAACGCAACCTTGCAAAATTTCCGTTTGTTGCTGTATTTTGGACACCAGTGTAGTAGGGCGGTAGTGCCTTCTTTGTGCAGGCGTTCGGCCAGCAGGAGTCTGGGCATTTGACTTCCCGTGGAACGGCAACGCAGGTTTTGCATTAGACGCTTGTTCGCGTTGGAAGAAGGAAGTCTGTGCAGTGCGTTCATACAGCGTAGTCGGCCTACAGGATCAGGGGTGGCAGGTTTTTTCTAAACAAATTCGAGATAATTTACGCACCTGACACTTCTAAACTGAGTAAAGTTGTGATTTTGCGAAAGTAACATCTGTAAGAGCGCTTATGGCGAGAGGCTGTGAATCCAGATGCAGAGACCTGAAGCGATTCGTTCTGTTGATGGGAGCCTTCAGAGGGGTAACTTGCAGCCATCTGTATTGCAGCAGCGTATCACATTCGCACGCAGTTTAGTTATACATTGTCAGTTCACTAGCTCTATTGTTTCTGGTCAGTGTCACTATGTACACAGTGTAGTAAAGGCTTTTTGAGTGTTTATGACGATGGAGAAGACAGCGACTGTATTCGACGTAGACAGTCTCATTGCGGAAGTTCAAAGTAGGCCAGTTCTGTGGTATTGTTTCATACCTGACTATTGAAATAAGTTGTAAATGGCTGAAGTGTGCAATTAAAGAAGTGGATTATACGAGGGCGAGTCAAATGAAAACCTCAATTATTTTTTTAAATATTACTTATTGTGCAGAATTGGTACAAAGCTGTATCACTTTTCAACATAATCTCCCGCACGCTCAACACAAGTCCTCCAGCGCTTACAAAGTGCATAAATTCCTGTAGAAAAAAATTCTTTTGGTAGTCCGCGCAACCACTCATGCACCGCGTGGCGTACCTCTTCATCAGAACGGAATTTACTTCCTCCCATTGCGTTTTTGAGTGGCCCAAACATATGGAAATCACTTGGGGTAAGGTCTGGTGAGTTTGGTGGATGAAGAAGACACTCAAAATGCAGGTCTGTGATTGTTGCAACTGTTGTACGGGCAGTGTGGGGCCTTGCATTGTCATGTTGCAAAAGGACACCTGCTGACGGCAATCCACGTCGCTTTGACTTGATTGCAGGCCGCAGATGATTTACTAGGAGATCTGTGTATGATGCACTGGTGACAGTGGTCCCTCTAGGCATGTAATGCTCCAAAATGACGCCTTTTTCGTCCCAAAAGAGAGCCAGCATAATCTTCCCTGCTGATGGTTCTGTTCGAAACTTCTTTGGTTTTGGTGATGAGGAATGGCGCCATTCCTTGCTCGCTCTCTTCGTTTCCGGTTGGTGGAAGTGAACCCAGGTTTCGTCCCCAGTAACGATTCTTGCGAGGAAGCCATCACCTTCTCGTTCAAAGCGCCGAAGAAGTTCTTCACAAGCATCAACACGTCGTTCTCTCATTTCAGGAGTCAGCTGCCGTGGCACCCATCTTGCAGACACTTTGTGAAACTGGAGCACATCATGCACAATGTTGTGTGCTGACCCATGACTAATCTGTAAACGTGCTGCAATGTCATTCAGTGTCAATCGGCGGTTTTCCTCCACTATGGCTTCAACTGCTGCAATGTTCTGTGGAGTTACAGCTCGTTGTGCCTGACCTGGAGGAGGAGCATCTTCCATTGAAGTTACACCATTTGCGAACTTCCTACTCTATTCGTAAACTTGCTGCTGTGACAAACATGCATCACCGTACTGAACCTTCATTCATCGATGAATTTCAATAGGTTTCACACCTTCACTACGCAAGAACCGAATAACAGAACGCTGTTCTTCCCTGGTGCAAGTCGCAAGTGGGGTGGCCATCTTTATACTCATACTGCTACGGTATGTGTGCATCTGCACTATGCTGCCACCTACAGGCCATTCTGCACGTTGTTTGTAGCACGCTTACCAACTTACAGGATAACGGCGCGAAATTTCGATTCGTTTTTACAATTTTAAGGTTTTCATTTGAATCACCCTCGTATAACAGGGGTTTTGAAAGAAGAAAATTATAGGTAATTAATTGTCATATTTTTAATCAAAATGTTTACTGTGGAAACGTGTAGGAGCGATGTATTCTACTGCAGTTCTTTGCGTCCTAAGCGATGACGACAAGTTAGACATTATCTTCCGTGATCTGTGCAGTTTTTCCGGCTTAAATTCAAGAACACTGGTATTCACGTTCTGCAGTACTGCTAACAGACTAGTCTGCTAAATTATAGGGAACAGTTTTTGCTGAACTCCATCTGCATTTTATAATGTAGCGCAAGTTTTCGTTGGAGTGGCGTTTGACCTGGAGATTGTGCGGGAGTGGGCTTATTTCATAAAAGCATTTATCAGCGACTAAGTCTTTCCACACAAACATAACAACATCTGTAGAATGTTAAGCAGTATACAATAAATCCTTAATATTCCGTTCACAAATAAATCCTTATGTACAATGTGCAGAAGACAATAATAAAATAAATAAAAAACTTCCTAAGCTATACAATACATAGAAAACTCAAATGTGCTTCAGCCCCTGTGACGCACAAGCGAGCGTTAACCAAAAACAATAGAACAGAGAGTACATTTATTGACACTCTCCGCCCGTAATACGTTACACAATGCAGAAAATGAATTAGATCGCAGTAGGACCTACCTCTACTAGCAGGGACTTCCACCAGCAAGTTATTACTGTTACACACGACAACGCTACGAAATGCACCTAGTCTACAGGCAAAAACAGCAACATAAAATTGAGTAAACTTATAGCAATGTGCAATAGCTGAAAAAGCCCTCAGCGTGATTACAAACAGAACACAGAATTCTCTCTTGTACAGGGTGGACCAGAAGTCAGATTAGGATTTAATATGAACAATGCTAGAATACGCCCTCGGCATAGACATACGGTTCTACATAAAAAGAACACTCATCTGACCCTACAGCCGGCCGAAGTGGCCGTGCGGTTAAAGGCGCTGCAGTCTGGAACGGCAAGACCGCTATGGTCGCAGGTTCGAATCCTGCCTCGGGCATGGATGTTTGTGATGTCCTTAGGTTAGTTAGGTTTAACTAGTTCTAAGTTCTAGGGGACTAATGACCTCAGCAGTTGAGTCCCAAAGTGCTCAGAGCCATTTGAACCATTTGACCCTACAGCCGTGCTATGTAATAACGGAACTTGTAACGAACACTTCGTATTCAAAACACATAGACCACCCTCTTGCTGTCTTCACTGCACTCACCACCCGCCGTGCAATAATATAAATCCGACAGCTGGCTACTAAACACTGCGACATCGTAAAGCACACTCCTAATGGCTCCAATCACTATGGGACTTAACATCTGTGGTCATCAGTCCCCTAGACTTAGAACTACTTAAACCTAAGGACATCGCACACATCCATGCCCGAGGCAGGATTCGAACCTGCGACCGTAGCAACACTCCTAATTCTCTGTATGTTAAGACAACAACAAAATCACTCTTCTCAGTATCTAATTGTGGAGACGTTTTCTCTGGCAACTGGGTAAAGACACATCCACCTTCCATATAGACGGGTTGGACACAAAGATGGAACCACCAAAAACACAACATATTGCTCTGCCTAAAATGGTGTAGGAAACACATTGGCATTCGAAAGAGCTCCCAGTCGTCTCGGAATGGATGAATAGAGGCTGTGTATGGTTTTCAAGGGAATCTTAGACCATTCTTCTTGCTCAGGTAACGAGGATGGAGGTAGATGGCAATCACGCAACCTGTCTGCTACGTCGACCACAAAGGCTCAACAATATTGAGATCTGGTGACTGTGGAAGCCATGGGAGACGTGACGACTCATCCTCGTGCTCACCAAAGCAGTTCTGGACAATGCGAGCTGTGTGAACATGACCCCTGTCGTTTTGGAACACATCACTACCAGGGGACAAACTTTGTGGCATGGAATGGGTGTTATCAGCCAAATAGATCCTTTGTTCGCTGTAATGCGACTTTGCATAGTCACCATGAAGCCCACGGAATATCACGTTATGACCTACCAAATCATCACCGAACCCTGGCTATGGGTCACTCTTGGGACTTGGACTCAGCCAGAAGTTGGAAACAGTGTGAAACAAGAGAGGTCCGACCAAATGACATTATTCCATTGCTCCATAATCTAGGTTTTATGGTTTCGGCAACACATTTTCCAGCTAATGGCATCTGCATCACTGATGAGTGGCTTTGGAACTTCAGCCCGTCATGCAGTTCGCTGCTTCTGGAGGTCCTTTCGTGTGGTTTTGGCACTGACTGGGTTCGTGAGTGCGACATTCAGTTCTGTAGTGACTTTTGCCATTGCCATCTTCTTATTTTTTGTCACAATCCTCTTCAATGACAGTCTGTTACCATCACTGAACGTACACTTTTGTCCGTTTTGTCACATAGCGGATGATTTTTTTCCACTTCTCCTGTATAGGGTATAAATGTTTGGTACGTCGCCTCTAGAAACGTCAAGCATATCGGCTATCTTGGTTGTGGAAGAACTCTCCATAAGAGCACCAAGATTCGTCATCGTTCTGTTCCACTGAGCTCCGACATGGTGGACTCACAACTAAACAGAACACTGTTCTCACCACAATTAACACTTGCAAACTGTTTATTGCATAGGTGCCGTTTGTGGTCAAATCCGAGGGTTATTCGGAAAGTAAGGAACGATCGGTCGCGAAATGGAAAATACAGTGAAAATCTGATGAAACTTTGCACAGATGAGTTGGGCACTGTGTGTAGTATGCCTGTCGGTCACATCATGTCGCTCTTTTCGGTTCTGAGCTCACAGTGAGAACGTAAAGATGGCTGGAAATTAGCGTCTCCTGCCAAGTATGAGGACCTGGCGAAAGATTTCGCCTGAAGCTAGGCAATCCACATAACATAACTGTCATGCGGTTCGTTGTGCACGACAATTCTCGGCCGCGCGGGATTAGCCAAGCAGTCCAAGGCGCAGCAGTCATGGACTGTGCGGCTGGTCCTGGCGGAGGTTCGAGTCCTCCCTCGGGCATGGGTGTGTGTGTTTGTCCTTAGAATAATTTAGGTTAAGTAGTGTGTAAGCTTAGGGACTGATGACCTTAGCAGTTAAGTCCCGTAAGATTTCACACACATTTTAACATTTATTTATTTATTTATTTATTTTGACAATTCTCGGCCGCACTCTACAGGAGCAATGAAGACGCTCCTGGAGCGTTTTCGATTGGGAAGTGTTTGATCATCCACAATACAGTCCGTAATTGGCTATCCCTGAGGTTCATCTCGGCTCAAATGAACTGCTGCTGTGAAGACAATATTTTGACACAGACAACGAGCTGCAGTCCAGATTAGAAAATTGTCGAAAAGCACTGGTGGCTGTCTTCTATAAAGAGGGAATTGAAAAGTTGGGTACAACACTACGACAGATGTCTGAGCGGTGACTGTGTAGATAAGTAGCTGGAAGGTGTAGCTAACCATTGCAAATAAAACAGTTTTGATTTTCACTGTGGTTTCCATTTCGCGAGCTGTCGTTCCTTACTTTCCGAATAGACCTCGTACAACAGCGCAACCCGCAGGCTTGGCTAGCATCTGGATTAATGTTCAAGCACGCATTTCTTGCTGTGTTTCCATACTTTCGTCCACGACGGATTGGCCATGCCCACCCGGCTGCTCGGCACACCATGTATCAGCTTAACTTCCCTATCGGTTGCTGGAGACCAAACCACTGCTGGTCTTCTCCAGCAGTGGCCAGCGACGCTGACTTCGGCCCACCACACTGCACCAAAACAAAGTCCAAACAGCGCTCCATAGCAGGGCTGGCGTCACCCCAGATTCGTCCGCCACTAGCCTTATTCCGGCGGTGGCTGAAGCTGTAGTCACCGCATCTACCAGTCTGCTAATCGACACTTCCAGGCCCAGCAACCTCGGCAGGCAAGCCCTCCCTCGTCCTCCAATACGCGCCTCATGTTTGTCCGTCAATTGCACCATAGCGACGACGCTGGTCTCCAGAATATGTTGCACATTCCAGTTACTGCAGCTGACTGCTGTGTCGCGGCGCGTCAGCTAGGCACTAAGTGGTGTTGCTTTGGCTCAAATGTCGCCCACCGCAACTTCTGGACGGACTACGAATGCCAAAGCAGCGCTTCCAAGGCCAACTGCGAGGGCAGGAAGAACAATGTGCTGCGAATTTCAGATTCATCGCACAGTAACTGAGGTGTCGGCCGAGGAAGAAGATGCCTAGTTACAACTGGTACCTCACAACGAAACCACAAGCTGAAGACAGTCGCTACCAGATGCAGCAACGAATGAGAGATGTCAGCATAAACACACCCTCTAGAGTTTCCATACGCCGCCGCTACTAGAAACTCACTCGCGTTAGACTGCAGCGTCGCTCAGCCCACTCTGTAATCAACGCCTGCAGCAACAGCTTCGTCTTAAGGCGGTGTCCTACGTGAGCGACAGGTTCAGGGGACAAAACACGACTGCAGGTGTAGTTACGGAAGTGTCCTACGTGAGCGACGTCTGTGTCGCTGCCTGTCTCCCGCTGCAACTGCCGACATTTCAATTCAAATGTGTTTGAATCTCGTCGCTGCAGCACACGCGACACAGAGCGACAGTCACGTGTCTTCTTGGCAAAGCAGTGGAGTGGATGCGACGGAAGCTATGAATTACTTAACATCCGATTTTAAGAAAAGTATTCGGTGAAAAATTTTGATTATTCCGCAACCTATAGCTTGATATCCTTAAATGATAAAGGTCAGAAATTATTTTCGTTAACCGTCATAGTTACTGTGCTGCACGAAATTTTTAAGAATCTGGAGAGGTAAAATCACATTGTGTAGACTTTCCGTATAGTTCATTTTAGGGCATACATTATTGCATATGAAATGTAACCAATATATCTAAATTGAGACTGGAATGATATCTCTTTTGCCGGCCGGAGTGGCCGTGCGGTTCTAGGCGCTACAGTCTGGAGCCGAGCGACCGCTACGGTCGCAGGTTCGAATCCTGCCTCGGGCATGGATGTGTGTGATGTCCTTAGGTTAGTTAGGTTTACTTAGTTCTAAGTTCTAGGCGACTGGATGACCTCAGAAGTTAAGTCGCATAGTGCTCAGAGCCATTTGAACCATTTGATATCTTTCATTCTTGAGATATTAGTTGTTGTATCTACGGACTGGTCGCTCGCGGCACGTCCGAACCTTTCCTGCGCTTCAGGAATCAAGTGGTCGTAAAAATCGTCGTATCTCATAAAAGGTTCGAGGTATCGAAACGACGAATTTTGGAAATGACAGCACGCAGAAAGGACTATTTTGTCATATGATTAACACCCGATACGTTTTTGTAAACACATGAGCAGAGCGAAAACAAGACTCCCTATAACTTACACCATGAGGTTTTGTTAAAATTTTCATACCCAAACAAAGGAAGAGAAACAGGTAAACGGGGTATCAAAGTGACCAGCATGAGGTCTAGTTTGGCATGAAAATATTTAACTGCTTCAAAGTAATCAGGGTAATTAACGAAAACTTAATTAATAAGCTGAGGAAAAACTGAAATATTTCACGAAAAGTTGCTGTAAATGAAGTGTCAAAAATTTCATCTGTCAAGACCTAGGTATTTTGCACATAAAAAGACACACTGGTGCGGTATTTAAATGTCAAAAAGGCTTCATTCGAATCAAGTACGTTAGGAAAGCAAATGAGAAGTCAGTAAGATTATGCTTTCTGAATAAAACTTGAAATTCAAAATTGGAAAAAAAATCAGTCAAATATTTTATGAAATGGTTTGTGTAAAAGAAATAAGTAGATCAGAGAAACGTTCTACGTGCCTTTGAATGATGCTCGAACTGTGAATAGAAAATGAGGTGCACCAAACCTTTCCCTAATATTTTTTATTTCATATTTTAGACAAATCATTACACAAAACGTTTGACTTTCTTTTAAAACATTTTGGAAGCTTTACTTTTACAGACTATTTAGAGTAATTGAAACGCTTGGCCTTAACACTGACTGCTGATGAATTACGTTCTCAACATCAAATTTCAGTACAATTTCATGGTTCAGTGTAATTTACTAGGAATTAAATGTGTGTGATATACTGGGATAGGTGTGAAGATCAAGTTCTCTGGCAAGACCTTAAAAATATACTTAGCGATGCAATGTAAACTGTACACATAAAACTTACTATAAGAATCGTAACTGAGTCAGTAAAAATATAAGATCGCCCCATGCTGCTGTTTGACGCTGGAGTGTCGCGTATCCAGAAGTCGCTCGCTGTCGCTCGCTTCTGTCACTCACGTAGTACACGGCCTTAGTTCAGGTTCGGCCGCAGGCAAACTGAACAATACTAGACAGAACCGAGTATTAGTCAGTTCACTGAGATGTCCACAGTCTGTTTGGAAGGACTCAATCGTTTTGTAAGTCAACCAAAGCAACGTGTACTCCTGGATAGACACTGAGTAGTTTATCTAAAATTTCCTGCCAAGAAACTTTTCCGAGTAAATCAGCGGAGCAGTATGTCGCGCCCTTTGTCTCGCGTGTCGCAGACTGTTATAGGATTCCGGCCGCGAATGAAACTACACGCGAAGCGACGGAAGAAACGATTCGTAACTCACATCGCGACAGACTGCTAACCACTGTCGTTACCTTACTACGGTCTTAAGCCCTTCGTGTACTGTCGCTGGCCGGCCGAAGTGGCCGAGCGGTTCTAGGCGCTACAGTCTGGACCCGCGCGACCGCTACGGTCGCAGGTTCGAATCCTGCCTCGGGCATGGAAGTGTGTGATGTCCTTAGGTTAGTTAGGTTTAAGTAGTTCTAAGTTCTAGGGGACTGATGACCTCAGAAGTCCCGTAGTGCTCAGAGCGTTTTGAACTATTTGAACTGTCGCTAAAATTCGAATCCATAGCCGGTTCGTGTACTCAAAGGTAAAGCACGGAGGCGGCGCACGTCAGCTCGTTACGTGTGCAGAGAGCAGGGGTCGTGTGACGGCGCACAGGTGCAGGAAGTTGATCGCGTGGCTCGGGGATCCCCCCTGGGGCAGGTGGTGGCGCGTCCTCACACGTGTTCCGCACGCAGTTACGTCAGGTCGGTCAGGGGCCACGTGCGGGCGGCCTCTGCCACGCGCCGCTATTACATGGGGCGGCGACAGCGCCGGCAGCTCCATATGCGACACCTGTCGCCGTCCCACACCCAGTACATCACGTCTCACCCAACTTACTGCCGTCACACTGTCGTCGCTTCAGTCCGGAGACTGGTTTCATGCAGCTGTCCACGCTAGTCTGTCCTATGCAAAACACTTCACTCCCATCAACTACCTCAACCTACATCCATCTGAATCCGTTACTCTATGCATCCCTTAGTATCCCTCCACACTTCCATACATTACAAAATTGGCGATTCTCTGATTAATCGAGAAGTACCGGCATCATGAAAATGACATGGAAGTACTAGGCCCCTGTAACTAATATGTATCCTATTGACAATGAATATTAACTTTCAAAGCAGAAACAGGACCCCTTTAAGAAACATAAGTCGGAAAATTCCAAATTAATTTGTCATGTAAAATTTACACACTTTAAAAGCGTTCAAAAGGTCAACAACACAATGTAATGTCCCTACGTAATGGAATATTGAAATATTCCGGCTGCAAGTACCAGCGATGATGCGCTACTGTGATTGAGACGTCAACGCTCTTTGCAGGAAAAAAGGAGCGTCTATGTTTTCTTGTAATTGTTGGAGATAAGAAATGCCGATTGGACGTTATGCCTTTTTGTGGTCAGATAAGTTTGCATATAGAAGCAACCTGAAGTGCAGAGGTCAACTTGTAATCGCAGTTATCAAGAACAAAAAACTTAACTTGTTAAAAAGAAGGCGGGCCGGTGTGGCCGAGCGGCTCTTGGCGCTATTGTCTGGAACCGTGCGACCGCTACGGTCGCAGGTTCGAATCCTGTCTCGGGAATGGATGTGTGTGATGTCCTTAGGTTAGTTAGGTTTAAGAAGTTCTAAGTTCTAGTGGACTGATGACCTCAGAAGTCCCATAGTGCTCAGAGCCATTTGAATCATTTTTTTGAAAAAGAGGGTAAATATCGTTCACGAACTTTTATTCTATGCCGGATCTCCGGACCTTGATAAAACCCGTTAGTGTATTTAGCAATACAGTGCATAACGATTTCTTCGCGAATTAACAATACTGAGCGAATCTGCTGCTATCACGGCCCGAACGACGCGCAACATTTCGCCGTCAGCTTGTGTGTTCAAGACGTTCCCTAAGCGACCAGTTTCTTACTCGGAAGATACCACACTACCACTGTCGTTCAACCTTCTAATTCTGAAAGTGTTTCCAAAAAATCTTACGGCGACTGTGAGTACTTTTGTGGCAGAGAGAGAGAGAGAGAGAGAGAGAGAGAGAGAGAGAGAGAGAGAGAGAGAGAGAGACGGTCTTCATCACGAGTTGTAGCAGTTATCTTCAACCTTGCCTGCCGTTCTCTGAGAACCAGAAACCTCCGACCGCCAACTCGTCCTGTACTTAGCCCGTTCTCTTCTTACAGCAGCCACAAAGAAAACATTCATCTACGAGGTGGTCCACTGATCGTGACCGGGCCAGATATCTTCACGAAATAAGCGCAAAACGAAAAAACGACAAAGAACTAAACTTGTCTAGCTTGGAGGGGGAAACCAGGTGGCGCTATGGTTGGCTCTCTAGATGGCGCTGCCATATGTCAAATTGATATCAAATGCGTTTTTTAAAATAGGAACCCCCATTTTTTATTACATTTTCGTGTAGTACGTAAAGAAACATGAATGTTTTAGTTAACCCACTTTTTTCGCTTTGTGATAGATGGCGCTGTAATAGTCACAAACGTATGGCTCACAATTTTAGACGAACAGTTAGTAACAGGTAGGTTTCTTAAATTAAAATACAGAACGTAAAACGAAACTTCCTGGCAGATTAAAACTGTGTGCCCGACCGAGACTCGAACTCGGGATCTTTGTGTTTCGCGGGCAAGTGCTCTACCAACTGAGCTACCGAACCATGGCTCACGCCCGGTCCTCACAGCTCTACTTCTGACAGTATCTCGTCTCCTATCTTCCAAACTTTACAGAAGCTGTCCTGCGAACTTGCCCGCGAAAGGCAAAGGTCCCGAGTTCGAGTCTCGGTCGGGCACACAGTTTTAATCTGCCAGGAAGTTTCATAGCAGCACACACTCCGCTGCAGAGTGAAAATCTCATTCTGGATACAGAACGTAGTTACGTTTGAACATTTTATTTCGGTTGTTCCAATGTGATACATGTACCTTTGTGAACTTATTATTTCTGAGAACACATGCTGTTACAGCGTGATTACCTTAGATACCACATTAATGCTCAAAATGATGTCCGTCAACCTCAATGCAATTGGCAATACGTGTAACGACATTCCACTCAACAGCGAGTAGTTCGCCTTCCGTAATGTTCGCACGTGCATTGACAATGCGCTGACGCATGTTGTCAGGCGTTGTAGGTGGAGAACCATAGCACATATCCTTCAACTTTCCCCACAGAAAGAAATCCGGGGACGTCAGATCCGGTGAACGTGCGGGCCATGTTATGGTGCTTCGACGACCAATCCACCTGTCATGAAATATGCTATTCAATACCGCTTCAACCGCACGCGAGCTATGTGCCGGACATCAATCATGTTGGAAGTACATCGCTATTCTGTCATGCAGTGAAACATCTTGTAGTAACATCGATAGAACATTCCGTCGGAAATCAGCATACACTGCACCATTTAGATTGCCATCGATTAAATGGGGGTCAATTTATCCTTCCTCCCATAATGCCGCACCATACATTAACCCGCCAAGGTCGCTCATGTTCCACTTGTCGCAGCCATCGTGGATCTTCCGTTGCCAAAGAATGCATATTATGCCGGTTTACATTACCGCTGTTGGTGAATGACGCTTCGTCGCTAAATAGAAAGCGTGCAAAAAGTCTTTCATTGTCCCGTAATTTCTCTTGTGCCCAGTGGCAGAACTGTACACGACGTTCAAAGTCGTCGCCATGCAATTCCTGGTGCATAGAAATATGGTACGGGTACAATCGATGTTGATGTAGCATTCTCAACACCGACGTTTTTGAGATTCCCGATTATCGCGCAATTTGTCTGCTACTGCTGTGCGGATTAGCCGCGACAGCAGCTAAAACATCTACTTGGACATCATCATTTGTTGCTGGTCGTGGTTGACGTTTCACATGTGGCTGAACACTTCCTGTTTTCTTAAATAACGTAACTATCCGGTGAACGGTCCGGACACTTGGATGATGTCGTCCAGGATACCGAGCAGCATACATAGCTCACGCCTGTTGGGCAATTTCATCACAATAGCCATACATCAACACGACATCGACATTTTTCGCAATTGGTAAACGGTCCATTTTAACACGGGTAATGTATCACGAAGCAAATACCGTCCGCACTGGCGGAATATTACGTGATACCACGTACTTATACGTTTGTGACTATTACAGCGCGATCTATCAAAGCGAAAAAAGTGGCCCAACTAAAACATTCATATTTGTTTACGTACTACACGAATACGTAGTAAAAATGGGGGTTCCTATTTAAAAAAACCACAGTTGATATCCGTTTGACCTATGGCAGCGCCATCTAGTGGGTCAACTATAGCGCCATCTGGTTTCCCTCTTCAAGCAAGACGTTTCGTTCTTTGTAGTTTTTTCGTTTGATACTTATTTCGTGAGATATTTGGCCCGGTCACTATCAATGGACCATCTTGTATAGTCAAATTATTTTCACAATTTTTTTTTAATGTTAGATAGGTAAAATTTTTTTAGAATGTATGCACAAGGGAAAAGGATCAAGAGAGAGTTTAAATCCAGTACCTGTCTAATCTGTGTCAAAGTCAAAGGTATAAGCAAGTTAAATAATTTTTATTTACGACTTAGCAGTTTCATTTTAGAGTGACGACCAATTGACAGGACTGCTTGCAAACTTAGGGATCTTGTTAGGATTTTGTATCATTTCCATGTATGTATCGTATTCATAAGAAGTGTATTATAACGTGTGTTTCTGTGTTGCATACACTGTCCTTGTTCGAGACCACAACGGGGTCAGAGGGACCGGCAAACTGATGCTGTACGGTCCACCTCAACAGATCACCCGAATATCCAGGTTGCAGGCAAGTAACAGCAAGTTTACCCGTGTGGAATCTAATACTGTCCTTTTCTGTAGAGTCTTCCTATTTCTGTTAATTATAGATGTATATATAAAAAATTCATGTGTAGATTTGTACTGATTTTATGTGTGTATTTTGAAACTACGTCGGTCGTGTGAAGATGTTTTTGTTCAGTGATTTGTGGTTAGGATACGCGCCCAGTCGAGACTGGAACGGGAACAGAACGTAACGGGCAATATTCAATCGGTTGAGGAAGTCCCTTCTACTGATAGTTCAGTACCTGTAATGACCACGGCTAGGACTGAGGAGTTTAACATTAAAGATCTTTTACTTAGTATTTCGCAAGCGGTGCAGACGTTAGCCGCAAATCAACAATCTGTCTGCTAAAGCACAATCTATACTATAGATTCTATAGCAACTGAACAGTCTAGGATAGCTTCCGCACAAGAATCAACGGCTGCGGAACAAGATAAAATTTCCACTGTAGTTCATACTGTAGCAGTAGAACAGGCAAGTCTCTCTGCTAAACAAGATGGTCTCTTTAAGCATCAGGAGGCACTAGTAGCTGAACAAGCAAATATCAGTCTAACTATGCAAGATATTATTGCTATGATTGAGTCATTGCCAACCAAACAAGATTCTGAGAGTTTGAAATGCGAATTGGATCATTTAAGCATTCAGCAAAGTGATCGTGCTTCGGAAATGGAAAATCTTATGCTGTCCCAGGAGAAAGTTCATGAGGAAATTTCTAAAATCCAAACCGGAGTAAAGATGTTACCTTGAGTGTAGATTCTCTTGTGACTAAATTGGAACTTGTTAAATCAGATTGTGTCGCAGTTGTAGAAGAGAGTGTGACAATGTGTTAATAAACAACTGCAACAAGTTGTGCAAGACGTTCAGTTGGCTAATGTATCCTAATCAACACGGATCCATATTGATAGTGATGTGATAAGCCAACAATTTGGTGAAGAGTTCCCGAAGTGAAAAGACAATATAACCAAATCGATTGAACAAACCCAGTAAAGGAAATAAGAGCAAGTGGTTCTGACACACATGTCACATTTTCCGACGAGCTGAAGCAAAATGTGATGAATTCAACGTCAGTGATGAGTAGCCCGATGCCTACGACAAAAAGTGTACATGTGGTGTCTGACTATTTATGGCAATATACCACTCAACAATGTACACGCCCAAATGTTAATGGAGGAGAATCTTCTAAAGCACCGGAAGTTACAAGCCTTCTGTTCGGAGAAGAAAACTGTTGCCCCCGTGCCGGCCGGAGTGGTCGAGCGGTTATAGGCGCTTCAGTCTGGAACCGCGGGACTGCTATGGTCGCAGATTCGAATCCTGCCTCGGGCATGGATGTGTGTGATGTCCCTAGGTTAGTTAGGTTTAAGTAGTTCTAAGTTCTAGGGGACTGATGACCTCAGCTCTTTAGTCCCATAGTGCTCAGAGTCATTTGAACCATTTGTTACCCCCGTCGTTCTCATTCGCAGGTTCAGAGGGGTTTTACCCCTTGCATGGACTGACGCACAAAATATTTCTTTTGTCGCTGGCTACGTGTAAGGGGAAGGTAGTTTATGGTGTCACAGGATGCTGAACAGCTAAAAATCAGTACTCGGGAAAACTCACCAGTAATTTTTACTGCAAGTTCATCCCTCACCTCGCAGCTACGGCGGAGCCTTTGCACAATTTACTGTGCGAGAACGTCAAGTGGAATTGGTCCAAACGCTCTCAAAAAAACTCTGCAACACCTTATGTGGGCTCTCCTCCAACCAACGATTGTGTGATAGTTTTGTGACTTTCAGTATCGTTCCACTATGTAGCATGAAAATGCTGATGCAGTGTCCTGACTGCCAGATGGACAAGATCACAACGTCGACGATGTGCTCACTCTGTTGCTGGCATCGTGTTGCTCGCCTTCACAAAATGGGGCGAGTCCTGGAGAAAAATTACATGGCCGTCCCCGGCACACCAAGCTCTCTATAATGAAACTACTGGCCCATGATTACCCTCTGTCGCAGCTTCATCAAGATTTATTATGTACTTCGTGATGAGGTGTGGGCGACACTCTTAATTAGGGTAAGTGTCGGTGGGTCCCGGTATGGACAACCTGTCGAGTGAATCCATTGTGGTGTCAAGCAATTAGTGTATGCTGGAACATCAGTACAACATGTTGTATGTTTTAATTGGGTGTTATTTAATAAGTGACATACCGATGTTCCCTTTCACGTTTTATTTGACGCAACATCACTGTGTGACTTCCAGTACTGTAACAAGCATGTACAACTAATAATGTTATAAGATCCGATAATGGCGGCGTAGATCTTTCGAAACCGGTTACAGTAATAAAAAAAATTGCTAGCGATCTTGGGTAAATTGATTCTTCAAGAATAATGTAACTTTCAGATCGCCCCCAAACTAACACAATGTCATACGTATATAACTTTCACATTTGTTAAAATCAACTGGTTCTTGTTTTATATCCACCGGGGAGCTTTTTCTTACTTGTGGAGGCCATACAACACAGGTTCAACATGTGTATTGGGCCCTTCGGCCGCTTCTGGCTGTGTGCGCTCGTGATTACTTGCAGTTCGTCCCTATTGCTGAACAGTGACTGGTTTTAATATTGTCTGAGTTGCTTGTGGTATTGTTATCTGGTGGATGTATCAATGGGTCCAACTAGTAGGAGTCCTACTGGGATGGACAGGGCAGTTATTGTGCCGTGTTGTTAAACCCCTTTTTTTAAAATGGTGTTTTAGAACTACATTGGCCATCCAATGGGGTGTCCGTTAGTCCTAACCGCACAGGGAGACGGCTGTCATGTAGCAGAAACTGTGGAATGTTAATGACTGCCCTATATTGGTAAGGTGCAGTATTTTTATCTAGTGAAATTTTTGGATAATCAGTCAATCTTAACGCTGTCCAAGTACTGGATTTGTGGAGGCAAATTGTTGTAATTGTCTTGGATCTATGTTGTGTTTAAATATTACCCTCTTGTTTAAATGTTTGTCAGTAAATACACACAATATATATATATATATATATATATATATATATATATATATATATATATTTCTTGGATTTAAGATTTGTAATCTTACTGAAGTGTTTGTCATTTTTATAAAAAAAGGAACAAATTTGCAGAAGATTCAAGTGTTCAATTATTCTTGTTTTATGTGGTTACTGTCTAAGCTGAACGAGCACTAATATCAGGTTATCAGTTTTGCAGACTGGGCTAGTTAGCCATATTGTCTGTTGGCGCGGCTCCTGGTTGTCCGACCTGCTAACAAATTGTGCCAGTGTGCCTCACAGCCGACCAACTTTACGACGAGAGAGGAAGCGGGCGCGGTAGATACATATGGAATTGTTGCCAATTTTCAAAACGTGTAAGCCTCTGTAGGCCAGCTTGCTGTCACTGTTTTTACGTTTTTTGTGTTCCTGATAGCCACCATCGTGGCCTAGTTATTTTGAAGCGGCGCATTTACTCTCTTAAATTGTTGTGGAGGAATTGTAAAATATCTTGATCCGTTTCTATTTCTTTTAGGGTTTTTTATTTTTTAAAGGGTATATTTCTAAGCTTTCTGGGGCTGTGTTTTGATCTTGACATTGTTGTAATACTAAAAAATTTCAAGAAAATTTGTAAGCCTTCTGGCGCTTGGTCATTATTAATTTGATCTTGTTGTAATTTTTTCCTTTCAAGAGAGTATTTTGAAGTAAACTCTAAGTCTTCTGGCGCTTTTTGATTATTGATGTTGATGCTGTTGTTCAAAAAAGTTCAAATGTGTGTGAAATCTTATGGGACTTAACTGCTAAGGTCATCAGTCCCTAAGCTCACACACTACTTAGCCTAAATTCTCCTAAGGACAAACACACACACCCATGCCCGAGGGAGGACTCGAACCTCCGCCGGGACCAGCCGCACAGATGCTGTTGTATTTTTGTATTTTTTGTCCTTAATGAGGTAAATTTCAAAGCAAATTTTCAAAGCCCTTTTTGCGCTCTGTGATTATTTCTTGTTGTTAACTGGCTTTTCGCTTCATTCTATTGTTAAGGAAAATTTTAAATGTTTCCGAGAAATAAATCTAGTTGTTGTGAACCACAAGTAACGCTGAACCCTGGGCTGGGCCCTTCCATGAATTCCTGCTGCAACCAATGAAAGAACATTTTACATCTACTTTCTTTACAATTTCAGATTAAACTTAACCGCTAGACAAGCGGCTGGCTGTTATGATGTCTCGTGGTGTTTTCTTTGAATGTGGACTGTGAATGGGTATTGTTGTGTGTCAATATTGTCTACTCCTATGACAGTGTTAGCGGCTTCTCTCATGGCAAAGCTTAATCGCGAGCAACGAGATTTGCTTTTCTAAAATATATAACACGAGAAGGCACGACACAATAACGTGAATGATGGCCACATTGTCACGAAGTAACGTCGTTACTAAAACAAAACCTCATTTTTTTGTTGCTTGACCAGACTGATCATGAATTTGAGCTGACTGTTCCCAGTGTTATTCATGTACATTTCATTGGAAGTTAAGTTCGCTTTCTCTTGTCAAAAGTTGTGAATAAAATGTTTAAAAACTAGTAGCCGCGCGTGGTAGCCGTGCTGTCTTAGGCGTCTTGTCACGGTTCGCGCGGCTCCCACTGTCGGGGATTCGAGTCCTCTCCCGGGCATGTGTGTGTGTGTGTGTGTGTGTGTGTGTGTGTGTGTGTGTGTGTGTTGTCCTGAGCGTAAGTTAGTTGAAGTTAAATTAAGTAGTGCGTAAGCCTAGGGACTGATGACCTCAGCAGTTTCGTCCCGGAGTCTGTACCACAAATTTCTAATTTCCAAAAACTAGCAACAAGTTATAAGCCATCCATTAAAATTCGCCGCCCTAGGCAACTGCCGGCCGGTGTGGCCGAGCGGTTCTAGGCTCGTCAGTCTGGAACCGCGCTACCGCTACGGTCGCAGGTTCGAATCCTGCCTCGGGCATGGATGTGTGTGATGTCCTTAGGTTAGTTAGGTTTAAGTAGTTCTAAGTTCTAGGGGACTGATGACCTCAGATGTTAAGTCCCATAGTGCTCAGAGCCATTTAAACCAACCCTAGGCAACTGCCTAGTCTGCCTAGACCTAAGTACGGCTCTGCCTGTATGTATTAACTACTGTCTAGACGTTCACGGTAGACTTTAAATTCCTGCACATCCGTGAGGATCCATTTGGTTTTCCACCAAAACAACTGGGGTAGACCACAAAGTATTAGCAGCCGTGTGAGGACACATCCATCTTGTAGCCACTGGAACTACACTCTTATCTCATAAAGTAAAAGATACATTCTGTGCTTTACAGAATTTAGGGACAGCTGAATGTCTCAATGTACTGTGCACCTCAGGTTGTTTGCCCAGTGATTATGGAGGCAAATTTCGTCGATAGCTCTTGTAGGTGCGTACTGTGTAAGGAGGGCTGAATCTGATGAGCAGAATCGTGTACTTGCAAACCTAATTTGCTGAAAGGATCCGATCCCAAAAGTTAATACCTGTCTTTGTTACAACTACAAAGATGTGGATCGTAAAAGGTAATCTGTGACACTGTATTGTAGAGCTAAATCGTTGTAGCACATTAACTTCATTGTTACAGTAAGTTTTCAGCTGTCTGGCAAACGGTCGAAGTGACGGCGACCCAGCTGCCTGTAGGTACGTAGATTAAAGACCGTTGTGGAGGATCCTGTGCCGATCTGGAATGGTGTTCATTGACAGTTCCAGCCCGCATCTCGTGGTCGTGCGGTAGCGTTCTCGCTTCCCACGCCCGGGTTCCCGGGTTCGATTCCCGGCGGGGTCAGGGATTTTCTCTGCCTCGTGATGGCTGGGCGTTGTGTGATGTCCTTAGTTAGGTTTAAGTAGTTCTACGTTCTAGGGGACTGATGACCATAGATGTTAAGTCCCATAGTGCTCAGAGCCATTTGAACCATTTTTGACAGTTCCAGCATCAATGTATGCTTCAACACGGGTAATACTGCCTGAATGTGGAGCACTTTCGGGCCTGACCTCCACTTGTCAGCCCCACTGTCAGAGTCTGTATCCTGAAGTAACGTTCTAACTATGTTTATCTTGGTTAGCAGTGTCCCACACTTCCGCCTTAAGTCCCGTCTTCGCTCAAAATGTACATTCGCCTTCCGAAATTAGCTCTGTTGTCGTTGGGAAGTGATCAAACAATTACTACAGGACCGCAACCTCCTGAAAAACTAGCGAATCTCTGGAGGATGGGGAGTTGTGTCTTGAGGAACTGGATTTCCTGAGAATGGGTCCGGGCCGACCGCTGTAGCCCAGCGGTTCTAGGCGCTTCAGTCCCGAACCGCGCTACTGCTACGGTCGCAGGTTCGAATCCTGCCTCGGGCATGGATGTGTGTGATGTCCTTAGTTAGGTTTAAGTAGTTCTACGTCTAGGGGCCTGATGACCTCAGATGTTAAGTCCCATAGTGCTTAGAGCCATTTGAATGGGTCCGGTGCCTAAGCGTCTGACGGGCTAAACACACTTGAGATGGGTCCTGCAGGGATGCCGACGATCGTGTCATCTGTTCAGATGCATGAGTAAGCGGAAGACAGTATTGTGTCATTGGGATTCAGTGAATCGTTTCTAAGTCCCACGTGTGGTGAATGAACAAGGATCGTGTCTCTAACCAAGAAATCTGCATAGGCTTGTTTACACTTCACACTGGTGCACTGAACACGATAGTCCCCAAAAAGATCCTGTAACAGCACTAACCGTTGTTAGTGTGTTTGGTCATTCTTTCTCTGACAGCTAAAGAATTTGTGGCAGGCAGTGACCCTAGACTATGCATCTGGGAATTAAAATCACTAATTTTGCACAAGTTGATCATAGATAAGTCATGGCGGTCGATCTCAGGGTTCAACTGTTGAATTAGTCTCTATACTCCGACTCCTCGTAGACTAGTAAGAAGGCCCATTGCTGAGGTTCCATGTGCAATGAAATGCTGCTCCGGATGAGTGATGTAATTGACCATCTTGTCAAAAGCAGGAAATGGCGGCGGCGCAGATCAGAACACTTTTACCAAGTAGTCTACCTGTGAAAGCCAGTTACCTAATTCCTGGGTTTGCTGCATCGCTTGCTGTGACTGCTGAACTGATTTCAACAACAAAAGAAGTTGGGTGGACTCGTCTCTGTTGGCTGCAACCATACTGAAATGAGAAATGTGTGTTAGGACAACAGTTACACAGTACAAAACTAGTGGATAACTGTCCCAAATCACAGTGTTCTATGGGAAATCTCAAAATTTTTTGCATCTGCTGTACTTAACACATCGGTACCAATGATTTTTGTGCCGTTCGTTTCACAGCTAAGACATGGCTCCCAGGAAACATAAAACAAGAACCACTTTATTTACATAAAATCCAGTGGCACACTTAACTGTTTGATATTACAACAACACTATTTTCCTCATCAAATCTGAATTATGAACTATTGTCTGTTTAATCTACGACAAAATGACAAGTCAGGTAGTAAAGAATATAGTTCCGTTAGTCGCAGTGGCGGCTGACGGAGTTGCCCATGAAGACAAGCTGGTGTTTTGTTGCGATCCAGGAATATTTCGGTGTTGTTCTGAAGACCTGTAGGTCGCATGTAGGATGGCGCTCCTGCAAGGCATTGCTTGTTCTGTTGGTGGATTAAGTATCCCGATATCAATACGGCATATCAATATTGTGTGATCTGTAGTCAATAATAACAGAACAGCTTAAGGATGAACTTGCCATCTATTCAGTGAAGAACCACACTTTATCATATAGAGAACCTCATCTTACACAATTGTTACATCCAATCAGCTATACCAAAGATACCATGAAGGACATTGCGCATGCACAAACATAAAAAAAGATTCGCATGATTCCAGTTCCCAGAACTCCTCAAGATAGACGTTGACTGTGGCCATTGTATCACAGACACAGTCCCTTTGACTGTTCAGAGATGTCACTAAAGCCGCCCAAAGATGTAAACAACCATGCATGAGCAGCGCCTATTAGACGGAGGGGGTCTGACAGCCTATCAGCTCCAGTCATTCCACCAGGAAGGAGGTACACGGCTCTGTAGTTGAACCATGCCTAGACGGTCAATAGGCGGCTCGATCGCGTCCGCACTGTTACTTTGTGCCAGGAAGGGCTCTCAACAAGGGAAGTGTCCAGGCATCACGGAGTGAACCAAAGCGATGTTGTTTGGACATGGAGGAGGTGCAGAGAGACAGGAAGTGTCGATGACATGCCTCGCTCAGGCCGTCCTAGGGCTAATACCGCAGTGGATGACCGCTACCTACGGATTATGGCTCGGAGGAACTCTGACAGCAACGCCACCACGTTGAATAATGCTTTTCGTGCAGCCACAGGACGTCATGTTACGATTCAAACTGTGCGCAATAGGCCGCATGATGCGGAACTTCTCTCCCGACGTCCATGGCGAAGCCCATCTCTGCAACCACGACACCGTGCAGTGCGGTACAGATTGCCCCAACAACATGCCGAATGGATCGCTCAGGATTGGCATCACGTTCTCTTCAACAATGAGTGTCCCATATGCCTTTAACCAGACATCGTCGGAGACGGGTTTGGTAGCAACCCGGTCAGGCTGAACGCCTTAGACACACTGTGCAGCGAGTGCAGCAAGGTGGAGGTACTTTGTTGTTTTGGAATGGCATTATGTGAAGCCAACGTACGCTGCTGGTGGTCATGGATAGCACCATAACGGCTGTACGATACGTAAATGCCATCTTCCGACCGATAATGCAAAAATATCGGCAGCATATTGGCGAGGTTCAAAAATGGCTCTGAGCACTATGGGACTTAACTGCTGAGGTCATCAGTCCCCTAGAACTTAGAACTACTTAAACCTAACTAACCTAAGGACATCACACACATCCATGCCCGAGGCAGGATTCGAAACTGCGACCGTAGCGGTCGCGCGGTTCCAGACTGTAGCGCCTAGAGCTGCTCTATTGGCGAGGCATTCGTCTTCATGGACGACAATGCACGCGCCCATCGTGTACATATTGTGAATGACTTCCTTCATCATAAAGACGTCGCTGAGTGGCCAGCATGTTCTCCAGGCATGAACCCCATCGAACATGCATGGGATAGATTGAAAAGGGCTGTTTATGGACGACGTGACCCACCAACCACTGACGGATCTACGCCGAATCGCCGTTGAGGAGTGGGACAAACTAAACCAACAGTGACTTGATGAAATTGTGGATAGTATGCCACGACGAATACAGGCATGTATCAATGCAAGAGGACATGTCACTGGGTATCAGAGGTACCGGTGTGTACAGCAATCTGGACCACCACCTCTGAAGGTCTCCCTGTATGGTGGTACAACACGCAATGTGTTTATGTTGATCTCTATTCCAATTTCCTGTGCAGATTCCGGAGCTCTCGGAACCGAGGTGATGCAAAAGTTTTTTTATGTGTGTATAGCGATACTGTATGCCTATGCATAATACATAATTCACTGTCGTAAGAATGGTGTTAATTAGATGTTATATATCAAAATATACTATACATAACATTAATTACATCATCAGAGCAATGTGAACCTAATGACAGAAATGTGAACTACTATATCTGTACATAGTGAGAATAATACAGTCTATATATATAAATTTTTTTAGCATGAACGATATTGGACACATGAATTCAGTGTACATCAATGTTAGAAACTAAGAATTCGCACTAATCTATCTCAGAAGGTGGGAAATAAGGAAAGAATAGATATTTTCATAGCTGCATATCTAAACTTTAATATAATATACAGGGTGAGTCACCTAACGTTACCGCTGGATATATTTCGTAAACCACATGAAATACTGACGAATCGATTCCACAGACTGAACGTGAGGAGAGGGGCTAGTGTAATTGTTTAATACAAACCATACAAAAATGCGCGGAAGTATGTTTTTTAACACAAACCTACGTTTTTTTAAATGGAACCACGTTAGTTTTGTTAGCACATCTGAACATATAAACAAATACGTAATCAGTGCCGTTTGTTGCATTGTAAAATGTTAATTACATCCGGAGATATTGTAACCTAAAGTTGACGCTTGAAACCTCCGACGTTCAGTTGCATGTTGTAACAAACACGGGCCACGGTCGGCGAGCAGCATCTGCAGGGACATGTTTACGATGACGACCGTGTTTACGAGTGTGGCTGTATTGCACTGTTGTGGTTTGGTCTAGCTGTCGCAGTGTCCGCATGTAGCGCTTGCTGCTATTGTTATTCTGCATTCGTCTCCGCACGCAGACCAACTGTAATACACCGTGTTACCAGACGTCTGTGTTGTAGGAACTGTGACCATGGTGTATTCGAACTCTGAAAAGGCGGAGATGATACTCATCTATGGCGAGTGTCGACGAAATGCAGCTGAAGCCTGCAGGGTGTATGCAGAACGGTACCCGGACAGAGAGCATCCAACGTGCCGCACATTGCGAAACATCTACCGCCAACTGTATGCAACAGGTATGGTCGTAGCACGCAAACGGGTCCGTAACAGGCCCGTCACAGGAGAAGCGGGTGCAGTTGGTGTGTTAGCTGCTGTTGCCATGAACCCACACATGAGTACACGGGACATTGCGAGAGCCGGTGGACTGAGTCAAAGTAGTGTCATGCGCATACTGCATCGTCACCGCTTTCACCTGTTTCATGTGTCGCTACATCAGCAATTACATGGTGATGACTTTAATCATCGAGTGCAATTCTGTCAATGGGCATTAACAGAGAATGCGTTGCAGTTCTACCTGTTTACCGATGAAGCGGGTTTCACAAACCACGGGACAGTGAATCTACGGAACATGCATTACTGGTCCGTGAACAATCCTCGCTGGCTGAGACAGGTAGAGCGACAGCGACCGTGGACTGTAAATGTATGGTGCGGAATCATTGGCGACCACTCATTGGTCTTTACTTCATTGCAGGGGCCCAAACAGCTGCAAAATACATCGCGTTTCTACAGAATGATCTGCCAACGTTGCTCGAAAATGTCCCACTGGAAACGCGTCGACGTATGTGGTATCAGCGTGATGGTGCACCTGCACATTCCGCAATCAACACTAGGCTGACCCTTGACAGGATGTTCGACGGGCGTTTCATAGGACGTGGAGAACGCATAAATTGGCCAGCCCGTTCTCCTGATCTTACACCTCTGGACTTCTTTCTGTGGGGTACGTTAAAGGAGAATGTGTACCGTGATGTGCCTACAACCCCAGAGGATATGAAACGACGTATTGTGGCAGCCTGCGGCGACATTACACCAGATGTACTGCGGCGTGTACGACATTCATTACGCCAGAGATTGCAATTGTGTGCAGCAAATGATGGCCACCACATTGAACATCTATTGGACTGACATGTCGGGATACACTCTATTCCACTCCGTAATTGAAAACGGAAACCACGTGTGTACGTGTACCTCACCCCTCATGGTAATGTACATGTGCGTCAGTGAAAAAGACCAATAAAATGGTTCAAATGGCTCTGAGCACTATGGGACTTAACTTCTAAGGTCATCAGTCCCCTAGAACTTAGAACTACTTAAACCTAACTAACCTAAGGACATCACACACATCCATGCCCGAGGCAGGATTCGAACCTGCGACCGTAGCGGCCACGCGGTTCCAGACTGTACGTCTTTAACCGGTTGGCCACACCGGCCGGCACCAATAAAAAGGTGTTAGTATGTGGACGTAATGTGCTGTTCCAGTCTCTTCTGTACCTAAGGTCCATCACCGTTCCCTTTGGATCCCTACGCAATTCGGTGCTCTCCGATACACACGATCGAACAGCGGAGGAGAGGTACTCAAGCGTCAACTTTAGGTTACAATATCTCTGGATGTAATTAACATTTTACATTGCAACAAACGGCACTGATTACGTATTTGTTTATATGTTCAAATGTGCTAACAAAACTAACGTGGTTCCATTTAAAAAAACGTAGGTTTGTGTTAAAAGACATACTTCCGTGCATTTTTTATGGTTTGTATTAACCAATTACACTAGCCCCTCTCCTCATGTTCGGTCTGTGGAATCGATTCGTCAGTATTTGATGTGGTTTACGAAATACACTCCTGGAAATGGAAAAAAGAACACATTGACACCGGTGTGTCAGACCCACCATACTTGCTCCGGACACTGCGAGAGGGCTGTACAAGCAATGATCACACGCACGGCACAGCGGACACACCAGGAACCACGGTGTTGGCCGTCGAATGGCGCTAGCTGCGCAGCATTTGTGCACCGCCGCCGTCAGTGTCAGCCAGTTTGCCGTGGCATACGGAGCTCCATCGCAGTCTTTAACACTGGTAGCATGCCGCGACAGCGTGGACGTGAACCGTATGTGCAGTTGACGGACTTTGAGCGAGGGCGTATAGTGGGCATGCGGGAGGTCGGGTGGACGTACCGCCGAATTGCTCAACACGTGGGGCGTGAGGTCTCCACAGTACATCGATGTTGTCGCCAGTGGTCGGCGGAAGGTGCACGTGCCCGTCGACCTGGGACTGGACCGCAGCGACGCACGGATGCACGCCAAGACCGTAGGATCCTACGCAGTGCCGTAGGGGGCCGCACCGCCACTTCCCAGCAAATTAGGGACACTGTTGCTCCTGGGGTATCGGCGAGGACCATTCGCAACCGTCTCCATGAAGCTGGGCTACGGTCCCGCACACCGTTAGGCCGTCTTCCGCTCACGCCCCAACATCGTGCAGCCCGCCTCCAGTGGTGACGCGACAGGCGTGAATGGAGGGACGAATGGAGACGTGTCGTCTTCAGCGATGAGAGTCGCTTCTGCCTTGGTGCCAATGATGGTCGTATGCGTGTTTGGCGCCGTGCAGGTGAGCGCCACAATCAGGACTGCATACGACCGAGGCACACAGGGCCAACACCCGGCATCATGGTGTGGGGAGCGATCTCCTACACTGGCCGTACACCACTGGTGATCGTCGAGGGGACACTGAATAGTGCACGGTACATCCAAACCGTCATCGAACCCATCGTTCTACCATTCCTAGACCGGCAAGGGAACTTGCTGTTCCAACAGGACAATGCACGTCCGCATGTATCCCGTGCCACCCAACGTGCTCTAGAAGGTGTAAGCCAACTACCCTGACCAGCAAGATCTCCGGATCTGTCCCCCATTGAGCATGTTTGGGACTGGATGAAGCGTCGTCTCACGCGGTCTGCACGTCCAGCACGAACGCTGGTCCAACTGAGGCGCCAGGTGGAAATGGCATGGCAAGCCGTTCCACAGGACTACATCCAGCATCTCTACGATCGTCTCCATGGGAGAATAGCAGCCTGCATTGCTGCGAAAGGTGGATATACACTGTACTAGTGCCGACATTGTGCATGCTCTGTTGCCTATGTCTATGTGCCTGTGGTTCTGTCAGTGTGATCATGTGATGTATCTGACGCCAGGAATGTGTCAATAAAGTTTCCCCTTCCTGGGACAATGAATTCACGGTGTTCTTATTTCAATTTCCAGGAGTGTATATCCAGCGGTAATGTTAGGTGACTCACCCTGTATGTATTTCAGCAGTGTCTGTTCCGCCAAACATGTCCAACAGAGCAGAGGCCTCTTACATACATACGTTTCAGTAAGAGCTCAACGGCTCCTTGACATTTGTTTCAATGCATATGCATTACTATCATCTGAACTCCTACAGGAATCAATAATTTGCGGATGGAGTGTTAATGGACCAGGACGCTGCATTGCAGTGTGTGATAAGTTGAAGATTTTGGTTGGATAGAAAGCGTGTCGGGATGGCTGAGGCAGTTTACGCAACAATTCCATAAATCCAGAGCATCCAGGTTTGAGTCCCGATCCTGCACAAGTTTTAAACTTTTGCTATTGCGTTACCACAACACCCTACACAGCTTGAAGTCATGAATTCCCACCATCATCTGTCTCTCATAAATCGTAATAGATGTAACATTGGTTACAAAGTTATCTCATAGTAGTCCTAGTAATAATATCTTGTATACAACGAGGAAAATAAAATACAAACAGCCACAGTCAAAACTGGTCCATAGCACCAAATAGACGGAAAATTTTACAGCCTGAATGGGCAATGTATTCTTTCAAACAATTATATAGCACTATTAGACATTTACAGCAACAAATTTCTGTGTGTTCCTTAAGAATGAAGCAAGTAAAAAAGTCGGAGTAAAAGGAGAACAACTTCTTATGAAACGTCTTGGCAAGCATGCTTGTTGTAAGATACCACTTATCTGCAGATAAGGGCGCATTCTACTTTATTTACAGTTTTGCTGTTTAACATGCTGTACGTGAAGTGGATGTATCAGCGCTGCAGTATATATGGAGCAAGGTGCGAGAGGTAGGTTCCCACGGTGGCTGCAGAGACGGTTGGTCATCTGCAGCTTGCAGTGCCATTGGGATGAGGTGCCGATGCAGAAATCGCTCGTGACGTCACCAAAGGCATACGTAGGGAAAGCACATTTATTCTGGCGCGAATCAAGTAATTGTTATTAATAAATATTTGCTAACAAAAATTATTTTTTGCCACTCAGACATTAGGAGGAGTGTACGGGTCATAAATACTATCTATCATTAATTTTACAATGTCAGGAAGCATTAATATTAATAAATAAATGAATCACTTTGGCGTAACCGAAGATGTACGATTTTATACGAACTATACCGATTGTACGCTCATGTTACAGACTGTGCGCCACGGTCGGCAGTCGTCGATAGGATGCCTGTCGATGTAGACATGCGGTAGACCATGCTCTCGTACCGTTAGTAGTTAGCTTATAATCGCTGTGAACATTTTATGGCGTCTCTTAAATAAACGCGCCATAAGAGGCATCCTGTGTAAAAATTATTTGGCAAAAAAAAAAAAACCTTCTTTGCGCTTCATTACGTAAAACATAGTAGTATTGCACTTTCAGAATCCGACGGCGCTGTTAGGGCTCTGCGAGGGACATAAAACTACGAGAGTATGTACACATAACAGGTGTAATAACCCCTGCGCGGCGGCTCACTAAGTCTGTTCAAGTACAAACTGGATTAAGTATCGTAAATCTCGGGTGGGAAAGGTTGGCCATTTATACTGTACGCCCCTTATACCATCATCTACAGACTCACCGTAGATGTTAGTATGAGTGCCGGGGGGGGGGGGGAGGGGTTTCTTGCAATGTGTGTACATGATGAGTGTTCGTTGCAGATGACGCCCTGGACACAGATGGAAGCCAGCTGTTATTTGAAGGTCAGGAGTCAGCACACGGCTACCACTTGTCAAAACGCCAAGTAAGGTGAGTGTCAGGGCCATGTCCGTCATGGTAAGAATCCAGTTGCGATTGTTGGTTGTTAGACGGAGAATAAGGTTATTACGTGTAGGCAGAGACAACCAAATAGCAATGTAGCGGATTTCATTTACTATGAAAAACAAGTAGCTGCGTAGTACTTGTCTCCTGTGAATTAGGCCAAGAGGCCATTGAATTAGTAGTCATGCGAAGTGGTCATTGATGTGCTACACTGCAGGTCAAGTTGAAACCTGGTAGTCAAGGGAAGGCAGGATTCGGTTACGATTGTGGACGGGGCCATAATCAGTTACTATTGGTTCCCTTTTGCAGTTACACACAATTTATTTTAAACCAGTAATTCCAGACTCAACAATAAATAAAAATACCACACGTTATTAATGAAGGAATAAACAACTGTGTAAATAATAGTGTCTTGAGTGAGTTACAATTTAGCAAATCACCATTAAATACACATACAACAGATAATGTTTTAAAAGCAGACCACTGTGATCTGGGCAGAAGGCCTTACACGCCAAGAACGGCAATATTATAAAAAAATTAGAACCCTGCTGTAAAACAGCAAATACAATAGCAAACGTTAATTAAAAAACAAGAAACTGATCACCAAACGGGTGAAATAAGATGATGGTAAACTTTGTGACACAACCCTTAACATCCACTGAACACTACACTGCTAGATTTATTCCAGAAGGCGACCAGAACTATTAACGAGACGTATATAACCTTTAATGTAGGCAGTACAAGGTACTGCAATAAATAATACAATAATAAAACACAAGGATCAGTACATAAGTTCCTTAAAGGGTACTGAGGCAGATTATACCCGCAGAAGGCGTGGACTGAAGGAGCGTTACACTGAACTACTCGCTATCAGACCTCCTTTTAGAACACACATGTCTTACAAGAACCAAGGGGGCCACAGACGGTGCTGTAGGAACCGACCTCTGAGAAGGACCGGCAACAGACACTTTCGCGAGCGATGAGATAGGCAGCCAAGAGTTGCATTCACTTCACAAGATGGTAACTCAGACAAGTGGCAGTCTAACGAATGACTGATGATATCTTGCTGAAGTTACCCGACGTCCGATAAACCAAATGCAATGATGGAATAATACGCCAAAGCCGGAACCTGCGGTCTGTACTACGTCCCCAGAATACTGTTTTTAGAGTGCCCGGAACGAGAAAGAAATCACTACCACCAGGGTAGAAGAATCACCAACCGACCTACAATCAAGAAAGCTGTCAGAACTACACGCCTTACCGGACAGCAGTGGCAAGGCGAGGAAACGTACACAGCCGTTACATACACTAACCCCCAGGGCAGGTAACTGGGGCGTTAGTGGCCACCAAGCAAGAAAAATTACTGCTGGTTGAACTTATCAAATAGTAGCAAGTTGAACGCAGTAAATAGTAATAAGAAGCCGAGGAAAGCTAATCAGATCCGCCTTCCCCAAGCACTCCACTCGCTGCTCTTCGCCTCGGCGACACTACGAGCAGCCACACGAATACAAACAAGTCACTGGAGAATCGAGAGATATCACAATGGTGGAGGTTTCTCTAATGGGATTGAAATACACTCATCTTAAAGCTTGCTGGATCCGGTTTACGACCAGGTCGTGCACCCTCGTGACCACAGCCCTTCCATCCGGCAGTCGATGCCTGCCGCCAGCGGTCCCAGCGTGTTGTGGCACTGCACGGACCTGGCTCCTCCTGAGTCCCCAACCAAAAATAGCCTACCGAGTGGCGCCAGTCGGTTTCGCAACTGTTGCCTGTCCGCTAGTGGTAACATGACAAGAAGACAAACAACCGAACCATGCCAACCAAACGATACCGTCTGGCCTCCAACAGAGGGCGGAAACCTACAAACAACACCAACGCGAGCAGAAGCACGGCTCACAAGTACCACTGGTTGCACTAATGTCGGAAATGGGCACCCCAGGTAGTGCATTTAATAGTGACTAGAATAAGACAGCACATAGCTCTTGTCTCTCGATAGCACAGCACGTGTAATAAGTGAAAGGGGTTTCGACAGTAAAAAATTGATATCAGCTGTGGCTTATGTGTATACGGTAAGGGATTTGTTGGTCAGACACTCGCATGTAATGAAAAAACCTGTTTAAAGAGTTCATATTATTTTACTACTTTCACTGATCACCATCCCCATCAAAGATCATTCTCTGTTCTCAACACCGACCCTAAACACCTTACGAGGTTCCAATCCCTTTCGACTCCATTATAAAGGTTAATTAAAGCAAACACAGTAGAACAGTATTGTCGTTAACGCCCTAACTGCATCACGCAGGCCACACACCAACTCTATATTGTCCGTTTAGGTCCGTTCCAGGGCGCGACAAAATAAGTGTAGCAAGGTTTCGAATATGAAATAAATTTTCACTGCAGTTTCAAAGCATCCAGAGCCTCCACAGAGCTCTGTCTGCATTTGAATAATTGATATGAAACTTCCTGGCAGATTAAAACTGTGTTCCAGACCAAGTCTCGACCTCTGGACCTTTGCCTTTCGTGGGCAAGTGCTTGGTAGAGCACTTGCCCGCGAAAGGCAAAGGTCCAGTGTTCGAGTCTCGGTCCGCCACACAGTTTTAATCTGCCATGAAGTTTCATATTAGCGCACACTCCACTGCAGAGTGAAATCTGAGTCTGGAATAATTAATATGTTTTTGTGGTCTTCACTCCGAATCCTATTTAACGCAGCTACTGCAACCTGCATCCATTTGAAGTTGCTTACTCTGTTTATCCCTTGGTCTCAGTCTACAGTTATTTCCCCCACAAGATGCAGAGAGAAGGTGAATCCTGATGTCTGCATATAATTTCCTTCTCCCCAAAATGGTCAGTGAAGGGGAGCACCTAGTTTGCGTCTTATTTCGGCAGACAGATGAACAATATCTTACGTCCTCAGTCGGTAAGATACTACAGAAGAATTCAGAAATGAAGCTGCAAAATTTAGGTTCTGCTTTGTAGACCGGTACTATATGCTACAAGGTTTTACTTGCCAGGAATAAAAAAGGTTGTAAATTATTTCGTGACTGGAATTCTAACTAGTTACACTCTGATCCACTATCATCACATTAAGTTTTGTTAAATAACTCGGCGACGATTTTCGATGGCGTGTCAGAGCTATTCAATATTACATAAACATACAGTTGCAAGTAGAACATAAATATTGCAAAGTTCATTGCATACAATATCTTTCAACAAAAGATGATAATGTTCTTATTGTTGTAGCTGCTGATGGGCCTTGCGATCGAGGAATGTCTGGAGAGTTAAGAGAAAAAAGGTAAGCCAACTGTCGGTATTATCATGCCTACAGGCCTGTACTTGAGTGCAGAGGCAAAACGAGAAAGAGAGACAGAGGTTGTGAGAAATAAGGGGGGAGGGGGGAAGGTGGAGGCCTGTGTGTGACGTGTAAACATGAGGCAAGCATAAATAACAAGCCTACGGATCAAGCGTTAGCCTGTGTCAACACAATTACGCGGCTGATGTATGATGATCGGCTATCTGATATGCAGTCCTGTAAACACACTTACGTACTTACCTCGCGTCACCCAACACGCTGGCTGCCTCTGCTGACCTGCTTCCAGTTAGAGCTAACAACTGGTGAAGATAATACGTCTGGGAAGAGAAACCAGCACTTCGTCGTCGCCTTTCTGAACTGCTTTGCCGGTGAAGTTGACACTGGATGTATCGTAAGTGACAGCAAAAACTGACAAAGGTGAATGCAGACGATAAATCAAGAACAATGTTGCAGCAAGCATGGGCGAGAACGAGTTGCTTGTGAGGTAAATGCAAACATGAAGTTATCTGCTAATCGCTAAATTTTCTGTAGAGTCATTCGTATTTCTGGATTTAAAGATGTAATTTAAAGCTGCAACGAATTTATTTTTTTATGATTGAACACATTTTTCGCTGCTACCATTTCAGATTCCTTTTCCATTTAGGGTAACAGTTTTTCATTTACCTAATTTCTGATATTGTCGTTAATGTTTTTATGGAAACACATTTCTTTGCAATCGCTTTTCTTGTGTCTTCGTTTCCCTTTTGTGAGGGGCAGTCAAATGAAAACCGAACACCCACCACAACGGGACCATGGAACGGTTCCACTCAAAAGTGACCACTAAACTCGTTAAGACATTTCTCTGCCTCGTGATGACTGGGTGTTGTGTGATGTCCTTAGGTTAGTTAGGTTTATGTAGTTCTAAGCTCTAGGGGACTGATGACCATAGATGTTAAGTCCCATAGTGCTCAGAGCCATTTGGACCTCGTTAAGACATTTACCCCACTGAGATATCAGAGATCAGCGATAGGCCGCTCACGGGATCCACAACTGCACTTACTCTTGAACTTCCTCGTCCAACTGAAACAGACGTCTTCACGTGTCTTTCTTCAGGTCGCCAAAAATGCGAAAATCAAACTATAGATGACTCAGCCTATATAGAGAATGTTGCAATGTTTCCCAACCTAATCGCTGAAGCATAGCCTTTGTCAGAATGGCAGTGTGGGGGCGGGCCTTACCGTGCATGAGGATGATTCTGTCCGACAGCATTCCTGGGCTGGGCTGTCGTTACGCTGTCGGACAGGATCATTCTGTTGCCCGATAAAGCACCCCCAAAACTGCCAATCGTAAGAAGACTACGCTTCAGCGATTTGGTTGGAAAACACTGCAACATCATCTTTAGAGCCCGGATATTTTACCGTGTGATTGTCACATCTTTGGCAATCTGAAGAAAGACATGTGTTGGTCGATTCAGTCAGACGAGGAAGTACAAGAATGTGTGCGATTGTGGATCCGTCAGTGGCCGACCACATTCTACGAAACAGGAACTGATCGTCTAGTCTCCCAAAGGGTAAACGTGTAGATTCTTATGGTGATAACCTTTGAATTGATCCATTCCATGGCCCGGTTGAAGCGGATGTCCGGTTTTCATTTGACTGCCCTTTAAAGATGATATCTTTCCTGGGTCACTATAAATTTTATTCTTCGGGCATCATGTTATTTTTTTGTCCTGCTTCATAAATCAAAAGTATTTGAGTATATACTACGTATAATTTGAGATGTATGCAAAGTTTTCAAACGTGGAAAAACACATGAGACTGGTGTATATATGGATAAACACCCTCCAATTAGCATTACCTCCAGCATGTTATGTAGACTATTCGGATAAAATATTTTAACTAAACAGGTGATGGATAATTCAACCATTACTGAAACGTGATTGGCTTCATTACATTCAACTATGCACCAAAACATTATGATCACCTGCTTCATACACTATGTGATCAAAAGTATCAGGACACCCCGAACCATACATTTTTCATATGTGGTATTGTGCTGCCACCTACTGCCAGGTACTCCATATCAGCAACGTCAGTAGTCACCAGACATTGTCAGAGAGCAGAATGGGGTGCTCCACGGAACTCACGGACCTCGAACGTGGTCAGGTGATTGGGTGTCGCTAGTGTCATACGTCTGTACGCAAGATTTACACACTCCTAAACATCCCTAGGCCCACTACTCCCGATGTGATAGTGAAGTGGAAATGTGAAGGGATACTACAGCACAAAAGCGCACAGGCCGACCTCGTGTGTTGACTGACAGATACTGTTGCAGTAGAGGTAAGATATGAGGAAATTGGATGTCCATGATGTATCGTTCTGAGGTCAGAGTCCCGTCAGTGATTACTAGCCGCGACCTGATTCATACAAAACGGCTCTCACACCATAATGTCACGACTAACACTGCTCTGCCTCTCCAAAATACTGGAAGAATGCTGTCTCTCCCCTTGTCGCAGCATACTCGATGACGATTGTCATCTGGGATAATGCAGAACCGCGATTCATCGCTGAACAGAATGCAGTGCCATTCTTCAGTAGTCTATACATCCTCGTCACGGCATCACTCCAAACATAGACGATTGTTTGTGGCGTTATAAGCAACCTATCCCTGGGACGGCAGTTCCCTAGTCTTATTGCTGCATGTCTCCAACCAATGGTGCAGGCTGTCACAGAATGTCTCACGGAGTCCGTAACTTGTTCTTGGATGGCAGCCATTGATGCGCGGGGTACAGAGTGCGTGAGCAAAATACGCCTATCCTCTGTCGTGGTGGTCAGATACGGTCGACCGGAACCTCGACGTTCCTGTGTAGTCAACGACTTGGCTACTGTCACATCCGAATGCCCCACAATTCAACCAATTAGCAAAATGAAGATCCAGAATGAGGTCCCTTTCAAACTCTCTCAGGTACTGACAACGGTTTCTCACTTGAGTGAGCAGCATCTGTGTCCTTCAGTCATGACTCAACATGTGATACTCTTTGGGCCCATTATATGTCCAATCAGGTCTGGCAACAACACTGATGCATTCTGGTGGCCGTTCTACCTGTCAAAGGGCATTGCGTATGCGTAAACAAGACCATTCTGACGAATGCTGCAAGTTATTTGCTTTCACACGTCTCACGCCGTACACGCCAACAGCCAACAGTACGATCGGGCAAAAAATGTGGTTCATCTCAAAAGGCCACCTGTCGCCACTCAGTGGACGTGCAGTTTGTGGAATTGTAGTGCAAATGCCACCATTCATCGCCTATGGACAGCAGTCAGCATGGGTGCATGGACCATATGCTCACTGTGGAGGCCGATACGCAGCAGAGTTCGCTAAACCCATTGGTTCATATCGGCGGTTAGTTGCCCGACAGTTTCACATCTGTTCGCCCGTACACATCCTGCAACCGTCGTTCACTCCGGTCATCTATGGCCCTTGTTGCGCTACTGTTGCCCCGGCATCGGTTTTGGACAACGCCATTTTGCCATGCAAAGCATACTTTAAACACGGCTGCACGCGAAAATTTTACAAACTTGGCCGTTTCGAAAATGCTTCCATCGTTGGCCCTAAAGGCCCTTTAAGAACCGCGCGCGGTGGCCGCGCGGTTAGAGGCGCCATGTCACGGATTGCGCGGCCGCTCCCGTCAGAGGTTCGAGTCCTATCTCGGGCGTGGGTGGGTGTGTGTTGTTCTTAGCATAGGTTAGATTATGTTAATTTAAGTAGTGTGTAGCCGGCCGGTGTGGCCGTGCGGTTCTAAGCGCGTCAGTTTGGAACTGCGTAACTGCTACGGTCGCAGGTTCGAATCCTCCCTCAGGCATGGATGTGTGTGACGTCCTTAGGTTAGTTAGGTTTAACTAGTTCTAAGTTCTAGGGGACTGATGACCTCAGTAGTTAAGTCCCATAGTGCTCAGAGCCATTTGCACCATTTAAGTAGTGTGTAAGTCTAGCAGTTTGGCCCCTTAGCAATTGACACACACACATACACACACACACACACACACACACACACACACACACACACTCACACACATACACAAACACACGCCCTTTCCGACCTAAGATAAATTGCTCCATTTCCGCATTACGATAACGACTGCGTTCTTTTTTTTCTTTATTGTGATTTCATTCCCCTGCCCCATATGGGCAGGGGAGGGCTGTCAGCAGCACAATCCGCCGCTCTTCAGCCGAGTGACATGACAACTAAAACAAGAATAAAATAATACATACATAAGGAGGTAAAAAAGGGGAACATAAAACAGAGCAAGGGGAGAAAATGGAGGTAAAAATACACTGACATGTAGACGTTCATTGGGGACAGTTAAAAAAGTCACCAGAAAGTTAAAAAACACAGTTGGCGATTCTTAAAACACAGAGAAGACACTGGATGCGCATGCACAGGTTAAAAGTTGGCCACAGTATTAAAAACACTCCGAAACAACACACTTAAAACCCACTTGGAGCACACACGACGAAGAATAAAACTACCAGGTGGGACCTGCCGAGGGAAAGGTCAGAGAGGATGGAAAAGGAGGGGAGAGCATGGGGCAGCTGGGGAAGCGGCGGGATGAAGAGAGGAGGGGCAACCGTGGGTTCACGAAGAGGCAGGAGACACATGGGGCGGGAGAGGAAAAGGGAAGACAGGGCAGGAGGGAGCGCAGAGACGCTGAAAGAAGGCACAAGAGATGGAGGGGGAGTAGGAGGGGGAAGCTGCTCAGGAGGAGGGAGGGGGAGGAGAGGGAGCCGTGAGGAGGAGGCAGGAAGAGGGGGTTAGAGTTGGTAGGAAGGGTAGATGTCAGGGCGAAGCTCATCATCCGGGAGTAGTAGACGGTGGAAGTTGTGTTGGGAAAGGAGACGGAGGGTGTGGAGATGGAGAGAGGGAGGGACACAACGGTAAAGGCGCGGCAACTGGTCGGGAGTGGAGAGGAAAGGAGACACCAGAGGGTGAGGGGGATCAAGGCAGTGGACAATATATAGTGTGCGGATGTGTTCAAGGAAAAGGAGAAGGTGGGGGAAGGGGATGAGGTCATAGAGGATGCGCGTGGGGGACGGAAGGCGGATGCGAAAGGCGAGGCGGAGTGCATGGCGTTCAAGGATTTGGAGGGCGTTATAGAACCGGGGAGGGGCGGAAATCCAAGCGATGCTGGCATAACAAAGGATGGGGCGGTTCATGGATTTGTAGGTGTGGAGGATGGTGGAAGGATGCAGACCCCACGTCCGGCCGGACAGGAGTTTCAGGAGGCGGAGGCAGTTGTGAGCTTTTTTTTCGATGGTAAGGAGATGGGGAGTCCAGGTGAGGTGGCGGTCGAGTGTGAGGCCATGGTATTTGAGGGTAGGAGTGAGGATGATCGCCTGGGTCTTGGAGGGATTTACACGGTGGAACCACTGGTTGCACCAAGCGGTGAATTGGTCAAGGTTGGTTTGGAGGGTACGTTGGGACCATTGAAGGGTAGGATAAAGAGCTAGGAAGGCGGTGTCATCAGCGAACTGGAGAAGATGAGGGGAGGTTTGGGCATATCAGCAGTGTACAGGAGATAGAGGAGAGGGGAAAGGACAGAACCTTGGGGCACGCCGGCAAGGGGGTAAAAAGTACGGGAGTTGGAATTGTGGATAGTCACATAGGAGGGACTATGGGAGAGGAAGGAAGCAACGAGACGGACGACGTTGATGGGGAGAGCATTGGTCTGGAGTTTGAAAAGGAGCCCGGGATGCCAGACACGGTCATAGGCGTTCTGGAGATCAAGGGAAACAAAGATAGCAGAGCGACAGGAGTTAAGTTGGAGGGAAAGAAGATGGGTAAGGTTAAGGAGCTGGTCGTCAGCAGAGAAGGAATGCCGGAAGCCACATTGGGTAAGAGGAAGGAGGCGGTGCTGGTTAAGGTGGCGGTGGATACGGCGAGAGAGGATGGCCTCAAAGACCTTACTGAACATGGAGGTGAGGCAGATGGGACGATAGGAAGAGGTAGCAGAGGGGGGTTTGTTAGGCTTAGGGAACAGCAGGACACGGGAAGTCTTCCACAGGAACGACTGCGTTCCCCCTGCTCTCTTTATATACCCTCCACTGCTAATGGTTATTGCAGTTGACAACGAACGTAGGCGGTGCTACATTAAAATGAGTGGATCGTGTGTTCAAGGAAAAACGGAAAGTTCCATGCCCAGACAGTAAGGACTTCAGCTTAAAAAAGTGCCGCTACTAACTGACAAAAGTCTTCCAAATACGAGGCGTCTTTTTTAAGTAAGTTTCGTTTTGTTGTAGACACTAGTAGTTCGCGCGCATACCGCAACGAGCGCGTGCGTCGTGTACTGGCATGCCTAGGGAACAGCTGTGCTGTTTCAGCTCTGTAGCTAACCTGTACGGTTCTGTTCTGTGCTTTCAAAATGTTTAAGACTACCAACTCGCCCGCCGCATGTGAGGTTCACTCAGTGATACGGTTTTTGTCAGCAAGGAACCTGTCTGCTGCAGAAATTCATCGACAGATTTGCGAAGTGTATGGTGATTCTGTTATGAGTGAAAGCAAAGTGCACAAGTGGGTACGAGAATTCAAAGATGGCCGTGACAACGTCCATGATGAAGATCGCTCCTGTCGCCCTTCTTTGATTACAGACGATTTGGTGGCTTCAGTTGAAGCGAGGATTCGTGAGAACAGGCGCTTCAAAATAACAGGTCTCTCAAGTGAATTTCCTAACGTGTCGAGATCAGTGCTTTACAACATTGTTTCTGAACCCCTAAAGTTTAGGAAACTGTGCTCCCGTTGGGTCCCGAAACTCCTAACTGAGGACCACAAAAACCAAAGATCTGAGAGTGCAATGAAGTTCTTGACTCGTTATCACGATGAAGGTGACGGCTTCTTGAGTCAGATTGTAACTCGAGACGAAACATGGGTTGTTTCGCATATCACGCCCGAATCGATGCAACAGAGCATGGAATGGAGACACACACACACTCGCCTGTAAAAGTCAAGGCCAAACAGACTCTGTCCCAGCTCAAAATCATGGCGTCGGTGTTTTGTGATAGGCATTGTGTTTTCTTGGTCGACTTCATGCAAAGAGGAACCACTATCAATGCAGAAGCATACTGCCAAACCCTGAGAAAGCTATGCAGAGCGATTCAAAACAAAACACGCGGCATGCTGACAAAAGGGAATTGTCCTTCTCCATGACAATGCAAGACCTCACACTGCAGGTCAGACCCGCGATTTATTGGACAGTTTTGGCTCGGAAGGTTTAGACCACTGACCCTACAGTCCTGATCTTGCGCCGAGCGATTACCATCTGTTCCTCCGCCTCAAACAAAACCTCAGTGGCAACCGTTAGAATGATGACGACGACGTGAAAACGGCAGTGGTTATCGGAGCAGGCGGCAAGTTTTCATAAAGAGATTTTAAAATTGGTTGAGAGGTATGACACGTGTTTCAACAAACTTGGCAATTATGTCGAAAAATGGAGTGAAGTATGTACTTTCTGAAAATAAATTTACTTTTTGAAATAACCTTTCATTGTGTACTTACGTTCAAACGGACCTTACTTAAAAAACACGCCTCGTAAATATACATATTATTTTATCGACCACATTTTTTAGTAAAATTCTATTCTTGTTAGGTTATTCTAATTGGATCATTGCTTCTACCGAAAGTTTCAAGACATATGAAACACAGGACTTGAATGCACAAAATATCCTACTGAAACTCTAGGTAGGGAAAAATAGTCACTTATTTATTGAAAAATTACTATGAAATTTAAGGTAATTCAATTGAGTGGTGTGTACGTATATACATGCGTCTTTGCGCATACAATCATACACAGTACAAGGAATTATCTATATCTACATACATACTCCGCAATCCACCATAGGTGCGTGGCGGAGGGTACCTCGTACCACAACTAGCATCTTCTCTTCCTGTTCCACTCCCTAACAGAACGAGGGAAAAACGTCCGCCTATATGCCTCTGTACGAGCCCTAATCTCTCTTATCTTTGTGGTCTTTCCGCGAAATATGAGTTGGCGGCAGTAAAATAGTACTGCAGTCAGCCTCAAATGCTGGTTCTCTAAATTTCCTCAGTAGCGATTCACGAAAAGAACGCCTCCTTTCCTCCAGAGACTCCCACCCGAGTTCCTGAAGCATTTCCGTAACACTCGCGTAATGATCAAACCTACCAGTAACAAATCTAGCAGTCCGCCTCTGAATTGCTTCTACACTCCTGGAAATGGAAAACAGAACACATTGACACCGGTGTGTCAGACCCACCATACTTGCTCCGGACACTGCGAGAGGGCTGTACAAGCAATGATCACACGCACGGCACAGCGGACACACCAGGAACCGCGGTGTTGGCCGTCGAATGGCGCTAGCTGCGCAGCATTTGTGCACCGCCGCCGTCAGTGTCAGCCGGTTTGCCGTGGCATACGGAGCTCCATCGCAGTCTTTAACACTGGTAGCATGCCGCGACAGCGTGGACGTGAACCGTATGTGCAGTTGACGGACTTTGAGCGAGGGCGTATAGTGGGCATGCGGGAGGCCGGGTGGACGTACCGCCGAATTGCTCAACACGTGGGGCGTGAGGTCTCCACAGTACATCGATGTTGTCGCCAGTGGTCGGCGGAAGGTGCACGTGCCCGTCGACCTGGGACCGGACCGCAGCGACGCACGGATGCACGCCAAGACCGTAGGATCCTACGTAGTGCCGTAGGGGACCGCACCGCCACTTCCCAGCAAATTAGGGACACTGTTGCTCCTGGGGTATCGGCGAGGACCATTCGCAACCGTCTCCATGAAGCTGGGCTACGGTCCCGCACACCGTTAGGCCGTCTTTCGCTCACGCCCCAACATCGTGCAGCCCGCCTCCAGTGGTGTCGCGACAGGCGTGAATGGAGGGACGAATGGAGACGTGTCGTCTTCAGCGATGAGAGTCGCTTCTGCCTTGGTGCCAATGATGGTCGTATGCGTGTTTGGCGCCGTGCAGGTGAGCGCCACAATCAGGACTGCATACGACCGAGGCACACAGGGCCAACACCCGGCATCATGGTGTGGGGAGCGATCTCCTACACTGGCCGTACACCACTGGTGATCGTCGAGGGGACACTGAATAGTGCACGGTACATCCAAACCGTCATCGAACCCATCGTTCTACCATTCCTAGACCTGCAAGGGAACTTGCTGTTCCAACAGGACAATGCACGTCCGCATGTATCCCGTGCCACCCAACGTGCTCTAGAAGGTGTAAGTCAACTACCCTGGCAAGATCTCCGGATCTGTCCCCCATTGAGCATGTTTGAGACTGGATGAAGCGTCGTCTCACGCGGTCTGCACGTCCAGCACGAACGCTGGTCCAACTGAGGCGCCAGGTGGAAATGGCATGGCAAGCCGTTCCACAGGACTACATCCAGCATCTCTACGATCGTCTCCATGGGAGAATAGCAGCCTGCATTGCTGCGAAAGGTGGATATACACTGTACTAGTGCCGACATTCTGCATGCTCTGTTGCCTATGTCTATGTGCCTGTGGTTCTGTCAGTGTGATCATGTGATGTATCTGACCCCAGGAACGTGTCAATAAAGTTTCCCCTTCCTGGGACAATGAATTCACGGTGTTCTTATTTCAATTTCCAGGAGTGTATGTCCTCCCTCAATCCGACCTGATAGGGATCCCAAACGCTCGATCAGTACTTAAGAATAGGTCGTATTAGTGTTTTATAAGCGGTCTCCTTTACAGATGAGCCACATCTTCCGAAAATTCTACTAATGAACCGAAGACGACTATCCGCCTTCCCCACAACTGCCGTTACATGCTTGTCCCACTTCATATCGCTCTGCAATGTTACGCCCAAATATTTAATCGACGTGACTGTGTCAAGCGCTACACTACTAAGGGAGTATTCAAACATTACAGGATTCTTTTTCCTATTCATCTGCATTAATTTACATTTATAAACATTTAGAGTTAGCTGCCATTCTTTACACCAATCACAAATCCTGTCCAAGTTATCTTGTATCCTGCTACAGTCACTCAACGACGACGCCTTCCCGTACACCACAGCATCATCAGCAAACAGCCGCACATTGCTATTCACCCTATCCAAAAGCGGACCTACCACACTTCCCTGGGGCACTCCAGATGATACCCTCACTTCCGATGAACACTCACCATCGAGGACAACGAACTGGGTTCTATTACTTAAGAAGTCTTCGAGCCACTCACATACTTGGGAACCAATCCCATTTGCTCGTACCTTAGTTAGGAGTCTGCATCTATGTCATAGTTTCGAAAGTTTTTGGATGAATTAATAAGTAATGAATTGACACCGATCAGGTAATGACTCCTGAGAGAGAGCGCTTTTATGTATGCTTATAGTAGAATATTGCAGAACATATTTCTTTTAGATTAGTAAGAAACTCCCAAAATCTTTTAGAAAACACGAAGCTCAATAGAAAGTTACTTGCAGATAGCAGAGCGCTAACTTACAATATCTGACAATGAGTTTGCACCTCGGCGCCTCTGTCCATTTCACTACATTGAACTTATGCTGTAAATTTCTGTGTCTTTGATGTTAGCATTTCCTGGAGGCTTTAACCGCTGATACATACTGACATTTAATTATCGCTCCACTAACTATTTGTTCTTGATAAATTTTCAATTACACACAAGTGAAACAACCAAATACCAAAAATTAAAGATCACCATTTACTATCATTATATTATTTAAAAAATCATACCAATAAATATGTGTATTGGAGAGATTCCTGATGTGTTGGTGTCTTGAAACAGTATACATTCAAACAACGTAAATTATAAAAGTCACCAAATACGGGATTCAACAGCAAACGGCGTAATCCTACGTGGTATCTCATAAGTTCAGCTTATGAAGCAGAAAGCCATCTTGCATCTCACTGACCACGTTCCGATCCACAAAGCCAAAGTATAATTTGTTTCATTCAGTTTTACAGGCGTCTAACGCTCTGGAACGCGTAATTCCACGTTGTGACGTCATAAAGCTCAACCATCTTTTCCTACACACACGATTTCACGTTCCATGTGAACACGACTTTAAGGGTTGTTGCTTCTGGCAGAGGTTTTTAGTGAAACTTCGCGCGACACCACAAAAGCCTCGGGGACGGACGAAAGGAATGTTTCTCCAGCTTTCACCTTCATCGATTCGAGGGAACCGTGGAAAATCTCAGTAAATATCGATAGTCCGTGATTTAAATCCCAATTTCCAAAAATGTAGGTCGGCTGTTTAAAGGTGTAAATTACGGCGCCGCCCATCTCGATACTGAAATACAATTCGAGTAGGACAGCTCGTTCTGTATTATCACGAAATAGCAGAGTCGGTGTTACGAATATTATACGCAAATTGGGGTAGCAATCATTAAAACAAATGCGTTTTTCGTTGCGTTTCTTTTCATGAAAATTCGCTAACAAATTTTCTTCTCCGAATGCGAAAGTATTTTGTTGACGCTCACCTACATAGGGAGAAATAGTCATCGAAATAAAATAAGACAAATTAAGCTCGCACGGAAAAATTTAAGTGTTCGTTTTTCCCGCACTCAGTTTGGGAGTGGAAGGGTAGAGAGCTAGCCTCAAGGTGGTTGGATGAGCCCTCGCTTAAGTGTGAATTGCTGTATACTAATGTACACGTACATGAGACCACGTTCATTATGTAATTACCTTTTCGGATTCCTGAAATAGTATAAAAGGACTGCGAAATAACCAACAAGTCAGAAGTGTGAAAATGTGTCCGTGGTGAAAAAACGTGGAGAAGAGGAAAAACTGCGTTTCGAATATTTATAGCAACAGCTGTAATCGTTTCCCACCTCTGTACCTCTTTCAGATGTGGTTAAATGATTCTGAATTATGTTCTTTAAAAATGTTATTAATTAACGTCTTTTCTACGGAAATATTAGTCTCAATGCAAATTTGAAGAAGTGAGCTGGTAAAATTGTGAACGATAATTGTAAGTGTGTAAGCGCGAACCGTTTGCAGATACAGAATTCTATTCAAAAAAATGGCTCTGAGCACTATGCGACTCAACTGCTGAGGTCATCAGTCGCCTAGAACTTAGAACTAATTAAACCTAACTAACCTAAGGACAGCACACAACACCCAGCCATCACGAGGCAGAGAAAATCCCTGACCCCGCCGGGAATCGAACCCGGGAACCCGGGCGTCAGAATTCTATTAAACATTAATGATGCGCAAGAGTAGTTAACGATATTACAATATGTTTCAGTTTCATTATTTTGCAGTCCGGAAAGTCAGTAAAATTGGCATTAAAATTGCTACGCTAATGAAGCATTTTTATTGACACAATTTAAAGCGTTCGATTACATGACGGTGCTGTCCTTGGAATAAATATTTAACACATTTGAACATAATTCGTAGTTCTGTCGAAACTTGTTATGTGAATAAATTTACATGAAGTGGAGGATGGTGGGGAAAAAAGGGAAAGGGTGGGTGGGAAGCGCGTGACTTCAGCTGCACAGATCATTATCAAGTTGATAATTTGTGACAAACTGGGACTCGAACCCGGATCCGCCGCTTCTCATGAGCGTTTTCAGTGACCGCTTCGGCCATCCGGACACGGTATCTGACCTACTCAAATTTTCAACATATCGCACGCCTCAATGTAGCGTTCCTCGTCCATTAGTCCCCTGAGGTTAAGGGCCCTAGCCGCGCGGGATTAGCCGAGCGGTCTAAGGCGCTGCAGTCATAGACTGTGCGGTGGAGGTTCGAGTCCTCCCTCGGGCATGGGTTTGTGTGATTGTCCTTAGGATAATTTAGGTTAAGTAGTGTGTAAGCTTAGGGACTGATGACCTTAGCAGTTAAGTCCCATAAGATTTCACACACATTTTAAGGGCCCTAATTTCGTCCCCGCTCCTAATCTCGTCCCCCTAGTAATTTACGGTTCTCGCAGCTGGTGGCAAATGTTTAGCTGTGCATTTTGCGTGACCTCTGTTCATTGTATTGTTGAGAGGGTTTGTTGTGTGGAGCGCGTGTAGCTTGCGTGTACAAAGAAATCCATTGTTTTATGCTGAGGTAAGCCTGCAATTTCTAAAGTGAGCACTGATTTTTGTTCCAAATATTGGATTGTTTTTCAATTGTGTGTTGCAGTTTCCGGCGTGTAATCGTTACAATCAAGGATTTGGCCTGTGCTGTTGTAGTGGCTAATATAATAAATCTTGGGATGTTCGTAATATCGTCCCCCATGCAGTTCCTATTTTAGTCCCGAGGACGAAATTTGGAACTCATATTAAACACTGATTTTATTGCTGTTTATCTACGCCGTCATAGGAATTCGTATGGTACACATCTGAAAAAACTTGAAAAGATTGTTCATTCGCGACATTCAAGTGATTTATAGTAGCGAAACTGCCTGGCATTGTTAGAAAGGAAAAATACATTTAAATTCATTGTCCTTTAGAAAATTTTTATTGGAGACGTACGAATATTTTTTTTTGTCTTCCTTTTCTCCAGTGTTAACACAGGTTCCTGATCTATATTAACGACTTAGGAGACAATCTGAGTAGCCGTCTTAGATTGTTTGCAGATGATGCTGTTATTTACTGTCTTGTAAAGTGTAATGATCAAAACGACTTGCAAAATGATTTAGATAAGATACCTGTATGGTGGGAAAAGTGGCAATTGACACTGAATGAAGAAAAATGTGAAGTTGTCCACATGAGTACTAAAAGGAACCAGCTAAAATTTCGATTACGCAATAAGTCACACAAATCTGAAGGCTATAAATTCAGCTAAATACTTAGGGATTACAGTTACAAATAACCTAAGTTGGAGCGATCACATAGATAATATTGCGGATAGAGCAAACCAAAGACTGCGATTTATTGGCAGAACACTTAGAAGGTGCAACAGGTCTACTAAGGAGACTGCTTACACTACGCTTGTCCGCCCTATTCTGTAGTACTGCTGTGCGGTGTGGGATCCGCATGAGGTGGGACTGACGGTTGGCATCGTAAAAGTACAAAGAACGCCAGCTCGTTTTGTATTATCGCGAAATAGGGGTGATAGTGTCACAGACATGATACGTGAATTGGAGAAGCAATCATTAAAACAAAGGTGTTTTTCGTTGCGACGGGATCTTCTTACGAAATTTCAATCACCAGTTTTCTCCTCCGATTGCGAAAACATTCTATTGCCACGCACCTACATAGGGAGACATTATCATCACGATAAAATAAGAGAAATCAGGGCTCACACAGAAAAATTTAGGTGCTCTTTTTTTAGCGCGTGGCGTTCGAGAGTGGAACGGTAGAGAGACAGCTTGAAGGTGGTTCAAAAATGGCTCTGAGTACTGTGGGACTTAACTTCTCAGGTCATCAGTCCCCTATAACTTAGAACTACTTAAACCTAACTAACCTAAGGACATCACACACATCCATGCCCGAGGCAGGATTCGAACCCGCGACCGTAGCGGTCGTGCAGTTCCAGACTGTAGCGCCTACAACCGCTCGGTCAACCCGGCCGGCGAAGGTGGTTCATAGAACCCTCGGCCAGGCACTTTGTTGTGAATAGCAGAGTAATCATGTTGATGTAGATGTAGGTCGAATACTGGCTATAATATGTTACAATAATTTAAGTGTAACTTACCTTCAAGTGGAACATAAATTCAGGAGACACATAAAAATTTGTAGCCTCTCTGTAATATTGCAGAACTTACACAGGTCCTAACACACAAAGTTGACGAAATTTGGGCCCCCCTAATTTACCCGCAAAATGTTGATTCCCGTAAGAGTTTGGACGATATTAGTGCCTCCGCACTGAAACAAACGTATAGGAGCCGTCGCGCTCTTATATAGTGTCTGTTCTGTCGGACGAACTCTAAGAATATTTAATAATATTTCTACAATTACTTCATTCTCAAATACTACTGATGGATTAATTCTTTACTTGCTTTAAAAAAGCAATGGACGTTATGTAAAAAAAAAATCCAAGCTAATTTCGATAGTTTTCATAAGACATCGTCCTTCTATGGTCCTAAATTGTTGAACACTCTCTGTAAGTCTCTTCAGCGCACTTATTAAGTAGTGATAAATTTTTGTGACAAGATGTGAAGAGCCTCCGTTTAATACGCCCACTGCAGTGTCTTTCAGTGCAGGGAGCTGCTGTTATGAAGGATAGACGCTGCTGCCTGGCGTGTGGAGTGTCATATCAGGCGCGAGATATCGCAGAACGCCGTGTTTACGAGAAAAAAGAAGCGCCGGAGTGTGTTGGCTAATGACGTCTGTTAGCAGGCTAGCATGCCGCGCAGACATTTGCTGTGTCGTCAGATGGCTATCGCCGCAGAGACCTGGCGACCTGGTTGTGGCTTACGGTCAGTCTGTGCTCGCCGCTGTCTATCTCTCCCCATCTCCTGCCCGCCTCGCGGGGACTTATTCCGATGTCATAACGATGTCATTAGAACAGCTTTCTTGGTGTTTGCTTGGGGAATTACTGTTACACGTTCCAGGGGCGGATCGATGGGGTGGAATGGCACCCAGACATGAGACGCCTTAATGAGGGTGTTGCGTCCGAAACAGAAACGGGAAACAGTCACCAGTTTTGCAGTTACTTCTGTTTAACTAGAAGAGCGTTGAAGGTTCGCTCACAGCTTCTCTCCTGTCACAAATTAAAAAAATATCGGTTTATGTAGCTATAATATGCAACCAATTTGATAAAATTTACTGTACCATTTGCGGCGGCGCGGTTCCTTCCGACCCTTTACGACGAACCTGCGCCTACCTGTGAACATTGTCTCAGCATATCATCAGTAGGGAAGCCGAGCTAAACCTACTGTACTTCGACGTGAACCAGGCTCCAATTAAAGTCACTAATCTACATTTCTGGAGAAAGTTTTCACACGAAATGAAAGGTTGGAAATTCTGTCCTTAATTAATATATTCTGAAACTTAGGTGAACAAGTATCACTGCCAAGCCTATGCTAGTCTTAACACAGTCACTCGCATCCCTTTCACTCACGTTAGCAAGTTTATGGTGTTGCGTTTCCCAAAAACACTTTTGATGTATGAAACACTGCTAGATCCGGCAACTTATCATTTCCATCGGAACTACTACTACACAATTCCGAACTGTTTCATGGCTAGGCTCCGACTCTTCTCTAGAATACTCTAAGTCTTCTCTACCAGCAGAGAAAGGCGCGCGAAGAATATTGCTTTACCATTGGTCAGTTTACTCAACAGCCTTGCAAAACAACACTCTCCCGCGTCAGTCCGCGCTTTTCATCAATAACCAGTCGCAAAATAGTAAACCTAACGACTGCACTTTTTACCGACGTAATTATCTAATATGCTGCAGTTTTGTTCATGCATAAAGTTATTTACTACTGTTATTTATACCTGAATTAACTTTCCCTTTACCATAAACTTACTTTACAAATCTATTCTACAAAATTCCCCTTTGTCTATATCCATATTTCTTCGAAATGTTCCCACACTAAATCCCACTACATAACTCGTTAAACAATTATCTTCATACTAACCTTAAACCACACTCACGCATCATTCATACTACTAAAACACATTTATAGCATTTTACATACACAAAAAGACATAATAACACTTTGTGAAAATACTAGATCAGTTTATGGAAAACATTCTATTACTTTAGTACACTCTAGTGAGCACAATCGAAACTAAATCACAGTCCCCTATCCAATACTGTCCTCTATCGGCTGATACATAAACTACGTGCGCGTCCAGTCTCGCGTCACCATCTGTCACTATCCAGCTCTGAGACATATCTCCCACTTAACTGCCTCCAAGGCAGGATCGGTATATGGCGCTAGCCTCACATTAACAAGTTTTCGAGTCACTACTGGCTCATCGTCAGATGGAGGTGCTACAGGAACATTATATTCCGAACTATATGCAGCTAGCTCTATGAGTCAAGTGCTGCTGCAAATGGCGCAAATTTGGTTAAAGAAATAGTTACGAAACGGAAAGATCGTTACGTTGTACGATATTACATGACAAATTCATTCCGATAATGTACAGTGACTCCTAAGAGTATTTGTCCGACCTTAGCGCAATCATAAAAATATAGCTAAGAAACGAACAATAATAATAAGTCATGGTCGAAGTAGGCTGTATTCTGTTTATTATCCGTGCAATTGGCCAATTTCAACAACGGGTATTTTCAAGCACCTGTAGTGCGATCAAAATGATGACGTTTGTTTTTATATCATTTGTCCACAAGTTTCACAAACACACATACTTTATAACCTAAGTTACTAACATTTTTTAAGCTTCACGCTTCGTTTCACGTTCTAGTATATCTCTGGTACATGTGGACAGGTATTCATCGTATTTCTGTGCGTACGTGGCGCAAAAACAATACATAGTGCACATGAGTACACCCATTAGCTGACACAAACAGAAGGCTCCCTTATCATAGTAAAGGTACAGCTTTTATGGTATAGGCAAGGATGATTAGAATCTGTGGCTGGTCGGTAACGTTAAGCAACTACTGGCGGTATATTCACTGGCGTATTATGTTCGTTAATTCTCATATGTACTCTCTTATTAAAAGTAGTGGATCGTAACTCGTACATTATATGCCATGCCATATGTAATATTAGAAATTACGATACAAAATCCTAACTACAAAATATTATGTCGCTAATCGTATATATCTTAATTTCTAATATTACATGTGGCATGTGTATATATCGGGTCTCCTATTTTTTATAAGCACATAGACCTGTTTATTTCTACAATGGTTTACATCAGTTTACAGCTTGAACATTTAGCTATTTTTCGACATAATCACCATTTCTGTCGCTGCATTTTTGAAGACGTTGTGGCAGTTTTGTATGCCCATGTCATACCAGCTCGCAGCCATGCTGTTCAGAAACTTATGAACCTTTTCTTTCACCTCGTCGTCGGAGCTGAATCGCTTTCCGGCCAAATGTTCTTTTAACCTAGGGAACAGGTGATAGTCACTGGGCGACAAGTCAGGACTATAGGGTGGGTGATTATGTTCCAATGAAACTGTTGCAGGACAGCAACGGTTTGCCGAACGATGTGTGGGCGAGCGTTGTCATGGAGAATGTCATAAGCCACACATCACGCTGGTAAATTCCAAACGACGCCTCGCTTGGTTCAAGGAACGTAAACATTGGACTATTGAACACTGGGAAAACGTTGTGTGGAGTTACGAATCACGGTACCCAATGTGGTGATCCTATGGCAGGGTGCTGGTATGGCGGATGCCCGGTGAACGTCATTTGCCAGCGTGTGTGGTGCCAACAGTAAAATTCGGAGGCGGTGGTGTTTATGGTGTGGTCGCGATTTTCATAAAGGGGGTTTTCCCCCTGTTATTGTTTTGCGTGGCACTATCCCAGCACAGGCCTACATTGATGTTTTAAGTACCTTCTTGCTTCCCACTGTTGAAGAGAAATTTGGTAATGGTGATTGCATCTTTCAACACGATCGAGCGCCTGTTCAGAATGCCCAGTCTGTGGCGGAGTGGTTACACGACAATAGCATCCCTGTAATGGACTGGCCTGCATAATAGAGTCCTGGCGTGAATCCTATACAATACCTTTGGGATGTTTTTGAAGCTGACTTTTCGTGCCAGGCCTTAACGACCGACATCGGTACCTCTCCTGCCATTCCTCAAGATACATTCCAGCGCCTGACTGAACGTATGCCTGCAAGAGTGGAAGCTGTCATCAAGGCTAAGGGTGGGCCAACACCATACTGAATTCCAGCATTACCGATGAAGGGCGCCACGAACTGCAAGTGCCAGGTGTCTGGCTTCTTTTTATCACATAGTGTATGTTCAGAATGTCATTTTCAGAATTGCAGACGAATATTTATTTAGCATCCTAAACTGCCTTTCTGTACCTTTGAAATTTTAACTACGTTTTTGTAAATAAAAATCTGTGTTTCTTTATTGTATTCTTCTTTTCACTGATTAACAAACTTGCCCTTGGCCCAGCTGTATTTGATTCTATTTTTCCACTATCTACACACCCTCAAACTCACGTTTTACACGAATATAAAACGGTTTGCCGTTATACACACACACACACATGCGCGCGCGCGCGCATATATATACTCCTGGAAATGGAAAAAAGAACACATTGACACCGGTGTGTCAGACCCACCATACTTGCTCCGGACACTGCGAGAGGGCTGTACAAGCAATGATCACACGCACGGCACAGCGGACACACCAGGAACCGCGGTGTTGGCCGTCGAATGGCGCTAGCTGCGCAGCATTTGTGCACCGCCGCCGTCAGTGTCAGCCAGTTTGCCGTGGCATACGGAGCTCCATCGCAGTCTTTAACACTGGTAGCATGCCGCGACAGCGTGGACGTGAACCGTATGTGCAGTTGACGGACTTTGAGCGAGGGCGTATAGTGGGCATGCGGGAGGCCGGGTGGACGTACCGCCGAATTGCTCAACACGTGGGGCGTGAGGTCTCCACAGTACATCGATGTTGTCGCCAGTGGTCGGCGGAAGGTGCACGTGCCCGTCGACCTGGGACCGGACCGCAGCGACGCACGGATGCACGCCAAGACCGTAGGATCCTACGCAGTGCCGTAGGGGACCGCACCGCCACTTCCCAGCAAATTAGGGACACTGTTGCTCCTGGGGTATCGGCGAGGACCATTCGCAACCGTCTCCATGAAGCTGGGCTACGGTCCCGCACACCGTTAGGCCGTCTTCCGCTCACGCCCCAACATCGTGCAGCCCGCCTCCAGTGGTGTCGCGACAGGCGTGAATGGAGGGACGAATGGAGACGTGTCGTCTTCAGCGATGAGAGTCGCTTCTGCCTTGGTGCCAATGATGGTCGTATGCGTGTTTGGCGCCGTGCAGGTGAGCGCCACAATCAGGACTGCATACGACCGAGGCACACAGGGCCAACACCCGGCATCATGGTGTGGGGAGCGATCTCCTACACTGGCCGTACACCACTGGTGATCGTCGAGGGGACACTGAATAGTGCACGGTATATCCAAACCGTCATCGAACCCATCGTTCTACCATTCCTAGACCGGCAAGGGAACTTGCTGTTCCAACAGGACAATGCACGTCCGCATGTATCCCGTGCCACCCAACGTGCTCTAGAAGGTGTAAGTCAACTACCCTGGCCAGCAAGATCTCTGGATCTGTCCCCCATTGAGCACGTTTGGGACTGGATGAAGCGGCGTCTCACGCGGTCTGCACGTCCAGCACGAACGCTGGTCCAACTGAGGCGCCAGGTGGAAATGGCATGGCAAGCCGTTCCACAGGACTACATCCAGCATCTCTACGATCGTCTCCATGGGAGAATAGCAGCCTGCATTGCTGCGAAAGGTGGATATAGACTGTACTAGTGCCGACATTGTGCATGCTCTGTTGCCTGTGTCTATGTGCCTGTGGTTCTGTCAGTGTGATCATGTGATGTATCTGACCCCAGGAATGTGTCAATAAAGTTTCCCCTTCCTGGGACAATGAATTCACGGTGTTCTTATTTCAATTTCCAGGAGTGTATATACGTACACTTTTTTTCGTGTAAATATAACATTCTGAGGTAGCTCACATCTGTTACGACATTCCACACACCAGTAGGCAACGTCTGTCCGTCAAAAAAGGAGTGCAACTCCCTTCATTGCGAGAAAATGACGTGTGTGTGTGTGTGTGTGTGTGTAAGTACTACCTTCTCTTTGTTGGTGTACACTGTACTCACACAAACTTCCAGCTGAAGGCGTTCAACTGAATGACCAGTGCGCATTCCCCTTGTGTTTCTTTATAGTCAATTGTAACAAGGTGACGAGTTGATGGACACACTGAGTAGGTAGATAACATATAGACAGCGCGTTTCTACGATCGCGGCCCGATTATGAGTTTCATTGTGTTTATTGGCCTACGGTTGCACGCATATATTATGTTCAAACACACAGCGTTTTAGAAAGCTAAAAAAAATCTTCAATTATGTAGTGAATGACACAAAAAAACATATAACGTCTTACAATAATACTGAAATAAATACAACGGCACTTTAAGTTAACAACCAAGATTACAAACAGTGCGAAAGAACGGATGGGTTATGGTTGTACGACGCATAGATCTGCTCGAGATCTGCATTAAGATTCTTGATGCAGTTCCCTAAGAGGGAATGAGGCTGCCCACAAGGGCATTTGGGATCAGCCCTATTCCTTGTCTCTGTATTTGACTGGGTAACCACCACACTACATGTGTTTGCCAATCCACATGGTTCAACAAGTGTATAAGCTCATTTCTTTATCTCAATCACCTGCACACCGTCAATGGAGCAAATATTTAATAATCATATGCGAGAAATGGGGCTCTTTGGGATTTGTACAAAGACCTGTCTTTTAGAAATTGGTGTCGCAAATATTATGTTTTACGCCAAAGGTTGGAGCAAATCCCCACTTTGGGCACTTCGGAGGCCTGTACGGTGCTATCGACTGCTACTGTGATTCAGATCGCTGTCGATTTCAATGCGAGTCTTCAGGAACCCATTTGTATCACTACAGTATGGAGACAAATGCATCATGTAGGCTTCAACAATCGGCGTCACATCCAGTGCCTTCCCATGACTTTGGCCATTCAGTGTATCATCATCATCATCATACCAGTGACAAAACCTATATTTCTTTATAAAAATGTCTGTTGTTTACTTCTTATAGACACAGTTGTGAAGTCAAGGCCGAAGAATGGATCAGCTTGGGAAGAATACTATTAACAAGGTTCCCAGAACACAAATTATCTCATCTTGACTCCTTTTGAATTTCGCTCTGTAGGAAGGAAACAAAATTTTCTACCCATTCATCACATTTGCTCGAAGATGCAAAGTATGTCATTGTAATAAGTGTTTTTATCGTGGGGCATTACGTATTTCTACAAAGGCTGCTGCGGAAGTTGGAATTATTCAGAATCGGCTGTTGCAAATGTCGTTGATATACCGTCATTCTCGGTGGATACAGGATTATTGTCATGGGTTCAGGATTGTTATGTTCACATTTCCAATAGCACGTTGCTTTTGTCGAAGTGTTGACGCAGGACTCTGATACCTGGTCTGTTTAGGCGAAACAGATGAAGATACGACCGGTGACAATAATCTAACTTGCTATCGATCATCACCATATGAGTCCAGCATGAACACGAGCCATTTCTTGCCATTGGAGTCGGTACTGAGGGCGGTAACATATAAAGGTGATGGGAAGTTTTCATCGCTATTTGCTTATATCACTGATTCCTGTCTCACTGGGCCAGTTACGACCATACAGGGCCTATATGTTAACTATTTGTACTGAACTGTGATTGACAACAAGGTCTGTAACAGTGCAAATGTACATTTATACTCCACAAGGTACCGTTCGGTGTGTGCCGAAGGGTACTTCTCGTACTATTACCATTTTCCCCATTTTCTGGTGCTTAAGAGTAGCGACTGTCGGTTAACCTCCGTGTGAACTGTAATTTCTCTGCTTTTTCAGGAATGAGCATTTCTCAAAAAGCGTGTAAGGGGAAGTAATATGTTGTCAGTCTTTACTTGGAATGTTTGTTCTCGGAATTTCAGTGATAGATCTCAGAGAGATACATTCGTGGCATAACTAGTCTGGGGCGACCGGATCAATACCCCCGGACATCTGAGAACAACGAGCTCCACGGCATCCAAAAGAAAGAAATGAAAAAAATGAGGAAAAATTAAAATTCGTTTTTCTATCGTTATTTTCATAGCATCCATGTACACCTGCCCAAAAGTGTACTTATGCTTCACCTAACTGTCCGTAAGTGTTGTCTACTAACCTTCGGCCTTCCGATACCATGCCTGGTAAAAACTGCAAGGAGAACGGGGAAAAAAGGAACAGAGGAGTAGAGAATCAACTGTCGAGGGAGGAAACAGGTAAATCAGTTGTAACGGGACTCCCATTATAGCAAAAAAGCATAGCATGGAGTTTGATAAGACTCAGACACTGACAGGCACAAGGGGATGTTACAGTCGATTGTACTGACAGTGGACACAGGTTACTGCACGAGCAAATTATTTCAATTATAAAGAAGAAAGTGTGATTTCTGGTTGTGCAGAAGAAGTGCACTAATTCTGGTGACATGTACAACTCCATTATTTTGCTGTAGATGTGAAAAAGGTCATTATAGATCGAAACCGGTAGTCTGAGATTACAAATTGATAATAAATTCAGTTGGGAAGGGCATATCACAGAATTGCCTAAGCGCCTCAACAAGTCTGTATTTGCCGTGAGAATGATGTAAGAGATATAAATATTAAAAAAAAAACTCGCATACTTTGCTTACTTTCATTCTGTTATGTCATATGGGATCATGTTCTGGAGCAACTCATCAAACCGAGCAAAATTTTTTAGGGTGCAAAAGTGTGTGACAATCATTTGTGGCGTAAATTCAAGAACGTCTTGTAGAAACTTGTCTTCTAAACACTGCTTCTCAGTATATTTATTCCTTAATGAAATTTGTTGCGCGTAAGACATATCTATTTCCAACCAATAGCTCAATACATAGTTACAATACTAGAAATAAAAACAATCTACATAAAGACCTAAAATCACTTACCTTGGTCCAAAAAAGGGTCCAATATTCAGGAACACACATTTTCAATAAATTGCCAGCAACCATTAAAAACTAGGTTTCAGATAAAGCACGATTTAAATAGAGCTTTAAAGACTTCTTGATAGGCAACTCCTTCTATTCCAAAGATTAATATCTTAACAGAGACTGTTAAGCCAGCTTAAGTAAAAATATCTGTTAGATTTCAGTTTTGACAACACTTGGTCACAACAGTCAAGATTAGGTATTTTGTATATGATAAACTTATTAATAGTGCATAACAGTGTTTCGTTCTGAAAGTGTGTTAATTCTGTAAATATTAGCTGTTCTAGTTTCCTGCATTGTATTAACCTATTTCGACTAACTCCTGACAAATGATCTGGGTAGTAAGTATTATATTCAAATGTTTTCTGTTTTTATGTTATATCTTCTGACATGTTCCACACCCAAGAGAATCATCTCATTTTTTGGGTCTATGGAACGAAAACTGAATCTGATCTAATCTAAATCTAATCTCTAATGAAAAAAAAAGTTTGTGACCGTTGACGTAAAGTAAAGGAAATTTATGTAAAACTCCTTTGACCACGGCATGCTACGATGGCAGGATTCAAAAACTTATTTCTTGCGTACTTGTTCTTTCAAAATAGCGCTCAAACCACTAAACCTAACTGCTGGCGCGTATTCAGATAAAGTTCGTTGGCGTTCTCAAAACTTAACAAATAAGAAATGTGACGAACGAAGTCAAGAAATAGCTGTTTAAAGAAAATTGAATCCTATAGCTTTCTTATCCTATTACTAATTCTGTGCAAAGTACTAGAAAAAAATCAGTGGAGCGTCAGAGGTCTTCCACTCTGAAACTAAAGACGTTGCAGTTGATACGACCTCAAAGGTACAGCTCCTCTAGAAATACCTAGCCTCAAAGTATCGTTTGACACACTGCTTGACGAAGCTTTAGACGTCTCTGAAATATACGGCATCGAGTGTATTTCCCCTAACAAATGAACAAAAACTGTAAAAAAAGAAAAGGGCGTGAGGAAAGTTGGGAAGGACGGTAGCGGCCGGCGTGAAGAACAGGGACGGTACCGTACTTTAGATACTTGTCCCGCGCCCCCACGATGGTGACCTGTAAACGGCTCCGTGGACTTTCTGACCGTTGTGTTTCCCACCCTAGGTTCCTGCATTAGCACACCGTCGGAAACAGTGACATGTTAAGTTTGTGATAAGCAAGAATACAAAAGACGTCTTTCGTTATTATGAAGGGATGTTCACATTAAAAAACGGCCAAAAAAGAAACGGCTAACAGCAACCTAGTTTTTTATTTTTATTTATTTGGCATTTCGAGTAACAACACGATTTAGCCATCATTAACATATAGTTACAATGTACATAGAATTGAAAAGAAGTATACAGAAATGCGTATTTGCAAGTAGAGACCGCTGTGTCAACTATATTGTTGCAACAATTAGAGGAAAAAGTAGTTAAAATTGTCTTCAGTTACAGTTCTGAAATATCTTCAGAAACAAGACAGAAAAACAGAATTATTGCACCATTAAAACCTACAGATTGTGTCCAGTACTCTTAAGGAACTTAACAAACACTTTATAAAGTCGAACGTCTTTGGTAAATAAAAGAGAAATAGATTGCGGAAGGTGATATCCCATAATCAGCAGTCTTCAGAAAGTCCAGTCAAATTTGGAACACATAAACAAGATGTGGTTGACATCAGTTTCCGACTCAGGATCGCAATGACATGCTGGCGAAGCGTAAACATTGATCCGACGTAGATGTTGAGGAAAAGGGGCGTGACTGCGGTATTTTCTATCAGATCCTCCCACACTGTTGCGGCTTACTTTGACAGTCGTAAAAGCAACGGGTAAAATATCTGTGGTCGCAGATACCACTTTGACGTCACTGGTAGCAAATTCTACAGTCGGGGAGCCCACGGCACCATCTAAACTGCGCCCAGTGAAATTTTCGCCCCCACGACCGTATCTACATTTACATGACTACTTTGCAATTCACACTTAAGTGCCTGGCAGACGATCATCGAACCACTTTCAGACTATTTTTGTACCGTTCCACTCCCTAAAAGCGCGCATGAAAAACAAACACAACTTTCCGTGAGAACTCCGATTTTCCCGTTTCATTAATGATGATCATTTCTCCCTGTGTAGGAAGACGTCATCAAAAATTTTTTGGATTCAGAGGAGAAAATTGGTAATTGAAATTTCGTGAAAAGATCTCGCCACAATGGAAAACTCCTTTGTTTTAACGACTGCCATCTTAACTCGATTAATATATCCGTGGCACTCTCTCCGCTATTTCGCGATAGTTTTTGAATTTTTATTGATGTCCTCCGCCAACCCTACCTGTGAAGGACCCCATACCACGCAGAAGTAATCCAGAAAGGTACGAACAATCGTAGTGTATACAGTCTCTTTAGTACGTTGATCTGCTGCATCTTCCACGTGTTCTCCCAGTAAAACTCAGTCTTTGGGTTGCCTTCTACAACATTTTCTGTGTGATAGTTTCAGTTTCATTTGTATACAATCGTGATCCCAACGTATTAATTTGAGCTGACAACCTTTGGAGGCTCTGTAAATATGTGGGGCGTGCGCAGTTGGAGCGATATGGGACCCCTGACACGTCTAGATACAACTCTGATAGGTGACACGCACGTAAGCATCCTGTCTGATCACCTGCATCCATTCATTTCCATTGTGCATTCCGACGGACGTGGGCAATTCCAGCAGGACAATGCGACACCCCACAAGTCCATAATTGCTACAGAGTCGCTCCAGGAACACTCTTCTGAGTTTAAAGGCTTCCGCTGGCCACCAAACTCCACAAACATGAACATTATTTAACATATCTGGGATGCCTTGCAAGAAGAGATCTCCAGCCCCTCGTACTCTTACGGATTTATGGACAGCCCTGCAGGAATCATGGTGCCAGTTCCCTCCAGCACTACCTCAGGCATTAGTCGAGTCCATGCCACGTCGTGTTGCGGCACTTCTGCTGCTCACGGGCGCCTTACACGATATTAGGCAGGTGTACCAGTTTCTTTGGCTCTTCGGTATATTCGTTCTGACGTCTTTTACCTGCGCTATTAATTTGAACGAGTAGCTTGGGAACACCGTGTAAGGGTTGAAAGTTGAAGATTAACATTTCGTTGGAAAGTTGGCCACTGATTCGACTCCAGTGTGCATACACAAACTCTGAGATATTATCGCGAACAGTTGTCGAGAATCGAAGTGGTCGGATGCAGCGTGCGGTGGAGAGAAGCCGCGCGACATGAGAGGCCGCAGCCTGCCGCGATCGTGCGAGTAGCGCCGGAGGAGATTTTGGCATTAATTGAGGATTTTTGGGTAAGTTGTCTTTTTGCTGAACATAGTGGTTAATTGCTTGCGCACTCAGGATATTTTGTCAGATTTGTGTATGCATACATTGAGAGCAATATTCGTATCTTTGCTGTGGCCAGATACGTGATTATTGATTATAGACATTGTGAAATAATTAAAGTTGTTGCTAATCATACAATGGAACAAAAGGAAAGGTTTTCGTATGTTGCAACCATGACCAGAATGCCGGCGGGACCGAGCGGGAGCGGCCAGCGAACAAACAAAACGAACGAACGGGAAAGGATAGACACGAACAACGAATGTCAACCGAGCAAGATACTAAGAACAACAAAACACAACAAGCAACGGGGTCACAAGCGAAAACCTCGAAATCAACAATGTCCACTCGTACACAGAAGTAAGCAAAGTAAACACGCTGTCTCTAGGAGAGACATCGAGAGACTCATGCTAATATCAGACTACCTCGCAGAGTTTTTTTTCCCTTTATTGAGTTTCGATTCCCCCTAAAGGGGGCGGGCTGGCAGCAGCTTATTCCGCCGCTCTTCAGCCTACAGAATTTGTTTTAAAAAGATGAAGATAATAAAAAAATAATAACAGTTGGCGATAAAATCGGTGACTTACAGGTAAAATGTCAGAAAATTCTGGAGATTAAAACATAAAACACAGGGTGGATGATGCTAATAAAATACACAGGAAGCAGAAAAATAATAGACAGACAATTAAAAAACACGGCGACAGTCTGGGTTCTGTTCGCAAGGGATATAGAAAGCACACCCAGCGACAGCATGATTTCTGTTCGCAACACTGTGGTAAGACGCACAACACTGAACACTCACTTAAACACTGCACTAAAAAATTGGCACAAATCTGCCATACCACACCCGAGAGCAGGTGGGGGGAAACTGGTCAGATGACGGGAAAAAGGGGGGGGGGGGGAAGGAGAGGAAAAGTGAAGGGGGAGGGGGGGAAAGGAGCCAACGGAAGATGAGGATACATAAGAGGGGGGGGGGTGTGCTGAGCAGACGTGCCAGGGAGTGGGGAAGGCAGAGGAGGGGAGTACAAAAGGACTTGGGGGGGGGGGGGGAGAAAGGAGATAGGAAGAGGGTAGGCGGGGAGAAAACACAGGATGGAAGGGGGGGAGGAAGAGGGAGCCCAGAGAAAGGACGGAGGAAAGGAGGGGGGTGAGGATCAGAGTTGATAGGAAGGATAAATGGAGGGAGAGAGGGCATCATCCGGGAGGGGGAGTTGGTGGAAGCCACCTTGGGAAAGGAGATGTAGGGTGTAGAGATGGAGGGTAGGGGGGGACACAACGGTGAAGACGTGGCACGCTCGCAGAGTGAGATGCAGGCGCTTAAATACATGATAGGGTACGTCGCTATTGGCCGCTGGAATCCACCTGCTCCACCGTGGCGCCCTGACGTTATACACGGGCCAGGAGCGCGCGCAGTCACGGCTTACGGCGCGACGGCTGCAGATACCTGTAGTGGTAGTCGAGGTCCATGCCGTCTGGCGCGGATTCGAAACCCGTGGCGCTCGGTACCAGAGTATAAAGTTTGCCACTGTTTAAATCATTAATTTTCCGAATGTAGTAAATTAAAATTTTTTATTTATTTCTTGCATTTTTGGGCCGCTTAAGGCTATTTGACCAAACCCCTCCTGATAATTCAATTTATATATATAAAAAAATAGCACTAGTTGTTTCAGTAGTGGTGACCATGCAATGCACTCTGCGTGGATCGCAGTATTTGTTTTGAATTATTTTTAGCACGTTGCTGATCCCGCAGTTGCAGCGGCAAGGCGAGGTAAGTTGTCTGTTGCGTAAAGGAGCATAGCAGTATATGGCTCTGAGCACTATGCGACTTCTGAGGTCATCAGTCCCCTAGAACTTAGAACTAATTAAACCTAACTAACCTAAGGACATCACACACATCCATGCCCGAGGCAGGATTCGAACCTGCGACCATAGCGGTAGCTCGGTTCCAAACTGTAGCGCCTAGAACCGCACGGCCACTCCGGCATAGCAGTATAGTTCTTAGGAGATGTTAGTGTGGTGTCACTATCAGTGATTGCAGACCGAGCGCCGCCACACGGCAGGTCTAGAGAGACTTCCTAGCACTCACCCCAGTGATACAACCGACTTTGCTAGCGATGGTTCACTGACAAAATACGCTCTCATTTGCCGAGACGATAGTTAGCATAGCCTTCAGCTACGTCATTTGCTACGACCTAGCAAGGCGCCATTACCAGTTACTATTGAGATTATGAATAATGTACCCTCAAGAGCGATGTTCACCATTTATGGATTAAAGTTAAGTATTCCAGCAGCTACGTACGTTTTTTGCTGAAGTCTAATTTCCTTGTCCTGTTCCAGACCTCACACCAGCCTGCATGAGCTAAAACGCGTGCCTTTCGGCTTCCTCTCAAAACCGGTGTTGGCTCTCCTGCTAACCCACAACAGTTAGATAATATTTTAAAACTCGCAGTCAGATACTAGAGAACTGATTTCCTTTTGATTTGTAAAAGTAATTTCTGTGTTGGTTTTTTTTTTCTTTTTTTTTTTTTTGTTCTCAATCTGATTACTAATGTTTTCAAAGATAGAACGTCACACATTTCCGTACGTCTTTCACCAGAATAAATAATAATAGCAAAATATTGAAGTTAATCAAAACTAACAACTTTCAATGTGCACATTCATTTAATCCACGGTACCCGTGTCGAGATGCTGCTGCAGCTAAATGCGACTCATTTGTGCTCTTCTACGATGTTGTTGTCTGTGTTATTCGCCGCGCAGGATTAGACGAGCGGTCTCAGGCACTGCAGTCATGGACTGTGCGGCTGGTCCTGGGGTAGGTTCGAGTCCTCCCTCGGCATCCCAGATATGCTAAATAATGTTCATGTTTGTGGAGTTTGGCGGCCAGCGGAAGCCTTTAAACTCAGAAGAGTGTTCCTGGAGCGACTCTGTAGCAATTCCGGACTTGTGGGATGTCGCATTGTCCTTAGGATAATTTAGGTTAAGTAGTGTGTAAGCTTAGGGACTGATGACCTTAACAGTTAAGTCCCATAAGATTTCGCACACATTTTTTTGTGTTATTCCGAATTACGATACAGTTTTCTGCGGCGACTACAGCCGTTATGAAATACGCTAAATGTATTCACATTTGTGAATATTGGACAACCATCAGCTGTATAATGGAATGAGGACAACCAAAATTTGTGTCGGGCAGGAACTCAAACCCGTATTTCCCGCTTATGCGAGCGGTCTCCTTACCATCAGTCTACCCGAGCACGAATCATGACAAGATCTAAACTTGTCATCAACCATGTGTGGGCAACCTGTTTGTTTTGTTTGCTTTGTTTTGTTTTACGGCTCAAAAACAGCTCAGGTCATACGCGCTCGGCAACCTGTACTCGGCCATCCATTATGAGTATTCCTGTACAGGAGAGACATTGCACTTGAAAGTCCCTTGTTCGGTGTCAGCAGATAAATACGATACTGCAGAGCCTGTGGTCTTCAGTACGATGTACTGTATCTTCAGACGTGCGTGGAAGCAGCAGATCCGGGTTAGACTCCCGGTCTAGCACAAATGTCATTGTCGTCATTCCATTATACAGCTGACGGTTGTCCATATTCGCAATTGCAAATACATTTCATGTTATACCATAAAAGCCTTTTAATTGTCATACTCTAACGCAAAATAATCATTTAATTAATAAATTAGGATAAAGAACATTTTAGAAAATGCACCACATCATTTCTAAGCATTATGTTTCACCAATAATTCTAAACACGTTTTTTTAAAGCTCACTATACGAGCAAGTTTCAATATATCGGAAATTTATAGCGGTACACTATGGGAAACATCGCCAGTTTCTCTTAGTTACGAGGTGCATTCAAGTTCTAAGGCCTCCGATTTTTTTTTTCTCCGGACTGGAAAGAGATAGAAACATGCACATTGTTTTAAAATGAGGTCGCGTTCATTGTCAATACATCCCAGAGATGGCAGCACCGTACGGCAGATGGAATTTTACCGCCAGCGGCGAGAATGAGAACAGTTTTAAATACTTAAAATGGCGACGTTTTCCTTACTTGCACAGCGTGCAATCATTCGTTTTCTGAATTTGCGTGGTGTGAAACCAATTGAAATTCATCGACAGTTGAAGGAGACACGTGGTGATGGAGTTATGGATGTGTCGAAAGTGCGTTCGTGGGTGCGACAGTTTAATGAAGGCAGAACATCATGTGACAACAAACCGAAACAACCTCTGGCTCGCACAAGCCGGTCTGAAGACATGATCGAGAAAGTGGAGAGAATTGTTTTGGGGGATCGCCGAATGACTGTTGAACAGATCGCCTCCAGAGTTGGCATTTCTGTGGGTTCTGTGCACACAATCCTGCATGACAACCTGAAAATGCGAAAAATGTCATCCAGGTGGGTGCTACAAATGCTGACGGACGACCACATGGCTGCCCGTGTGGCATGTTGACGCGCAACGACAGCATGAATGGGACTTTCTTTTCGTCGGTTGTGACAATGGATGAGACGTGGATGCCATTTTTCAATCCAGAAACAAAGCGCCAGTCAGCTCAATGGAAGCTCACAGATTCACCGCCACCAAAAAAATTTTGGGTAACCGCCAGTGCTGAAAAAATTATGGTGTCCATGTTCTGGGACAGCGAGGGCGTCATCCTTACCCATTGCGTTCCAAAGGGCACTACGGTAACAGGTGCATCCTAAGAAAATGTTTTGAAGAACAAATTCCTTCCTGCACTGCAACAAAAACGTCCGGGAAGGGCTGCGCGTGTGCTGTTTCACCAAGACAACGCACCCGCACATCGAGCTAACGTTACGCAACAGTTTCTTCGTGATAACAACTTTGAAGTGATTCCTCATGCTCCCTACTCACCTGACCTGGCTCCTAGTGACTTTTGGCTTTTTCCAACAATGAAAGACACTCTCCGTGGCCGCACATTCACCAGCCGTGCTGCTATTGCCTCAGCGATTTTCCAGTGGTCAAAACAGACCCCTAAAGAAGCCTTCGCCGCTGCCATGGTTTCATGGCGTCAGCGTTGTGAAAAATGTGTACGTCTGCAGGGCGATTACGTCGAGAAGTAACGCCAGTTTCATCGATTTCGGGTGAGTAATTAATTAGAAAAAAATCGGAGGCCTTAGAACTTGAATGCACCTCGTATTTTCTTAAAAACGAACCATGACGAATACAGATTCATGGCTATCTGAAAACTACGATTATTTTATGTATATTCACTCATAAATTAAACATTAGGTTGCCGCTTACTTTATGACAATAATTTTCTTCGCCGCATACGCAAAAATTTAGATGAAAACTACAACCATATCAACGCCGTCTTCAGGCTGTCTGTTCCTTAACGAACAGAGCTCATAGCTGACAATACGGGTCCAAGATGCGCTTAGTTAACGTTGACCTAACTTAATGTCGATTAGTACAAGAGAGGTACGAATTTCACAGCAGTTGTAAAATTAGGTACCGGTTCCCATCAGATCACCGAAGTTAAGCGCTGTCGGACTGGGCTAGCACTTGGATGGGTGACCATCCGGTCTGCCGACCGCTGTTCGTAAGCGGGGTGCACTCAGCCTTTGTGAGGCAAACTGAGGAGCTACTTGATTGAGAAGTAGCGGCTCCGGTCTCGGAAACTGACATACGGCCGGGAGAGCGGTGTGCTGACCACATGCCCCTCCATTTCCGCTTCCAGTGACGCCTATGATCTGAGGATGACACGGCGGCCAGTCGGTACCTTTGGGCCTTCAGGCCTGTGCGGGAGAAGTTTAGTTTAATTTAGGTAAAAATTAGGTACCAGTACTATGTAGGTAACTTTCCCCGAAAGGTATGATAAAGTAATCTTGTCAGATTCCACGGGTACTGCGACAAAAAGATTAATGAATTCCAAATCCAGACGATCAAGGCAGGCCTCGTCATCTCCTTCATGGAGAGGTTGGAATACTTGAGAAAAAGCCGCTTGTCCCAGCAGGAGCCCAGACTCCGCAGATGTGCCACAGCCCACAATTGTTCCAATCCCGATCGTCAGGGAGACGCTGCCAGACGGCTGAAGACACCATTTCTCCGGCGATGGCCTACTAATGAAGTTTCAAGAACCAGCGTTAAGTGAGGAATCTAGGATACAACTTGCTACCTAACGCTCCCGTAGGGATCGTTTCTTCAAGATGAGACTAATTGCGATGTACACAGAGGCCTTCAAACAACCATTCTTTCCAGCGTATGCCTTAAGCGATTTAGGAAAAATTTACCGATAGCTGGATTCGACTCCAAGCGTGACGACTTTAGATATGCTGGATATAGTACTAGAATAAAATGCAAGTGTTTTAGATGCAACCAAAAAATCTGCAGCTGGAAATATGCCAACGAGGCACTTCCTGTCGATGTCATAAATTCGTTGCCAGAAGTTCTTTGTATCCGAAAAAATGACAAGAAAATTCTAGTTGTGCGAGTTACAAAAGACGCATCCACAATGAGTCCTGAGAAATTAGTGTGTCGAGCTTCTCGTGAAGTCGAAACGACAGTAAGTGAGTTGCAGTAGTCGTCCGCAAGAGTTGTTGAACTATTTCTTAGGCCTATTCGTCGTTATAAAATTGGCTAAATATCAATGAAAAAGTGAAGTCTGAAATATCGATTTCGCACATAGATTGAAAGGTAGGCTAGGGTAATGGTCAGATGATCGAAGATTAAATTTCCAGAGACTTTTCTCTCAGTGAATAAGCCTAGCACTCTAATCTCGGTACTTTGAAGTTAAGAAGAAACGTCGAAACATCGTAAGAGCATAACCAGATGGCGTCTACATCAGAGAGTAATACAGGGTTGGGCGAATAAAAGTAGCCCGGAGAACAGACTTCCAAGGTACAAAGAAACACAGCACAGGAAAGGAAATACAGTACTAATATGACTACACCAGATGTTGAAAGTGACCTCCATCCATCTCTTGGCACATCTGGGTCCTGGTCAGCAAGGTTCTGAAGGTAGATCGAAGCTGGACTGTCGGAACTGCTGCAGTCTCAGGCGAAATGTTCTGCTGCAGTTCTTGAAGACTATGAGGGTTGTTGCGACTTCAGGGTTCCCTACACAAGTAATCGCACACTGACGGATCAGGTGACCTGGATGGCCAGCTAGGGCCACTACCTCCTCCGATAACAGCTCTGTCACGCGAGAAGATTGTGTAAATGTGCTCGAAAGGTTCGGCCGGCTATGTGGACTGGTCTTCCATCTTGTTAGAAGTAACTGCAGGTCTTTTCTTCCTCTTTTGATGCATACATTCACGCCCAGTCGTATCCATTCGTCCAGGCCATTTTTATTTGCCCCACCAATCAAAACTTCCTTGTTTGAAGGCGTTGCTGCAGCGTTTATGCCACTAAGCGCTATTCCGATGCGGGTATACACACACGGGTCTCTCCTTCAACAGTCGTCAGGCGCATTTTCTCCGGTGTTTCAGCAGATATGTGCAATTTCGTTTTTGCAATGCGTAGCTAGAGACAGCCCAAACAAATAGTCGTTCATATGATGATGATGATGATGTTTGGTTTGTGGGGCGCTCAATTGCGCGGTTATCAGCGCCCGTACAAATTCCCAACCATTGCTCAGTCCAGACTCGCCACTTTCATGAATGATGATGAAATGATGAGAACAACACGAACACCTAGTTATCTGGAGGAAGGTGAAAATCCCTGACCCCGCCGGGAATCGAACACGGGACCCCGTGCTTTTTTTGTTTATTTTATTTTTTACTATGCACATCCGATGAATAATTGCCCATTACTCTTGCGGTCTGGCACACAATGACTTGCTACAATACTGTTTGCGAACAACATCATCCGCATCATTATGTATCGAGATTTGACTTGGGCTTTCCAAACCTGTCCCTCGTCCTTGAAAATTTAATTAAAAATAATATAGTCAAATAACATATGAAATTCACTACAACTTCATGGAAATACACGTGTTTTTTTATTATATTACCTTTCAGATGTCATATAAATTAAAAATGTGACCAGTGATGAAAAAATATAGATCGAAAATGTTAGTGGGATTATTTTTATGGCAGGAATCATACCCTTTCTTTTTTTTTCAATGTCCTAACCAATTTTTTTTAGAAGTTTAGTCTCCAAAAATAAAAGAAAGTAAATTAAATCAACTCCTACTTGGCTACGCCACTTTAACTCTGCCATAAAAAAAGAAATGAACTAATCGTGTTGAGGCGTTGCCCCTAACTATTCCCTCACTTTTTTTATTTTTATTTTTTTATGTATGCATTTATTTATTTACATGATTACATTTAGGAAACGTCTACAAATGAGAATTCGAGTAACTGAGTGTTACAATAACAAAGGTGGCATCCAAAGAGTAAACAAAAAAATAATAATAAAAATGTAAATCACTGATGCACTAACAGCTTAAAGGTTCTTCAATAAACGGTAATTCCTTCGAACCATGTAAGCGCGTGATATTTTGCGGCGGGAAAGTAGGATTCATCTGGACAGAGTAGGGTTATGCTCGGGAAGCGAGAACGCGGCTGCGAGACCACGAGCTGCGGACCGTTCATACATCGCCCAGTGTCAACAGAAGGCATCGGTTTGTTTCCCGTTACAAATAAAGTGATCTTTAAAGCGCAGTTTTACCCGCCCAATCGATAGAGCTGTCATAGATTAATCTCGTGCGATATTTGTTTTATCGATATGAATTAACCCGGACAGCAAAATTCGAAAAATAACTAGTACTTAAAGCACTGCCCTGGCCCAAGCATGCAGCGCTACTCAGTTGCTGCTGGATGGCTGTTTATCCTTCGGGTTTCACTGCCTTTATTAATAACTATCGGTAAAACGAATATCGGACTATATTAACTGGGAAGCGCTCTATCGAATGGACACGTAAAATTCTGATTTAAAAATAATTTTGTTCTGTTGACACTGGGCGTCACATGAAAGAAATGGCAAGCAATAATTGTTTGGGCTGACTCCAGTTACATAATGCGAAAATGAAATTGCAAATACCTGGCGAAACACAAGAGAAAGTCCGCCTGACGACTGTTAGGAGAGACACCCAGTCTAAGTGCCGACATGTAGGCTGTGCATCGGTGTGACATCCGTATCTTCCCGACGAGTTTGGGGTAAAAGAAGAAACGTTAATATTTTTACCTAATGTCACCAAACACGACAAACGCGCTGTTATTCTTTCCTTGACCGCCGAAAGCCAAACGCCGGTAGACATCTATCGGAGAGTGAAGAATGAATATGAGGCAGCATGCCTTTCGAAGACTACCGTTGTGGAATGGTGCGTTATGTTTCGTGCAAGTCGCGATTCGTCACAAGACGCCGGTCGATCTGCGAGGCCAGCCTCATCCATCACGCCAACTTAAGTGAGAGACACTCGGGCACACACCGTATTCTCTTGATCCCTCCCCGTGCGACTGTCACGCTTTTGGTTGACGACTTCTGTCGGACGAGGATGTGCTAGGGACGACGGTTATCGCCGAAACAACCGGTTTTCGGTTGTATCTGTTTTTCCATACCAGTTTAATCTGATAGTTAAAGCACTCAGAATAACCGTTCTCTCAAATAACCGATTTTAGGTTTTTTATTCCTGCTATTTTCTCTAATAAACGTAGAAATGAAACAAAAACTGAAGCATTTTTACTCATTCAGTTTCATGACATATATAATTAAAATATTAAATTAAATACGAAAATAAAGGAAAATAAAAAGATTCACACAATTATGGCTTTCGGCCATTAAGGCCTTTGTCAGCAGTAGACTGACATACACGGACGCACACGCTGAAACGTCCCCTTAGAAAAATTTGTGAATTACTGTACTGATAAACCCCTTATGTTATTTGATTTTCAAACAGCTCTCTCTTTACTTATTCTGATCATCACTAAACTGACACACAACACTTTTTTTAGCGCAATGCAATCTGACTTTCAATAATCCCTACAAAAGAATGGCCCTGACTAAACATAACCTATAACTTTCATGAATCACTTACTTCACAAAAATCTTCGTTACTCGAACTACTGCAATACAGCAAGCGCCAATACTGCCAGCTAAATATAGGATTCTAACTACTGAAGGCACTAACTACTGATAGGCATAGTTAGCAAATGAAAGATTTTGATAGAGAACAATGTATTTACCTTAATAGTGTTCAAAAGTCATTATATATATATATATAACAGTTCATGACATCCAGTCTTACAAATTTACTCTTTCTGGTGGACACACGTCCAGATCATCCGTTCTCAAAACTCCGCCATCTCACTCCCCACATCCACCACTGCTGGCAGCTCACCTCCAACTGCGCAACGCTACGCGCTGTTAACGGCCAACTGCTCAACACTACAATAGCAAATTGCAACAATGCAAACCAGCCACAGACTGCACATGGCAGTCGGTGATTTTCATATAGAGCGCTACGTGGCGTTACCAACCAAAAAACCTAAACAGCCTACTTACAACACACCCTCACGCAAACGCAACTTTCACACATGTCGGCAGTCTCAGAGAGCTGAAACCACACTGCGTTTGCGTGAGTGTGTGTGTGTGCGTGTGTGTATGTGTGTCTACTGCTGACAAAGGCCTTAATGGCCGAAAGCTATATTGTGTGAATCTTTTTATTGTGCCTATGGCGACTCAGCATCTCCGCTATTTGGTGAGTGGCAACTTTCCTTCTCTGGTATTGTTACATTCCATCCTGGATTGTTTGAAAATAAAGGAAAACTTAGTCCATCCAACGTTCGCTGCTTTTCTCGAAAAGTGATAACTAGTTGAATACTACCAAAAAAATCAGCAGTATTCTCCTATTGATTCTAATTTTTTGAGATTTTGCTCAAGGCTCGTGTTGTAATCGGGAATCATGTAAATATTTGGGCGTTAGGAGTAGTCAGTGCCAAAGAGGGAAAACTGAGGTTGAAGATATTTATTTCTCGTGTTAATTTGTCCGTTTTCTAGGGCTACAAGCAGTGTAAACTTAATTGTCCGTCGCTGACATAGAAGACTGCAAACCTTGTTTCCTTCCCGTCTGGGCAAGCTGTGCAATGACTAGACTACATGTAAAGCTTACTGGGACAGGGTAAATGCTAGCTACAATGAAGTCGATAATTCGATTGTAATATTGGCTTTTTAATTTGATATTCCCAACTGACAAAATTTACAAAAAAAAAGTGACTCTCTTTGTCCACCCACACACTCCTGAGAATGGCACATTATCAATTTGCAATTACTCGCCCCTATTACCGGCAGCTACGTTGATAAATACTCGGCATCTCGCAAGGATAACTACCAGATCAAGAATATTAGGTAAGTTGTTGCAAGTGTTTGAGCGTTAGTGAAAATCTCGCTCCTGAGCACACAAAGAGCTCTAACCGCAGAACTCTGCACGGAACACGCGTTGGTGCAGTGCTGCGATACAGACCGTATATCTCCCTTCTAAGACGATGGCCAAGACGCCGTCTCCAAGTCCGTACCGCTCGATGGCTGAAGGCGAAGTTCGCAATTCTCCCGTCTCCCACGCGTACGAAAACGCGGCGGAAGAATACTCAGTTTCGGCCAATGTCGAACACTCTTATCATCGCCGAAATCCCTCCACTGAGATCCACCCAATGATCGAGTAGGTCATAACGCCCCTAGGCAAACGAAATTCCCGTCTTCGCCACGTGTTGCCCAGCGCAGGTGGCTCCGGATGCCGGGCTATCCCCAAAAGCGCCGTATTGTCCCGCGTTTCCGGTGACCGCTACCTGCCACCCACGACGGCCCGGCGAGCTACGGCCAGCTGCAAACTTTATGTTCCACAATTCTCAACTTCCGACACTTTTCGCCAACGCTTTAAGTTTTTGACTTAGTCATGCAGACATGCAAGGAATACTGCTCGAGTGTGCCTCATATTTATCATAATTCAATAGAGTCATGATCTGATGCCCTTGCCAGTCCCTTTATTATTAATACTAATGTTGGTAAGCTAACGTGGAAGTGCCCATGTCCTGGCACCTTACAGCAGATAAAGGCATTTTATGTAGACTCAAGCATCAAATAAGCTATTTTCAATTTTTATACTATGAATGATTTGTTGTTAAGTTTTCAGTTTGTTACTGTTACCATAATTTCTTCCTCTTTTATTATTTCATAAAAGTGACAGACAAACTTTCAATCTTTAAAAGCAAATGAAGTATTGCAATTCACTGCTATGACACGTTGTATTAAAATAGCATTGATCGTTTTTGCCATAATTGTAATAACGAAAAGTTTCGAGCCAATGCAAATTTTATGAATAAAAATTACTCTTTTCTTTTTAAGGAAAGGTTTATTTAAAAACGAAAAATTTTAGTACTGCTGCTATGGCTAATTGATGTTCATAACGTAGACCAAACAAATACCGAAAAATACCTGTCATTCAGAACTAAAATACCGGTATCAGCTTTCAGCAGTCGGTTTTTCGCATCCCTAGGATGTGCAGCAAACCGTTACGGACTTCTTCACGCTGCAGGACACAGTGCTTTACCAAATGGATATCTTCAGGCTGGTGCGTCGGTGCGAAATTTTCCTCAGTCTCAAGGCGATTTTGCCTGATTGACATACCGAATCTGGATTATACGCTCTTCGAATGGAAACTTTTTGATCGCCGCTTATGACGTGCTCCACACGAAAAAAAGTCGTTGAGGCTTCTCTGCAGAACTCCTCTCTAAAACTATTTTCCGCAGCAACCCATTTTATTCGAACACGAGGCAAAGCCACAAATGTGTATATGAAAGACGACGCGAAGGCAATAAAAAATTATTGTGTTGCCCGAAACCTAAAGATACTGTGTGTGTGTCGAAACGACGCTTCTGGCTCGTGTCCAAACTCACCCGTGAATATTTTAGTAATTTTGCCACAAACAGGTCGGCCGATGCATTCTGTGCGGAAAATAATCGCAGTAACATCCAGCGCGGGTCACGACGCCGCTGTAATATTAATGCTGTAAAAGCCGGACCCGCAGCGATAACACGAATGCGCAATTTCGGAAGCCTGGCAGATAACAGACAGTTATCGAGCCCCCGGTCGCACTCAGCTGTTGAATAATTGAAGCAGCTTAGGAAGCTCGGCGCGGTGTCCACGTTTACGCGTAACGCCCCTGGCGGGCCGGTGCGTCGACCAATGGGAAGCCGGTTGGGTGCGCGCGCAGCCGGTGGGCGTGGCCTGTGCGCGGGGCGGCGCGGCGCAGATGGGAGCGCGCAGTGGGTGTTGCACCACGGCAGGAACATGTGCAGCTGCTGCTCGGGCTGCGACGCGGCGCCGCAACTGGCGACCGGCGACGAGCGGCAACTGTCCGCCATCGCCCTGCTCAGGAGGTACAACACGCTGCAGGCCGCGCACCTCACAGGTACCCAAGCTCCCCTTACTTCCAGTATACCCTGAAGACAAGAAATATTTTGTGTGAACAGGGCTGAGAACTTCAATGTTTGGCTGATGTATAAGTTCGTAGCGTTTTCCCGTAAGTTTAAAAAACACAACAGATACCCATAACAGAGACTTTACCCATCAATAATATATTCTCCTTCACTACATATAATAGTCTGACGTCGCTGGGGGTGCAAGATCAGGTGAATAAGGTGGGTGCGGAGTGATTTCCCAACCCTACTCCTGTATAGCATTTTGTGTCAGTCTAGGAGAATGCGGGCGGGCGTTATTGTAGATTAGCATCACTTCACCCAGTCTTCCTGGTCGTTGTTTTGGACTCAGTGGTTGACAATAAATGTCAGCACCGATGGTTACACCTCGGGGAAGCAATTCGCAGTACACCACAACGTCGCCGTTCTACCAGATGCATTACATTCTCTTTTGTGGATGCGCTCAGGTCTTCGTGCGGGGAATTGCTGCTTTGTTTGGGCACCACTACTCTTTTCTTTTCCTTAATTTACCGTAAAGACACCCATTTCGCGCCACCAATAGAGATACGGGTTAGGATGGTCGGCGTTGCTCACAAGTCAATTGATGACAATCAGAGATGCACGGCCACGCGCAGATTTTTGTGATTTTGACCTGGAGTATGCGGAGCCCATGCAACCGATTTTTGAACCTTCCCCATTGTATTCTAACGTCGCACGATGGTGAAATGATCACAGTTCATCACATTTGCCAGTTCCCGAATTCATTGTCGATTAATGCAGATAACCGATCTTCATCAAACCCTGATGGTCTTCTCGAACGTGGAGACTCACAATTTCAAACCGCTCCTTAAAACGAGAAAACCATTTTCTTGCCTTGCTCCGTTCGGTGGCATTATCGCAAATGTTTCTGGCTACCTCCTCCGCTGTCACCCCTCTACTGAACTCAAACAGAAGAATATTTCGGAAATGTTCCTATTTCTCCACTTGTCATTCCATTTTCTAGCGTCCAGAGCTCCACTCATTATCTCCAAATGACAAAATGGCAATATGTAAACTCAAATAGCAACAGTGAAATACAAATAAGAAATGACAGTCGACAAGCAAACTTATAGCAACCGGAATACTGGTATGCAAAACAAGAACGCTACGAACTTACGCACCTATCTGAAATTTGGCTAACTCTTTCACTACGATTGGGACGTATGTACGTCGCGACAGGTTACCCGCTAACCAGTGGGAATTTTCTGTATGGTGTTGCTGTGTGTCAGTGTCCAACTGGTATGAGAAAACTGCTAGTGATTTACAGAATTCGTACAATTTGAGCTTCCACCTGTAGACTGTACTGTCTTCAAGTTTCATTGTTAACCCACTGCTTCTTTCCATTTCGTATTTTTAAATAGAATTAGTTCGCGCCTGCGTATACGCAACCCAATGAACAGATACGCCTAGCGGGCTGCCGCCGCGCCTTTCCGGACAATTCTTGTCACTAAATTGTACCGACGTTAGTTGCCTTCACAACCGGTGCCCGTATTGAACACTTGTAATGTTACTTAAAAACCTGGAGAGATGTTCTATCCACTGTTGTGTGCTTGTTTTCTGTATGCCTTGTAGCTTTTGCACAGTCACCTACTGAAATTGCGGAAGTTATACGAATAATCCTGTGTCAAAGTACTCCCCACCTTGAAAAAGAAACGGTAGGGAGATTTATTTTCATATTGCTACTTCTGACTATGACATTAACTAGAAATGTGTAGTAGTGTCTTTCACTTCGATAAAAATTGTTAGCTGAAGGGCTAAATGACAGCATCTCGGAACCGCCAAATGTTGTTGTAATGTGTATCTATTCACGTACAGTTAATTTCCATCCAACCAAGCATCTCGAAGCCACGGGCTAACTTAATATCATTTGACGCCAAAGGACTTTCTTTTAACCCCTTGCCGGCCGGAGTGGCCGTGCGGTTAAAGGCCCTCCAGTCTGGAACCGCAAGACCGCCACGGTCGCAGGTTCGAATCCTGCCTCGGGCATGGATGTTTGTGATGTCCTTAGGTTAGTTAGGTTTAACTAGTTCTAAGTTCTAGGGGACTAATGACCTCAGCAGTTGAGTCCCATAGTGCTCAGAGCCATTTGAACCATTTTTTTAACCCCTTGAGACCAGAGGCTTCTGCATGGATCTACCATTTTATTATTATTTTAAGTAGTAGTGCCTTTCCCATGAAACCGCCGATGCTATTGCAAGAGAAAACATCTAGTGGTTCTCTGAGGAATTTTAAGAATACAGTGCACTGCAGTCACTTAGAGGGTTCAAACAAACAATTGGCGCAAAGATCGTGCCACTTGATTGTAGGAGATGCGTGCGGCTTTTATTGTGATTATACCAAGAAGATCATTGTCAGTGAAGGAAAGTATATCTAAAGTTGTTGTAGCGTAATTTTGAGTTTGCACTACTGCTGTCACGAGTGGTATCGAAATGAAACCACTGGAGCAGTATGTGCTTTTCAAACAGTTTTAGCCCAATTTTTGCTTGTTACTTGGGACTAAAATTTGTTTCAGATATTATGAGTTTAAGGAAGTGTCTGGATGTAGAATTGTGTCTAGGAAAAGCGAGAAATTGCTTTCAAATGTATCTGATGAAATGATGGGTGTTGTGGTAGTAGTTCCGAAGTGGAACCATTAATTTAAAACAATTGATAATTTACTTTTTGCCAGGTTCTTCTTGTATTCGTAGAGTACGAGGATAATAAAGGTTAATTTTGTGAAAAATTTTGAACTTATATTCCAAAGTGAAATCACCTCCTTAAAATAATCGATTGTTTACTTTCTGCTAAATTGTTCTTGTATTCGTTGTGTATTATGATCATAAAGGTCACTTTCGTGAAGAATTTTAAAATTAATTCTTTTTTTGTATTTCTGGTACGTAAAGGGTTAACTTGACATCCCGGTATCGTTAATCTGACTTGAAGGTGGCTGTTTATGAATAAATACACATTACAGTAACATTCGAAGGTTTTGTTATGCAGATCGTTAAGAGTAGAAACAGGGCCAGCCTAAGGTCACTTGCAGCCTCTAGCCAGGGATATATGCTTATAATTTTTAATGTATTATTTATTATGATATAATATGTGAAGATAACGTTTAATAAAATGTCATTTTATTTCGAATATAAAATTTATTTGTCTTTTGAATAACAAGCTAAAAAAAGCAATCTTTTAGCATAAACGACAACTACGAATTTGCTAAAGCAGTCGAAAATATAAAAATTCCAGATGATGTAGTGTTAACGTCTCTAGACACCACTAATTTTTCCACTAATGCGGCAGCGGAAGTTAGTCACTCAGGGTATGAAGAGAAGTTTGATAAAACGTAAACAGATGAATACTTCAGAAATAATTGAGCGAGTAGAGTTTATAGAACTGGTTTTATCTTTCTATTACTTCAGTTTTGGTGGTAAAAATCTATCACCAGAAAGACGATCTTTCTATGGGCAGCAGCTTAGCCGCCACATTGGCAGAAATAGTCCTCAGCGATCTGGAAAAAACGTCTTTTGTGACATACGATAGCTTAAAACAGATAACCGTTTATCACAGAAATAATTGAGCTAGTAGAATTTGTAGAACTGGTCTTATCTTTCAATTATTTCACTCTTAGCGGTAAAATCTGTCACTAGAAAGAGGGCCTAGCTATGGGCAACAGCTTAGACGGGACATTGGCAGAAATAGTCATCAACGATCTGGAGAATACGTCTTTTGAGAAATACGACAACTTAAAAACAGAAAACCGTCTATTACAAACGTAACGTAGATGACATGATTCTCTACTTCAAAGACAGTAACGCAGCGTAGATAACGTTACACAACGTATCAGTCCATGTACCATGCAATCAGCTTCATTCTTGAATATTAGAGCAAGATAACTGCATTAATTTCCTGGACTTATCTGTAACTAGAAAACAAGGTAAACATGTTTTAGGAATTTACAGAAAATCAACCTGCCCCGATATGATAATAGACACCAATTTACGTTATCCTCAACGCTTTAAAGGGTATGTTTCAAGTTGACGAGTCACCGTCCAGTAAGTTGTTCCTTTATTTCGCTTTGTTATAAGCGAAATAAAGGAACAAATGTATTTATAGAAGCAAATTTCTGTAGCAAATCGTTAAGGATGTTGGTGAAAAATCAAGAAACGAAATGAATCACAATCAAAGTCAATCAAGAATAGGGACCAGGAAATAAAAACTGTGTATTGCTGTGACATGTAAGGGCAAAAACTACGGAAGAATTGAGCATTGTTTCAAAAAGTCATACGTCACGGTAGGTTTTCAGACAAACAATACTTTGAATTACGTTATGATCATAAAATTGGACCTAAACTTTACAAGTTCCTGAGCTCAGGCGTGCATGAGGTGAACTGCAGTGATTGTAATCAGTATTATCTAGGTCGAATAGGACGTTCATTTAAGACGCGTTTTAAAGAGGATACATATTCCCAAAATAAAATCGTCTTTGGTACACATATTGCCGAAAATAACCATTCTGTAACAAGCATAAGACAGAACGTGGAAGTGCTACATACAGCAACCAACTTAAGACTGCTCGATGTACTAAAGGAAATTGAAAT